>NC_136273.1:6226754-6299254 GCF_964187855.1 Myxine glutinosa | reverse complement strand
CACTGTCCGCACCTTTCTTTCTCTTAGGTGCTGTGGCTCTCGCCGTCTGGTCCGCCATACTCAGCTCAACAGCCAATCGATAAATCGATACATTTATTCTTGGCTCCATTACAAAGACCACCCGTATTATGATGTAGAGTATTGCACAGGTCATATAAGCTATTGAAAGCAGAAGAAAATAGTTTATTCTAAAGCATTCGAATAACAGTTATTTTTGATGCTCCCATCTGAGTACGACTTCCTGCATGTTGCTGTGATCCGAGGTTCAAATTCCTTATGTTGATTTGTTCAATGCCTTCTCATGTCTTCATCCTCCTTGTGATACATGAGCCATTCAAAAAGTGTAATCACAATATTGAATGAGGTAATCGCAATAGTCCATAAATGGCCTCAAATATTAACTTTTATATACCTCATATATATATATATATATATATATATATATATATATATATATATATATATATATATATATATATATATATATATACAGTCATCCCTCGCTATATCGCGGTTCATTTTTCGCGGCTTCAGTACATCGCGGGTTTTTCTCGCTAGTATATGTAAAATTATATCGCGGATTTTTCGCTATATCGCGGGATTTTGCGGTATAAATGTATTTTTATACACTATTATTTTAAATATTTTTGTGGTAAAATAAGCATTTTCTAGCCTAAAAAATTTAAAAACGTAAAAAAATAAGAAAAATACAGTAATTAAAACATATTACAAGAAATAAAATACTGTACATAGTGTACAGTAGAAGAGTAGACAAAGAGACAAAGAGTCGTGCGTATGGAAAACGCAGATGCGGCAGCTTCCACTTGCGCTAGTTACCCACGTAATGGGTAACTGTAATGCTCTTTCTGGCTGTGCAGTACATTCATCATCGTCATCACCTTCATCGTCATCAGTACTGCACAGCTAATTCATCATCATCTTCATCACGCAAGTTGTAGTATTGAAGAGCCGGGGCTCTTGCTTGATACGGACGAAATGACGGGCAAGACACAAACTCGTCCGAGAAGATATTTATTCTCAAAACCAACTCGGGAACACTGTAAATCCCGTTTATCGGGCTGCATTATATTATAAAGCACAACCAGAAACCGAAAGCCACGCTCTCAAGCGTGGCGTGCTTCGGTGGTCACGTGATCAACAGGTGTAGGCGTGTAGCTGATTATACCCGCACGCGCGGCACGCTTTGGCGGTCACGTGACCAGCCACTGGCGCCGGGGATCCCCGCCGGTGACGTCACCGGCTGGAGCAAGGAGATTCTAATGCTGGTCTTGCTTGGGGAAGCAAAGGTCGCTACAGTATCTTCAATGGTGAGTACCCATTATAATTTTATATGTTGTTAAAATTACGTATGTTTAAGAGTGTAAAAAGTGTTTAAGAGTATAGGAAGTGTTTATAAGAGTATGGGAAAGGTTAATAAGAGTGTGAGAAAGGTTAATAAGAGTGTGGGAAAGGTTAATAAGAGTGTGGGGAGGGTCATAAAGCTTTAAAATATATATAAATAATAAAATAAAAATATGGTCGCTACTTCGCGGATTTTCGTCTATCGCGGGGGGTTCTGGAACGTAACCCCCGCGATAAACGAGGGATCACTGTATATATATATATATATATATATATATATATATATATATATATATATATATATATATATATATATATATATATATATTGTTGTGGATATGAGAATTGTGTTTTTTAAATTGCTTTATTCTGGACCCTCCTGCCTCCAGTTGTGTATAAAGGTCAAAGGGCGTTCCCGTAGTTAATTCCATAAAACATACACGTACATACATACATACATAAAACACATACATAAAACATAAAACATACACAAAATTCCATAAACTGGTAATTCCCTGTTTGTCGTTGAAGGCGGCAAAAAGGGTTGGCGTCAGGAAGGGCATCCGGCCGTAAAACATTGCTTCAAAAAGGGGACCAAAAAACAACAACTACCACGGTCCCCGAAAAGGCCAACCCCCGCTTTGCGGGGGAAAATGGCCTCTAAACGGTGGTTTATACACGAAGGACACCATATATCCCTGTTCAGTAGTTATATCCTTATTCTGTGTATTAGGCTAAGGCTTTGTCTTCCATTAATTAATACTCCATTGCACCGAATCAATTAAGAATAGCTCCCCTTCAATAATTCCATTTCCCAGCCAAACTCTCCATCTCTGGGTAAAGCAGTTCACAAGCGTGGGGTGCGCGCCCTCTCATTTCGCTGCTATAGTGAATATGTGCTCCGTGCTCTGTTTGAACAGGAGGGGCGGGGTCGCCAGGGAGAGGCAAGCCCAGGGCGCGCCACGAAGGGCGGGGCTGTTCAGCCCCATGCGCAAATAAGGAAACGAGCCCGTGGCTCGCCACGAGGGGCGTGCCGTCGGCGCCATGCCCAAATAAGGAGACAAGCCCGTGGGATTGCCATAAAAGGTCACGAAACAGAGCACGGGGGGGAGGGCGGTACCAAAACCGACGAGGGCGTGACACACCCGCGCTGAAGGTATGAGAGGAGGGTGCGACGATCGCTAAAGGAGAAGATACACCAGAGATACGGCAGATGAGTCCAGGTGCGTAAGAGGGTTGGCAGCCCACCGGGAGAGAGTTGAGAGTTGCACCGGAGTTGCGTGAGAGATACGGAAAGCCTTTGGGTGGTTGTTGCGTGAGAGATACGAAAAGCCTTTGACAAAGAGCCGCTTCAACCAGCCCCGTTTCAACCAGCCGCGTGAAGCCCTGACGGGGCAGCGAGTGACCCTGCCGGTGTGCGGTGTAAAGCCGAATACAAGGAGCTGCCGGCTCCTCGCTTCCCGCCCGGAGTGGACCTGCTCGCTGTGCCCTGTGATTCCACCTGCTCATCCCTCCAAACGATTCCTGCCCTTCGATCCTTTTGCGTACGTGAGTTTGTTTTGTTTGTTCTGTCCTGGGTAATAAGTTAAGCCTGTTTAGTTAAGCCAGTATTTGCACTGTGTCTTTCTGGTCCGTCCCTCTTTCTGCTTTATTTTCTTATCTTTCCTTCTTCCTTGGTTTCTTTCAATCCTGTAAATAGTAGTAATAAATCATATTCGTATTTCAAACCTTTTTGTCTCCTTCTTCTTCTTCACATCCGTGTCGCCTTTGTCTTTTCCATATTGAATATCTGTGGCGCGATTTTGGCCAACGTTCAGGAATCGGGTTAGTCGGGGTAACTGTTCGGGCGCGGCGGCCATCCGCTCGGCAAATCCAGTAACATCCTAACCGCGCCCGTAACAATATATATATATATATATATATATATATATATATATATATATATATATATATATATATATAATTATGTATATATATATATATATATATATATATATATATATATATATATATATATATATATATATATATATATATATATATATATATATATATATATACAAACTAGCTTGGCTCGGCTCACCACGCGTCGTTACTGAGGAACGGGCTTGTTTTAACTGAGGATAACGACTGTACCTGAGTTGCTGTGTTGTCCTGATTTACACCAATCATAATACAAACAATTATTTTGCACAAATTTATTTGTAGTGTTTGTCATATTACATTTTTATAGGCTATTTAGGTTGAAGATTTAGGTTGAAAAAACAAAAAAAAACAAATACAGATACATTCAGAGTGCACCGCCCCCATGCCAAATAAATAACTATCCTCCAGCGCGGCATTTCTGGGGCTCCTAAGGCGCCCAGAAATACCGCCGTGCAGCTCATAGAGACCTTATTGGGAGGGAGAGGTGTACAATAATTGATTGATTAATTGCATAATTAAAATCAAGAAATAACGATCATAAAATATTTTCTTAATCAATAATTGGCAAATAGCACACCGAAACCACCAGTGCTTCATCCGAAGCTATAACGTTTTGAAAATTAATTAAATATGTCATTAATCGAAAAAATTACAGAATTAATTGATTAATCAATAAATAATTATTCCATGAATTAATTAAACAAAAAATCAAAAATATCCTTTATAGCCACATCACTTGGTCATTGTCGTGTCCAAATATTAGCTTCCTAGCTTAAAAGGTGCCTGAGATATTGCCCAGATGAGAAAGGAAATAAATAAGTACTTAATTAATCGATAATAATTAAGTAACTAATCAATTAATTGATTAATCAAAAAATACCTTATTTGCCAAAGCACTTGCTCACTAATGTGCCGAAATTTCAGCTTCCTAGCTCAAACGATGGCTGGGATATCGCCCGGACAAACAACAACAACAACGTGCATTTTCAGGCCATTTTCCCTGCTAGAGCGGGGGTTAGCCTTGCGGTCCCCGTGACAATGTTCTCCATCTTGCCCTATTTTCTGCATCTCTCCTTGTTAACCCCCTTGCCCGCATTTCTTCTTCGACCATCTTTAGCCAAGTCTTTCTCAGTCTTCTCCGTCCTCTACTTACTTCTACATTCATTTCCATCACTCTTCTCAACCAGTCACTTTCGTCCTTCCTCAACACATGACCAAACCATCTCAACCTGTTTCTCTTCACAGCATCAATCACAGGCTCTATTCCCATCATCTTTCGCAATTCATCATTTGTCTTCCTCTCTCTCAACGATACTCCGCACATCTACCGATCCATTCGCATTTCCACCCTTTCCAGCCTTTGTTGCTGCTCTACGTTCATTAGCCATGTCTCGCTCCCATAAATCATAACACTTCTCACACATGCAGCATACACCTTTCTCTTCAGCTTCAATGACACTCCCCTACTCGTCAGCATGCCACTCAGTTCCCGAAACTACTTCCATGCACATCTCACTCTTGCAACCGTTGCCGAGTCTGATCCACCTTCTCCATTCAGCATGTCTCCGAGGTAGCAAAATGTTTTTACACCTTCCAGTTTCACGCCGTCTCCAAGATCCAACTCAACATTTCCTCCATCTGCAGCTCCCTCTGTGCACACCTTACATTTGAATGTAGCTGCCACACTGGTTAATGACCCTCTCAGACCACTACATTTTTGATGAACCCACTCAGCGCACATTGTACATTGAATGGAGTTCACTCCGACACCCTTTCTGCACATAGCACACGGACACTTCCCAGTTCTTTCCACCTCACCACATGCTTTACCACTTGCCATCACCTTCGTCTTTCCGATATTCACCTTCAGACCTTTTGTCTCCATACATTCCTTCCACTTGTTCAGCTTTTCCTTCAGTCCATCCATACTTTCTGCAATCAACACCAGATCATCTGCATACAACAACTCCCACGGTAAACCCTCCTTTACATTCTGACCCACCACCTCCATCACAGCTACAAATAGTAGTGGACTTAGTACCGACCTCTGATGCACTCCCACCTTCACCTCAAACTCACCACTGTTCCCGTCCTTCGTCCTTACAGCTGTGCGCGCTCTTTTGTACATTGCCATTACTACTCTGATCAACCATTCCTCCACGCCTAACTTCCTCAATGCCCATGTCACTACTTCGCGTGCAACTCTATTGAATGCTTTCTCCAGATCAACAAACCCAAGAAACAACTTCTTCCTTTTCTCCATGTACTTCTCCTGCAACTGCCTTACAATAAAAAGCGTGTCTGTCGTTCCTCTTCCTGGCATAAATCCAAACTGCATTTCGTCGATCTTCACTTTCCTCCTTATCCTCCTCTCCAACACCCTTTCTAATACCTTCATTCCATACTCCAATAACTTTATCGCTCGATACGAGCCACAGTCCAGGGGGTCACCTTTCCCCTTGTATAGAGGGATGAGGGTACTTAGTTCCCAATCCACTGGAATGCGGCCTTCTTTCACCACCAGATTACAGATATCTGTCATTCTCTTCACACCCCAACTTCCTGCTGCCTTCAACATATCTCCCACAACTCCCGTCAGCCCTCCCGCTTTTCTACTCTTCATTGCTTTTATCGCTTCCTCAACTTCCTTCTCGGTTATCTTCTCTGCCGGTCCTAAAACTGGGTTACTCTCTATGTTGCCATCCCATTCATTCTCTGCATTCAACAACATTTCCATATATCTCTTCCATCTTCCTTTAATTCCATCTGGGTCCACAATGATTTGTCGCACTTCATCCTTCAAGCAACTCACCCCCATCACATCACACCTCTCTTTCGCTATCTGCTTTGCAATCCTGAATACCACTCTCTGACCCTCTTCTGAATCTAAGCGTTCTCCAAACATTTTCCTGCATGGCTCCTGCACCTTTGCTACCTCTTTCTTTGCAGCCTTCTTGGCTGCCTTAGAACTTTCATGCTCTGCTTTTCTGCTCCCGTACCCTTCGCCTTCTGCCACTCCTTGAACTTCTTCCTCTTCTCGTCAATCCTCTTTCCAACTTCATCATCCCACCACCATGTTTCCGAGTGCCTCTGTTGTCCTTTTGTCCATCCACATACCTCATCAACGGCTTCCAATAGACTATCTTTCATTGACATCCAACCACTTTCAAGCTCAACCACATCATCCTCTATCCTACTCAGCCTCTCTTTTAATGCCTCCCTTACTGTCACCTCTTTCAACCTCCACACCTTCATTCTCAGTTGGTACTTCACCCGCCGAGCTCTCCTCGCACCTTTCACCCTGATGTCGCAGACAACCAAATGGTGCTGTGAAACAGCCTCCTCCCCCAGGATCACCTTCGTGTCCCGGAGGTGCCCCCTATCTCACCTACGCACCATCAGGTAGTCAACGGTTATCGTAGACCCACCTGACGTGTATGTAACCAAACTTATTATCCTCTTTCTGGAACTGAGTATTACAAATCAACAAATCAGCTCCATCAGCAAACTCCAAAATCCTTTCACCTTCTCCATTTCTCACACCATATCTGTAACCACCATGAACTCCCTCAAAACCGTCTATACTCCTTCCCACATGCCCATTTAGGTCTCCTCCTACCAGAACAACTTCCTTACCTTTCACGTTTTCCATCAGCTTCTCTTTTGCACACCAGAACTTGTCCTTCTCTTCATTGCTCCGACCAACCTGCGGAGCATATCCCGAGATGACGTTCACCAAGAGCTTTCCAATCGTCATTTTCACCATCATCAACCTATCACTCACTCTCGTCACACTCACCACACTGTCTACAAACTCCTCAGAAAACAGGACACCAACACCATTCACGCCCTCCGGGCACCCTTGCCACACAAACTTGTATTTCTGTCCCTGCCTACCCTTCACCATTCTCACACCACTTCGCTTCCATCTCGTCTCTTGCACACAACATATGTCCACTCTACTTCTGACCAATACTTCCACCACTTCTCCTGATCTCCCTGTCATTGTCCCTACATTCCACGTCCCAAACCTCAGAAACCGATCTTCACTTCGGGCATCAGACGTTTCGTCGTCATAAATGGAGTGATTTCCACTCTTGCTTCGATCGGGTTCGCCACCTTGAGTTTTGACGAGAGGGAGTGGGGTCCACCACGGCGTACTTCGGGCTGTACCCTGCCCATATGTAGTCGTAATTGTCATAGTTCCATTTTTGAGGCAATGTTTTTATGGCCGGATGCCCTTCCTGACGCCAACCCTTTGAGTCGCCTCTTACGACACGCAGGGATACGGTGTACCTATTCTAAACCGTGGTACTCACCGGGCTGTGATACAAAACGTAAACTGTTCAGCTTGGCGGAGTTGTGCTCTCTATCGAGTGCTGTTCTAGTTTATTTCTGTCATCTCTTTCCATGCATTGTCTTTTATGCACTCAGATGTGATAAATATTGAATTAACAAACTTTATGAATGGTCCCCTGACTATCCAGTCGAGCTTCTTATTCCACTTGGTAAAGGGTTTAGTTTTTGTGATGCTCAATTGTGGTTTTTGTGATGTTCAATCTCTGTATTGCAATGTTTTTTTTTGTCGAGATGCATCCTTTGTCAACCTTTATGATCGATGTGGTGCTGTTGGAAATTTCGGATCTTCTTTTTCGTTTTATTTTCCGGCCAGTTTTTCATTCGAGGGACGAGCGCTGCTTCTTGTTGCTCTTCCGTGGCATGTTTTGAATTAAAGATGCTCCAGCACTGTTTTTGTTTGGCCAACATATTCATTATCTCTGCCACGGAAGGTGGGCGTAGGTTGTTTTCACCCCTCTTTGTTACTGGCAAAATCGAAGCTTTATCAAGTATATTGCTCGGTCGACTTTGTTATTCTTTCCGTTTGTTGCTTGCGAATGTCGAAGATTTCTTTCTTTTTCGAAGGTTGGTTGCGTGCGTTATCACCTCCACCACCGAAGGTTGGTGGAGGTTGTTTTCACCCCTGTCTGTTTGTTTATTTGTGAACAGGATATCGGGAAGTTGTGGACGGATTGGGCCGAAATTTGGCAGCGAGGTAGCGTATGTGACAAGGACGAAATTATTAGGTTTTGGAGAAAATTTAAATATGGATTCGGATACGAGAATTATTTAATTTTTAAGTGATTTTTCACCATTGAGTGATATTTACGGCTAAAACCAACATATAGCAGGATTTCTCAAAAAGTTATGGACGAGTTAAGACTAAACGTGGTGGACGAGTTGGTTAGGTGACAATAACAAGCCGATTAGATTTTGGTTCAGGTCCGAGTCCAGGTCCGGCCTATCAGTGGATACAAAACATGAACTGTTCAGCCTGGCGGGCTTCACAGGTCCCTTTATGTTTGTGCTGCCAAGCACATGCTACACATAAACAAATTAGCAGGAGTGATTCGCTGGAGAAACACATGACGTCCACCCACGCAGTCGATCCGATTAGGGTATGGGGGTGTGAGTGACAGATTGAGTAAATCTGCTGCACATGTTTAACGGACAGAACTTTGTACCTTGGATTGATTGTAACGGGTTAAGCTTCCTGGTCTTGGTTCCCTTTAAAATTCCCAAACTCCTGGTGTTCTTTGTGAATATTGGGCTAATTGTGTCCATAAGCTGTAGATTTTCTGAATTTCCTCTGGGTTTTTCTTCGGCCTGGTCTTTACATTTGATATCGTTGTGTTTCTTTGTCTCCTTATTTATTTATTTTTGAACACAAGATCGAGGCTCGTGTAAGAGCTGACATCACAAAAATAAATAAATAAATAAAAACGGACACACAAAACATACAATATAAAGGGAGCGGGAGACGAGATGGGGAGAGAGAGGGAAGCACAAGTACAACAGCAGAGAACAGGGACAACGGGAGATCTGTGGGAGGGAGAGGGATTGGGGTGAGGAGGCATGGGAGTGCGGGGGGGGGGGGGGGGGGGGTGAGGCATGGGAATAAGGGGGGGGGGCTTGTAAGACCCGATTTATAAATATTTTTTCAGGTGAGCTAGGTGTGAACTTGTAAGACTCCATTTATAAAGCATCATGGTTCTGTGCCAACTCCAAAGATCTCGAGGCCTCCAAGCGCTAGCTTTTAACAAATTGAGACAAGATTCGATGTAATCAAGTTTCCTTTACAGGTACATTTTTGTACCCTCCAGTGTATTACCTCTAGCTGACCCCCTCTTTTTACCCCCACCGAGCTTGTATTAATTGGAAGACCCCAAGGTTTATTGTCGGTGACTCTATGTTTTGGCCCATTTTGTGATCCACTGTGCCATTCGATATTCCGCAACCCCGAAGTGCAGTAGATCCACTTGGTTGACAACATGTGATACTATCTGTAAAAACACCATCAAATCATTGTCTACTAACCGTTACTTTTCCGTGGAAACCTCGGTGTCTTTAGTGTAAGAAATTAAAAAAAGACGTGTTTTTTTCTTTTTTTCTCACCTTCCTCCTCTCCATCCCCGTGGGTTGAAGTGAGGCCAGGGAAGGGAGGGTTTTTGAGTGAATAAAGGTGGAGGCAGTGAGGGGAGGCACAATGATGTAATTTCATTAGCCACTGCGCAGATTTTTACATCGCGGCCGAGGCCGAGGATCCAGTGGGAGCATCGGGACGAGAACACGAGACGCTGCGCAAGGTGGGAGCGCAGGAGCCAAGGTTCAGGACCATAGGGATGGAATACTTTAGCCTTTTGAATCTTGTTTGGAAATGTTATTCTGACGTTTGGGATTATCGTGTGTCAGGACTTATTTGTCCCATGCAAGTGTTCGGGTTGAAAGGGAGGATGTGGTCAGACAAACCTTTCATGGATATGTTCCTCTTGTCCGTCTCTTCGTGATTGCCTCTCCGACTCCTGTCACTCTTAATGACACTTTCGTTCTCCATCCCACACTGTCCCTCGATTCCTTCCCTCTTTTCCTAGGTATGTGGAGTTGCGCCATGCTGCTTGGCCCACCACTGCTAGCCGGAAAGAGGTCGACATCTGCCAGGATATTTTGCGCTACTGCCGTCTGCGAGATTGGAAGGTGGGTTTACCTGGGGCCAAGTGAAGTTGGGTGAATCGGAAACATTTTGCTCATCGTGGCAGCACATCCATGGCAAATGGAACCCAGCACCTTTGATAGTGAAATGAGGGCTCTGTTGTATCCGGGCCTTTTGGTGAATCAGCATGTTCTGAAAGGTTTAGTGTGTGTGTGTGTGTGTGTGTGTGTGTGTGTGTGTGTGTGTGTGTGTGTGTGTGTGTGTGTGTGTGTGTGTGTGTGTGTGTGTGTGTGTGTCTATGTGTGTGTTTTAACTCTGCACACCACTAAGAACCCTATTAGACTGTCTCGCGAATACGGCAAGCCCTTTCTCGTGTCTGGAAGCATTTGTTTAAAAGGAGGCCAATGCATTGCTGAACGAGCCAACGTGGTCAAATAATGTAATTAAATGTCATCACGGTGCAAACTTCAAATCGAAGCAGATGTGACTGCATGAGCTTGGATTTAGAATGCGTATTTTATAAGTTTGCTTTTATTGTGTGCACACAACCAGCTAGGATTAATTAATGCATACCTGGCACCTGCATTGTGGCTGCATGATTTATTTAGGGTGCATCAGCAATGCTGCTTACGGTGTTTCTGGTATAGTGCTGGCCACCACAACCCCCCCACCTCGCTCCCCTCCCCCCCCCCCCCCCCCCCAGTAGGTAGAGGCAGGAATTTATAATTTGGCCGGAAACCGATACACAAAGGCCTGCCCTTTTTCAAGCATATACTGGGGGGGTCTTTAATGTGCACTAGCAAATGATAACAGCCATGACCTCTGGTATGTCATCCCTGAAATCTGAATGCAGACCAGGAACTTGCTTGCGTGTGAAGCATAAACATCTTGCACGTGCTAAGAAATAATAATAATTGGATTGTGATTTACATCATCATCGTCATTGCTATCGTCATTGTCATCATCATCGTCAATGTCATCATCATCATTATCGTCGTTGTTGTCGTCATCATCGTCATCATCGTCATTGTCATCATCAGCATTATCGTCATTGTCATCATCATCATTATCGTCATCGTAATCATCATTGTCATCGTCATCATTGTCATCATCATCGTCATTGTCATTATAATTATCAGTCGTCATCATCAGCATTGTCGTTGTCATCATCATTGTCATCGTCATCATTGGCATTGTCATCATTGGCATTGTCATCATCATCATCATCATCATCATCACCATCATTGTCGTCATCATTGTCATTGTCATCATCTTCATCACTGTCATTGTCATCATTCATATTGTCATCGTCATCATTGACATCATTGTCATAATCATAATTGTCATTGTCATCATTCATATTGTCATCGTCATCATTGACATCATTGTCATAATCATAATTGTCATTGTCATCATTCATATTGTCATCGTCATCATTGACATCATTGTCATAATCATAATTGTCATTGTCATCATTCATATTGTCATCGTCATCATTCACATCATTGTCATAATCATAATTGTCATTGTCATCATTCATATTGTCATCGTCATCATTGACATCATTGTCATAATCATAATTGTCATTGTCATCATTCATATTGTCATCGTCATCATTCACATCATTGTCATAATCATAATTGTCATTGTCATCATTCATATTGTCATCGTCATCATTCACATCATTGTCATAATCATAATTGTCATTGTCATCATTCATATTGTCATCGTCATCATTGACATCATTGTCATAATCATAATTGTCATTGTCATCATTCATATTGTCATCGTCATCATTCACATCATTGTCATAATCATAATTGTCATTGTCATTCATATTGTGATCGTCATCATTCACATCATTGCCATAATCATAATTGTCATTGTCGTCATTCATATTATCATCGTCATCATTCACATCATTGTCATAATCATAATTGTCATTGTCATCATTCATATTGTCATCGTCATCATTGACATCATTGTCATAATCATAATTGTCATTGTCATCATTCATATTGTCATCGTCATCATTCACATCATTGTCATAATCATAATTGTCATTGTCATCATTCATATTGTCATCGTCATCATTGACATCATTGTCATAATCATAATTGTCATTGTCATCATTCATATTGTCATCGTCATCATTCACATCATTGTCATAATCATAATTGTCATTGTCATCATTCATATTGTGATCGTCATCATTCACATCATTGCCATAATCCTAATTGTCATTGTCGTCATTCATATTATCATCGTCATCATTCACATCATTGTCATAATCATAATTGTCATTGTCATCATTCATATTGTCATCGTCATCATTGACATCATTGTCATAATCATAATTGTCATTGTCATCATTCATATTGTCATCGTCATCATTCACATCATTGTCATAATCATAATTGTCATTGTCATCATTCATATTGTCATCGTCATCATTGACATCATTGTCATAATCATAATTGTCATTGTCATCATTCATATTGTCATCGTCATCATTCACATCATTGTCATAATCATAATTGTCATTGTCATCATTCATATTGTCATCGTCATCATTCACATCATTGTCATAATCATAATTGTCATTGTCATCATTCATATTGTCATCGTCATCATTGACATCATTGTCATAATCATAATTGTCATTGTCATCATTCATATTGTCATCGACATCATTCACATCATTGTCATAATCATAATTGTCATTGTCGTCATTCATATTATCATCGTCATCATTCACATCATTGTCATAATCCACATTGTCATTGTCGTCATCATCATATCATGTGATTGACAGATTAATTATTGTTGCCGAAGCGGTCTCTTCGCAAAGGTTATTCCAGGTGGTTTGCATTTGCCTTCCCTGGGATCATGCGTCAGGGTTAGGAATTTGTAATTTGCTCAACGTGCTGGTGATAACTCACCTACTCTTCCCGAAATAGAAATACACCGTGGGGTCTTTACTGTCCACCAAGCAACCAGTGATGCAGACTGGTCCTCCGGATTAACGTCCATCCGAGGGACTGCGCGGACGAGTCAGTATCATGATCTTGTCCAACACCAGGATGGCGGTTTATAGCTGGCTTTCTTCAGCATCCACCCAGTGAACTACCCTCTTTTTGTGAAGTTAATTTCCATTCAACATGAGTGATAAACGTCTTGCTAATGAGCCTGTGGACAAAAATGTAAATGTGGACAAAACGGCCGTGAACATTCCAGGAAGAACCTCAGTGTTGGGGATGACATGGAGGCGTTGGGGCAGGTAGAACGTCCTCCTCCTCCTCCTCACATTTGGCCACACCCCCACCATTTCCCCTCCCACTCCACCTTCACAAGCTCCAAATGATGCTTTTACTTACCTGATTGACTTGAAATTTTAAGAGGATTTGCATATCCGGTCACTGAATTCAACCACCAATTATTTTTGAGGTCAACATAGGCCAACAACTTATTTTAGGGATTTCGCAAGTATCGTGTTATGCACGACATATTTCTTGTTTGTTTGTTTGTTTGTTTGTTCGGTATTTTATTTCACGATTAGGATGTTATTGAATGTAAATGTACAAACGTGTTTTTTTTAGACATATTGGAGGTGCTTTTAGTGCAAAAAACTTTCAACTTGGAACACATTAAAAGTTATTTACATGAATTTAAATGGAAAAGTCGTTTCCTACAATGTTGCAGTTTTTTTAGGGACATTAACGATGTTCTAGGAGAACTTACTGTATTTGGTTGCTTACTTACTGTACTTACCATCGCTTTGGTAAAGGTTTATCTTGGTCTCATTTGTCCATAAAACTTTGTTCCAGAACTCCACCTGCTCACCTCTATACTTCTTGGCAAATTCTAATGTGGCCTTTCTCTTTTTGGTTCTGATGAGAGGTTTGCATCTTGCGGTGTAGCCTTTGTAAATCTGCTGTCGAAGTCTTTTGTGAACGGTAGATTGTGATACTTTCATCCATGCACTCTGGAGGTTGTTGATGATGTCACCGACAGTTGTTTTCGGGTTTTTCTTCACAGATCCGATGATTTTTCTGTCATCAACTGCAGTTGTTTTCCTTGGCTGACCTGGCCGTTGTATGTTGCTAAGTACACTCGTGGTTTCTCTTTTTTCCAAGATATTCCAAGTTGTTGGATTCGCTATGCCAAATTTTGTGCCATCGTTCTCATTGAATTCTTCTGTTCTTTTAGCTTCCAAATTGATTGTGTTTCTTTCAGGGCAAAAGCAAAGGTTAAAACCAAGACTATACATTCACAGCTCTGTTATATGTGAACACTTAATGCAACAAGAAACACCTGTCAGTCATGTGTTCCAATGCTGATGCTTACCTAAAATGGGGGGTCTGAACATATAAAAAGTGTTATTGTTCTGCAATGGTAAAACATGCACACATAGAAATACCAAGAAACATAATCTGACCTTCTGTACTCTTGTGTCATGTTCATCTTTTGATCTCAAATCCAAATTTATTGAGTATTTCGAAATAATAACAAATTCGACTTCACTGCTCCAACATTTATGGAGGGCTCTGTATATTCTCCCAACTTTCCAGTTTGTTGATAGTTGATGTCCTTTAACATGGAGTGGCATTCATCATCGGGGAATGGCTCCAGTTGCAGCAATGAGTTATCGATGGAAAAGGTAGCGGTCATTAGTGTAAGTGGATTCCAGACTTTGTGAGGAAGTGTACAGTACGTAATATTTGTGTTGAGATAAGGGGCAAGAAACTGGTTCTGATTTCCCTTTTCAGCATCTAAACAGCTGAAATTGCTCCGTTTTTGACCAATACGTTTGTTTTATTTCACGTAATTCATTACAGAATTGCAGAATTATTTTGACATTTTATTATACTAGTGCACCGGCTAACTACGGCGGGGATGGGGGGGACGGACGGACGACAGAAGGGTCATTCCTCTTTGGGGTACATAGATTACAGTCGATCTATGATCGGGTCTCAAGAACATTGGGTGTGTGTTCATTTACCAAGTTCCTTGCGGAGAGATCGCCATGTGGTTTAAGCATTCGAGCAAGCACGCCATTCAAAACCTTTAAGGAACGGCTGGCTTGGCAACCTTAGTAAATGAGCACACCGCGTGTTCAACAGCTGGAGTGAGTTTTAAAAGTTCACTACGAAAAACGCCGTGTTAGTGCCAGGAAGGGTCATGTTATTAACACAACACTGATGGGGTATATAGAGTACAGTAGATCTTCGCTCAGTTCTGCAAGTAAAACTGACCTCACGCATGTCGGTATTTTTTTTTTTTTTTTTGTATACTGAATCGAGTCTCGTGAAAGAGCTAACATTTACTTCACAAACAAATCAACCAGACAAACAAAATATATAAAAAGAGGGAGCGGAAGACAAGATGGGGAGAGAAGGGGAAGCACACAAACACAACATTTGAGAGCAGGGAGATGTGTGGGAGGGAGAGGGCTTGGGGGGAGGAGGCGTGGGAAGGGGGTGGGGGGTGGGAGAAGTATAAAACACAAGGACACCAAGGACTTCCAGGACAGAAGTTGGTATTTCAAAAAAGTGGAATTGGGGTGAAATTAGCGGGGGTAGAAAAGATCAAGGTTTTGGATGGGGGAAGATAAGAGATGGTGGTGAACAGCTGTTTTAAAGGCCTGGAGGGTGGAGTGGGATTGAAGTTTGTTCAGAGGGAGTTTGTTCCAGAGGCGGGAGAAAAGAGGAATGAAGGTGAGCAGAGAGTCTTGATTTTGGCAGTTTAACCATAAGAGTGTTGCAGGCAGATCTTGTGCGACCTGTAGGAATATTTGCGGGACAGAGCCCAGAGAGAGCTGGGGGGGCAAGGCCGGAGAGGAGTCGGTATAAGACGGAAAGACCACCAACCTGCCTGTGGTGAGTGAGTGAGAGGCCCTTGGAGTTAGCTTCATCGCGGGAGATTCCAATGATTCTGAATGCTTTGGTTTCAACGGCGTGAAGACGAGCTAGGTGTGAGGCAGGAGCACCGGCCCAGAGGGGAGAGCAGTATTCCATTGAGCTGCGGATGAAAGCCTTGTATGTGGTGAGGAGCTCAGGTGTACCAAGGAAGGACTTCGCACGACGGAGGATGCCCAGTCGGCGACTGGCTTTGGAGGCCAGATTTGAAATGTGGTTTTCCCAGGAAAGATCATGGCAGATAGTGAGACCCAAAAGCTTGAGTGACAGAACTTCATGGAGAGGATTATTCAGAAAGTGGATGGGAGGGTTGTCCAGTCGGTCTTTTCGGAGAGACATCGTAAGAGTGTGAGATTTGTCAGGATTGAAAGACATGTTCCACTTGTTTGCCCAGTCTGTGATTTTGTCCAGGTCTGCAGAGAGTGAGGAGGCTGCAGACTGCCGATCTGAGGGATGAAGAATGAAGCGACAGAGAGTGGAGTCATCAGCAAAGAATTCCTCCAAATATCTTCATTTAGTGTTATAAACAGCATTAGTGACTGTTTAAAAAGCAAATCACACGTGTTTGTGGTTCATAATATTCATTAATGTTCATTACTTCTGGTAGAGGCCGTTGCTCCCACGAAAACGCCATGATAAGCTATTTATATCCGTTGACTCGCCGGAAAAAACCCCTTGAGGAGGTGGGATATTATTGGTATTAATATTGTTTTGTAATAACAATAATATTAGGCTGTTATCGTTAGTTTTATTACTTGAGGCGGCCTTGGAAAAACGCCACGATAAATCTTCTTTGGAAAAACGCCACGATAAAGCTAATTTAACATTTATGTACACCTCAACGTGCAACCCCATTGACGGCAATGGCGGGCAAACTCAACCCCCTTGGGGTGGGGGGAAATGAACGCGCTACAACATTCATTGTGTAACCCTTGGTCATCCTGTCAAGCTTGGTTGAGATTGGAGAAGTAACGACAGAATGTATTGGCATCAAAAATTCATCAGACAGACAGAAATGGCGTATTTTAGTATATTATAGAAAACTTTGTACATTTGGGGACATGTCTCAAGTAGGTTATAGGTTGTGACAGCTTGGCATTCCAGAGTCACATCTAAAGAGTGAACACCCTTGTCATGGAGGATAGTCATGCACAAGTGTGAGATCTCGCTAAATAACTGCTCGTTGGGGTTGGGAAAGTGTAAGAAATAGCACACAAGTGTCTGGGTTTCCAGAATGTCACCATCTTGGATTCCGAAAGCAACTAACAACTCCCAAGACCGTGAACATCTGACGGTCTGTACCGAGTGGAAACTCCATCACAACAACGTTGATTCATTAAACAACGGACTTCTCTTTGTGATGAAGCTCGTCCTCGTAACAACAAACCTAAGTCCTTCAGCATGCAGTGGTGACCTGAAGCTTACCTTCCACCATCGAAATTCAACACTGTGTTTTGAGCATGAAAAATTGCACCCGGTGAAATTTGGCGCTTTTATTGGCAAAGATTGCCTGGATCAATGCAGCGTCGTGTTTTGCAAAACATTCAGACGTCAATATAATCAGGGTGATTCCCTCCAGATGATGCACCTTCACATGGACATGCTGTGTCAGTTTAATTTAAAAGTAGTACCTCTTCCTGCACCTGTCCATGCGTCATATCCCTTGCCTCTTGAAACAAAAACGAGTAAGAATGGCCCAGTGAGTAACAGAATGAGAAAGAATCAGCGCGTGTAGAAGTGATCATGGATGTGTATGTGTGAGCCCATGAGGTCGTGAGGGGCAATGCATTTGAAAGACTAAGTGAGGAGAATAGACGATTACACAATCCGGCAAATATGGGAATTGCAGGTGGGCAACCAGATCGGACTTTGTGAGGGTGAGCAGGTGAGGGTTTCTATAGAAATGCATATGATCTGGGGGAGGGCAGAGGACTGGAGGAGCGAGACCAGATGTAAGCTATAAAATAGAGAGCCCTCCAACTTGCCAATAGTGGGAGAGTAAGAGTGACCAATGGGAATCAGCCTACTGTTTTCAAATTGCAATTGTCTGGAAGGCCTTGTTTTCAACCACCCTTCAAATATGGGAGAACTGGAGCAGTTTGCACAAGAAGAGTGGGTCAAACTCCCAGTAGAGAGGTGGAGGAAGCTCAATCAGGACTATAGGAAGTGCTTGACTACAGTTATTTGACTACAGTTATTTTGTCCAAAGTCTGTGCTACCAAATATAAAGTCGAGGGTGTCAATAATTTTGTCAACCCCATTTCTTTTTATTTTCTGATTTAAAAGGATATATAAAGTTCTGAATCAAAAACAAAGGTTCTGTAATATTAACAGTGTAATAAAGAATTGTGGAGACAAAATACTTTTGTCAATTACAATTTATTTTTAGAGAAAATTGTGAGTTATTTGAAAAAAGTGCAAGGGTGCCAATATTTTTGGCCACCACTGTATAATGAAGCAGATGTTTATATACAGTTTATAGGCACATATGTTATCAAAAATACCCGCCCCCAGTAATGGGAAAAGTTTAAGTTAATGTATCAATTAAAATTATTAAGTTATCCTCTCTTATCCTCTTATCCTCTTATCTTATCCTCTTAACATCTCTTATCCTCCCCCATCCAAAACCTTGATCTTTTCTACCCCCGCTAATTTCGGTCCCCTTGTGTTTTATACCTCTCCCCTCCCCCTCCCACGCCTCCTGCCCCCAAGCCCTCTCCCTCCCACACTTCTCCCTGCTCTCAAATGTTGTGGTTGTGTGCTTCCCCTTCTCTCCCCATCTTGTCTTCCGCTCCCTCTTTTTGTATATTTTGTTTGTCTGGTTTGTTTTGTTTGTTTGTTTGTGAAATAAATGTTAGCTCTTTCACGAGCCTCGATTCAGTATACAAAAAAAAAAGAAAAAAAAAGTTGATATATGTTGGAAAATTACAAGCCCAGACCAGGAATCGAACACAGGTCATGTAATTGGGCATGTAATTTTCCCACATATATCTATTTAATTTATTAATCCTGTTAATTAATCGAATTGCTTCACGACGCCCCCATTGGTGCTTATAATAGAGGATATGGATCTGTTTCGGACAACAGATCCCCCCCCCCCCCCCCATTAGAGGAAGACCCTCTCGTGTTCAGGCCGTTGGCGCTCCTATGGTTGGCAGCGAGTGCCCTGGAAACATTGACGGAAAGAGAGTGGCAATCATATGTGTGGGAAAATTGCATGCTCAGTCAGGGTCGCCCAGATATCTCAGATGGCAGAGCACTGGTACGGGTTTCCAGAGGACCTGGGTTCGATTAATGGTCTGGCCATGTAATTTTCCCACATATATCAATTTAATAATTAAATCCTGTTCATTAATTTAATTTAAATTATTATTTATTTGACTTTACAAAGGTTAATTCTCTTGCACTCAAGCTCCGGCCTTTTCAATTTGAGACCCATTACTCATTCGGTTTGACAAAAATGGCTATATTGGTCACTATGGCCTCAATTTGCGGCCTCAAATCTGCCTCTGAGGTCACGTTCACATAGCCCATGTTACTTACTGCACAAAGTTGTATCTGTGCCCTGAGCATGGAGTTTGTAGCTTTAAAGATGTGACCGTGAATATATATACAAGCGTCAATCGGCTCGCTAGGCTCGTCTCACCACATGTCACTACAGAGGCACAGGCTTGTTTTAACTGAGGATAATGAGTGCAAATGAGTTGGTGTTTTTTTTTGGTTTTTTTTGTATACTGAATCGAGGCTCGTGAAAGAGCTGACATTTACTTCACAAACAAATCAACCAGACAAACAAAATATATAAAAAGAGGGAGCGGAAGACAAGAGAATGGGAAGCACACAAACACTTGAGAGCACACAATATTTAAGAGCAGGGAGATGTGTGGGAGGGAGAGGGCTTGGGGGGAGGAGGCGTGGGAAGGGGGGGGGGGGGGTGGGAGAAGTATAAAACACAAGGACACCAAGGACTTCCAGGACAGAAGTTGGTATTTCAAAAAGTGGAATTGGGGTGAAATTATCGGGGATAGAAAAGATCAAGGTTTTGGATGGGGGAAGATAAGAGATGGTGGTGAACAGCTGTTTTAAAGACCTGGAGGGTGGAGTGGGATTGAAGAGAGTGAGGGAGTTTGTTCCAGAGGTGGGAGAAAAGAGGAGTGAAGGTGAGCAGAGAGTCTTGATTTTGGCAGTTTAACCATAAGAGGGTTGCAGGCAGATCTTGTGCGACCTGCAGGAATATTTGCGGGACAGAGCCCAGAGAGAGCTGGTGGGGCAAGGCCAGAGAGAGCTGGTGGGGCAAGGCCAGAGAGGAGTCGGTAGAAGACGGAAAGACCACCAACCTGCCTGCGGTGAGTGAGTGAGAGGCCCTTGGAGTTAGCTTCATCGCGGGAGATTCCAATGATTCTGAATGCTTTGCTTTCAACAGCGTGAAGACGAGCTAGGTGTGAGGCAGGAGCACCAGCCCAGAGGGGAGAGCAGTATTCCATTGAGCTGCGGATGAAAGCCTTGTACGTGGTGAGGAGCTCAGGTGTGCCAAGGAAGGACTTCGCACGACGGAGGATGCCCAGTCGGTGACTGGCTTTGGAGGCCAGATTTGAAATGTGGTTTTCCCAGGAAAGATCATGGCAGACAGTGAGACCCAAAAGCTTGAGTGACAGAACTTCTTGGAGAGGATTATTCAGAAAGTAGATGGGAGGGTTGTCCAGTCGGTCTTTTCGGAGAGACATCGTAAGAGTGTGAGATTTGTCAGGATTGAAAGACATGTTCCACTTGTTTGCCCAGTCTGTGATTTTGTCCAGGTCTGCAGAGAGTGAGGAGGCTGCAGACTGCCGATCTGAGGGATGAAGAATGGAGCGACAGAGAGTAGAGTCATCAGCAAAGAGATAGAGAGGATTTTCAAGAGAGTCGGAGAGATCATTGATGAAGACCAGAAAAAGCACAGGGCCCAGAACACTGCCTTGGGGAACTCCAGCCTGAACAGGAAGAGGAGATGAGAGAAACCCATTCAGGGCCACACGTTGACTACGACTAGAGAGGAAGTCCGCCAGCCATGCGTGGAGATTTCCATGGATACCAACAGAGGAGAGTTTGGTGAGCAGAGCGGGGTGCCAGACCGTATCGAAGGCACGTGATATGTCAAGGGAGACAGCTCTAATTTCCTGTTTGGCATTGAGGACCTCCATCCATTGCTGAGAAAGCAGTAGCAGCATGTCCAGAGTGGAGTGACCAGGTCTGAAACCAAATTGATGATCAGAGATCAAGCCATTGGAGAAGAGGAAAGATTTCATATCTGAAGCAATGATGGATTCCATGACTTTACTGATAATTGAGAGAAGGCTGATTGGTCTGTAGTTGCTGGGATCTGTTTTTGCACCTTTTTTGTGCAAAGCGGTGATGTTGGCAGATTTCCAAGCAGATGGCAGATGACCTTGAGCAAAAGAGAGTGTGAAGAGAACAGAGAGAGGGAGTGAAAGAGCGGAAGAACAAGATTTTAGGACCCGTGGGCTGATGCCGTCAGGTCCAGTTGCAGAATCAGAGTCGAGGGTTGACAGAAACTTTTCCACCTTGTCAGGAGGAAAGGACACAGAGTCCAGGAGCAGCTGGGTACGACTGGGTACGGTGGGTACAGAGAGGGATGGGTTTGGGACACAAGATTTAGAGGCAAACACAGAGTTGAGGCATTCAGCTTTTTCACGCGCGGAGTCAGCCGTGTGGCCGTTTGAGGTGAGGGAGGGGATGGAGGGGGAACAAACACCAGAAACAGATTTGACCAGACGCCACCAGGATTTGGAAGAGGGAGACAGATAAGAGAGTTCTGTCCTGAGAATTAGGACATGTTGTCATGATTTAAACCAACCACAATACAAACATTTATTTTGCACAAATGTATTTGTAATATCTGTGATATTACATTTTTATTAGCAATTTAAGTTGAAGATTTAATTTGAAAAAAAAGTCTGGTGTTGGCTTAGCGGTTAGGGTGCTGACTTGGGATCCGAGGATCCTGACTTTGAATCCCGGTTGATCGTTGAATTAATACCAGGGGGGTTGACTCAGCTTGTCATCCTTCCGAGGTCGGCAAATTCAGTACCAGCTTGCTGGGATGTGTGTGCCCCGGTTTAGAATAGGTACACCGTATCCCTGCGTGCCGTAAGAGGCAACTAAAGGGTTGGCGTCAGGAAGGGCATCCGGCCATAAAAACATTGCCTCAAAAAGGGAACCATGATGATTGTCATGGGGCCCGCAAGGCTACCCCCGCTCTAGCAGGGAAAATGGCCTTAAAAAGGGGAAAAAAAAATTCATTATTTAATTTGGAAAAAAAAAATTCGAAAAATGTCAAATTTATTTTTTTTAAATTAACAATAAAACCCTTAGAACATACACACAGGACAGATAGGTAGAGACCTGGAGACCTACACACACACACACACACACACACAGATATATATATATATATATATATATATAAATATATATATATATAAATATATATATATATATATCAGTCACTATGCGACCTTCATATCATCAGTGGAGAACTGCCAGCAAGGTGTCCCATACAGCTGCTGCTGCACCTTGCTGGGAGCGATAAGCACCGCCTGCCACGCGGTGACGTTATCTCTGGTATCCACTCATCATATGGAGTCGACCTGGATATATATATATATATCATATGGATATATATATATATATATATCCATCATATGGATATATATATATATATATATATATATATATATATAAACATGCGAGTTACCAATACTATGCATGGGTGGGAGCGGAATGTGAAAATGAATGGCAAACCATGAACCAATAAACTCCACATTCCTGTGGCACCTTCAGTTGAATGTCAAGCAAGCATGGACAGCCAGTTCATGAAGGACTTGGGCAAAAACTTACTGCAGCTAAATGTTTCTATACACAGTGTTACGTGGTCCCCTCGGTGAATACCTGGTCTCGGTGACCCCCGGACCGTGAGAGGAACTCCGCCAGCAAGCTGTACTATATATGCGCTTTCGCCACGCAATCCATATGAATTTCACCCAGGAGACAACTGATGTTCAAGGATATATTTCCAATGGTAATGATACCATACAATTTCAATGACACAACCACGGAGATTTTCCCCGAGCAATCAACAATACACAATCATCACCAATTCCCAATTCACAATCAATTCCCTAGGATTAAGATGGCCATCTTATACATGTGTGTCCCGGTGAGTACTCACGACACCCTTTTGGTCTCGGTCCCGCACAATGTCTCTGGGCCCCTCCTGACCAAGATGATGGTCGCCGTCGCCGCACTCGGGCGGTTGAACGAACCCCGGGTGGACGTGTTTCCACCGGGCAGGTATCGTACCAGGCACCGTGGCTGCAGCCCCTCGTGGCCACGCGAAGCGGATACGGTAGAGCAAGCCAAACCCCACGCCGCTTGCAAGGCGCGTTAGGCCCCAACGTGCGACCCGCACGCGTCTGTTTAGACGGTGCCGCGAACGATACCAGACGCGGGGTCGATGCACGGCCCCACGTCAACTTGACGTCTCCACCGGGCCGGTACACGTCCCGGTGATTCCTCTCGCCAGACAGGCTTCGGAACGCCGCTTTTCCACGCAGCGCAAGGTCGATCCCACCTTTTGGTCGGAGCGGGGCGAGGAAGAAGAATACTCGTCCTTTTTTCCTCGTGTCTTTTTCTCTTCCGTTTCCGGTCACTTCCGTTTCCGGCCACTCCCTCAGAAGGGCTCCTGACCCTCCAACCACAACAACTACACAACAACTTAATATACTACACACGGATAAGCAAAGACCTGAATGGTAATTCACATACATTCACATAAATATGTAACACTCCCCCCCCTTCAAGAAAGAAAGTTTGAACCCAGCGAAAACTTTCTTTGCCGGCCAATTTGGAGAAACAAACCAGATAACTCAACCCCCCCCCACATTATCCGTTCCCCCCGGGCACAGTTATCACTTAAAAATAAAGCAACCAAAATTTCACCACAACCCCTCCAGATTACTCCCTCTGGACTAAGTACCAACAACGACATTGTCCCTGCCAAATCAAACTCCATCTCATGACCCTCTGACTTTGACCGTCAGTTTCTTGGGAATGAAGGTTAAGGGGTTGATCAAAGATCCAAAGTTAAGCAACTCGATAGCACTTTTTCCGGGAGGCCAAGCCGAGTATTCACTACATGGATGCCTTTAGGAACGCGGAGTTCACGGTTAGTCCGTGCATGAAAGTTCACTACATGGACGCCTTTAGGAACGGCGTTCACGGTTAATTCGTGTAGGAATCTTGGCTCGGCGGCTCCGCCGCCTTCAGTGCTTCAACTTCTCAGAACTTCCCTAATAATTAGGGTGGGACCACTGGTCCCTGTAGTCCCATGAATAGCGGTCTCCTTCTCGGCCACTACCAAAACTACCGCCCAGTTGTCCTCTCCTGTAGACCTCTCGACGCCTACGAAATGCCTTCCCTACTGTTATGGTCCGACCCTCCAAATCCTTGCCATTCCAATTCTTCTCTGCCTCTCTGGCGTCTTTTGTGCTGGCAAACGTGACAAAGCCGAACCCTCTTGACTGTTGCGTTTCCCAGTCTCTTACCAACCGCACTTCCACCAGCGGCCCATATCTGTTGAAGACAGAGGTCAGAACTTCTTCCTCTGTTTTGAAGTTCAGTCCCCCTACAAATAACTTGGCACTTTTGTCGCCATCCCGAGCTGGTGTGATGTTATTTTCCCTGCTGGGCTCTTTACCAACCCTCAGGTTACCATAAACTTGACCCCCGGCCAAATCATTCCCGATAACCACAGATACACCCTCTACAGGAAGCATGGCTTGTAAACCGACGGTGACCGGTCCTGACACCAAATCGGACTCCAACTGGATGACCTGAAGGGGAGCACTAACACCGCCCCCGATCCCCTGTAAACGAACACTATCCCCCGTTGCCGTCTCCTCGGACCATGGCAAAATGCCTTCAAGCATTAAAGATTGATGGGCCCCTGTGTCCCTCAATATCCTAACCGGTCTCCGGTTAGTCGAGGCTCCATCCAGTGACACAAACCCCTCTGAAATAAATGGTTGGTAACCCTTTTGATGGCGATTTCTTACGCTAGCCATCGCATTCGGAGTTGTAATAGTCGGACTCCGCTCTGGGTTGTCCCTTTTCATGAGGTAACAACTGGACATCAAGTGTCCAGGTTTCTTGCAAAACGCGCAAGTAGGCCCGGAGGAAAAACTCGGGGTCTGCCTCGGGCCCCCCGAACTATAAGTTTGTCTTGGGCCCGCATCCCTCTGATTTCGAACCGGTGGGGTATCATAGTTGTCCCCATAATCATCTCGAGGCCGCCGCCATGTATGGTCGTTCTCCGCACCTGCTGTTCCCCACCTCCCCTGCGGAGATCTAGGCGAGGAGTTAGGTTCGTGGACCCCTATTCGGTGGGTTAAGGCATAATCATCTGCCATGGTGGCTGCGTCCCACAACTTTGGTACCTTCTTTTCCTGCAGGTACACTTTGATGTCCTCGTGGACACACTGCTGGAATTCCTCCACCAGGATCAAGTCCCGCAATGTCTCGAAGTCTTTCCCGACTCCTTTTGACTCACACCACCGATCAAACATGTTTTCTTTCACTCTGGCAAACTCCACATGGGTCTCACTCTCCCTCTTCCTGGCATTCCTGAATTTTTGCCTGTAAGCTTCCGGAACCAACTCATCGGCCTTGAGGATGTGCTTCTTCAGTACCTCATAATCTGCACATTGGTCCATTGGTAGCGCCGAATAAATTTCCTGAGCTTTCCCCACCAGCACACTTTGCACGAGTATGGTCCAGGCCTCCTCCGGCCAGTTTAATTGTCGAGCCACTTTCTCAAAGTGTGGGAAAAATTTCGCGACTTCTTTTTCACTGAACGGTGGAACCAGCCTCACATGTCTGCCCACATCCCAGGTTTTCTGGTTAGGTGTCGACCCCGTCAGCAAGGGTGGTGCCTCTCCCCGTTCTCTCATTAACTCCAGCTCCTTGAATTTGATTTCTTGCTGAAGCTCCATGTCACGTTCCTTTAATTCCCTTTCCGCTTTTCTCTCCTCTGCTTCGAGGTCCCTTGCAGCTCTCCTCTCCTCTGCTTTTCTCCCTTCTAACCTTTCCTGGAGTTCTCGTTCCACTCTCCTTTCCTCTGCTTGTTTCTCTTCTCTCCTCGCTTCTGCTTTCCTTTCTTCTTCTGCTCTTTCCTTTTCTGCTTTCCTTTCTTCTTCTGCTAACCTTTCCTGGAGTTCTCGTTCCACTCTCCTTTCCTCTGCTTGTTTCTCTTCTCTCCTCGCTTCTGCTTTCCTTTCTTCTTCTGCTCTTTCCTTTTCTGCTTTCCTTTCTTCTTCTTTTAACCTTTCCTGGAGTTCTCGTTCCACTCTCCTTTCCTCTGCTTGCTTCTCTTCTCTCCTCTCTTCTGCTTTCCTTTCTTCTTCTGCTCTTTCCTTTTCTGCTTTCCTTTCTTCTTCTGCTCTTTCCTTTTCTGCTTTCCTTTCTTCTTCTTTAATCCGTTCCTGCCTCCGTAATTGCAACTCCAGTTTTCGGAGCTCAACGTCTTCTGGTTCTTCGGGTAGCCACTCCCAGGCTAACTCGTCCCATGTTCCTAATCCCACCATAGATTGTATCACCGTGGCCTGCAACTCTGCCTTCCTCAAATTAGTTCGGACCTCCAAGTTAAAATGTTTGGCCAATTTCAAGAGGTCCGACTTTAGCAACGCTCGGAACTGTGCCTCACTCGGGGTTACCCCAAAGTTCTGTGCCACAAACGCCATGGTGCCTATCGTTAACACCTGTTAACCTTCACCCAAGACTTTACCCCAATTTCTCAAAAAAAATTTACCAATTAATAATTAATTAATAAATTTTAATTAATAAAAAATATTATTATTTTATTATTTTATACAATTTTAAATCCCGGACGTAGACCCAATTGCGAAACCGCAAATCGTAATTTGGACGAGCCCCCAATTCTGTTACGTGGTCCCCTCGGTGAATACCTGGTCTCGGTGACCCCCGGACCGTGAGAGGAACTCCGCCAGCAAGCTGTACTATATATGCGCTTTCGCCACGCAATCCATATGAATTTCACCCAGGAGACAACTGATGTTCAAGGATATATTTCCAATGGTAATGATACCATACAATTTCAATGACACAACCACGGAGATTTTCCCCGAGCAATCAACAATACACAATCATCACCAATTCCCAATTCACAATCAATTCCCTAGGATTAAGATGGCCATCTTATACATGTGTGTCCCGGTGAGTACTCACGACACCCTTTTGGTCTCGGTCCCGCACAATGTCTCTGGGCCCCTCCTGACCAAGATGATGGTCGCCGTCGCCGCACTCGGGCGGTTGAACGAACCCCGGGTGGACGTGTTTCCACCGGGCAGGTATCGTACCAGGCACCGTGGCTGCAGCCCCTCGTGGCCACGCGAAGCGGATACGGTAGAGCAAGCCAAACCCCACGCCGCTTGCAAGGCGCGTTAGGCCCCAACGTGCGACCCGCACGCGTCTGTTTAGACGGTGCCGCGAACGATACCAGACGCGGGGTCGATGCACGGCCCCACGTCAACTTGACGTCTCCACCGGGCCGGTACACGTCCCGGTGATTCCTCTCGCCAGACAGGCTTCGGAACGCCGCTTTTCCACGCAGCGCAAGGTCGATCCCACCTTTTGGTCGGAGCGGGGCGAGGAAGAAGAATACTCGTCCTTTTTTCCTCGTGTCTTTTTCTCTTCCGTTTCCGGTCACTTCCGTTTCCGGCCACTCCCTCAGAAGGGCTCCTGACCCTCCAACCACAACAACTACACAACAACTTAATATACTACACACGGATAAGCAAAGACCTGAATGGTAATTCACATACATTCACATAAATATGTAACAACAGTCAATGACGAAACTGCAAATGGTGAATCCGTGAATGTCCCAGGTGGAAACGCTCGCATGATTTCTCATTCTCCTTCAAACACAATCTCTTTATAATTTTCATTCCAAACAACATCATTCCAATCACAAATTAACACTAAACCATTAATATATCAAAATACAATGGAAGAAAGACCAGTGAGGTGAACGAATATAGACTCCGTTCTAATGTGATAACCAAAACAAACAAATCTGCCAGCGAGAAAGGGTGAATAGAGAACACTTCATGCGGATCGAAAATCAAAATCATTATTGTATTGAGAAATTTATGAAACCTCTGACCCACCCTATATATAATTAGTAGAGGAAATGAGCCTGAAAAATTCATTTTGTAAATCATTTCATGTTAGAGACAGGCATCCACTGGAAACAGGTAGGGAATAGGGTGGTGCATCGGGGGAGGGTGGATGCCAGCTGAGATTCTTTCGAAAAGGGTCATTTTTAACCCTTTATTTGCTAAATCAGTATTTCCGAAGTGTTGAAAAAAAGAAGAGATGTTTGTAACAATATCCCATTTATTTGCCCAGCCATTTTACTCTACATGGGGTTTTTATACATCATTTTGTTGCTGATGATATTGCCTACAAAATGCATCTCAGTATTTTAAAATATATATCTATAATTAAGGGGTTACCATGGTTACAGTGGGGGTTCAAAGGTCAACCTATGGCAAAAATCTATAATTTTCTCACACTTTCTAATAGATAGGCAAAATGCCATATAAAGCTAAATTTACTGGTTCTAATTGCTTTTATTTATCAATCCTCACATAGAAGAGCAGTTTTTAGTGAGGGAAGATTGATGTAATACCCCTCTGTGGGCAATTAGTGAAGGGTGAAAATTAACCTTTTCTTCAAAAATACATAGAAATTGTGGGAAAAAAAACCTTTGTTTTGTATTTACCGGTACATGGAATTGTTAAGTGTGATGTGATAGCATACAGTATGCATTGGAAAATGTCTCCAAACCACCATGGTCAAGATTCCTAGGATTGTTTGAGACTCCATCAAAGAAGAAGTCCTCAAGGCTGGTGAAACAGGAGCATCCCTTGTTGAAACATTTGTCTCCACTCGCCTTATTGAGAAGTCAACAGACTTTCATGCTACATTATCTAGGAACAAAACACCATCAATAAGCAGGATGTACCAAGTGGAGCTGGCAAACAGAAAGAGATCAAAGCTGACAGGAATCTAATCCAAAGACTGTTTGTGGCAGCACAGGGAGGGAGAGATGTGGACCTGAATAACATCCTGAGGCATGAGCTTTCATCAGTCCCACGTGCACTAGCGGACACCAATGGGAAACTCCATTCTACCGACAAGTCCCAGCTTCAAGAAATGCTGACCAAGGACATAGAAGTGTCAAAAAACCTTCCCAAGAGTACAGCAAAAACCTGCTTGATCATTGACGGCCCTGCACCGATACAAGCAATTGGCAAGCCTGAGAAATCAGAGACTTTTGGAGATCTGAGCAATGTATTCTGTACCAGTGTCCTAAACCGCTTTGGTCCCATGTACTCCAGGGTTGATGTTGTGTTCGATCGGTATCAGGAGGTCTCCATCAAGTCTGTCAAGGGAAAAAAGAGCCGGCAAAACCCGCCCAATCAGACGTGTCATCAGTTCAAAGGACGTGAAGCTCCCCTCCAACTTCAACTCATTCCTCAGCCTCTCTGCCAACAAGGCTGACTTGGCAGCATTTCTTTCCGGATCTCTCATAGAGATGGCGGAGAAGGAGCTACAGCCAACATATTAATTAGTTGTTGCCGGCGGGTTTGAGGATTTGATGAGGGTATGGATTTCTACCGGCAGGAGCACCAACTCCATGAATGCAAACCATGAAGAGGCGGACACCAGGATCATCCTGCATGCCAGGGATGCGACACTACAGGGCTACCGGAGATGTGTCCTTCAATGCCGAGACACAGATGTCCTGGTTGTGGCACTGGGCCTGCGAGATCACCTATCTCCAGAGGTGTGGTTCAGTTCAGGATTGAAATCCAAACGTCCCTTCATCCCCATCCATCAGATCTCACGACCAGAAGATCAAATTCAGACAATTATTGCATTCCATGCACTAACAGGTTGTGACACAGTCAGCCAGTTCGCCGGTATAAGGAAGAAGACTGCGTTGAAAGTGTTCACTGAAGAGTCGGCATGCCTCCAGAAGATGGGGTCTAAAAACATCAGTGACAAATTGATCCAAGACGCTGAGAAGTTTGTGTGCAAACTGTACCTAAAAACCACCCCTCTTACGGCAATTGATCAAGTTCGCCGAGAAATGTTCCTTCAAGGAAAGCGTTCGCTTGATGCTCTTCCCCCCTCCGAGGATGCACTGCAAATGCATATTCGTCGAGCAAACTACCAATGCCTTGTCTGGAAGGAGTCACTAAGCCCAGTGCAAGATCTGCCTGATCCAACAACCAGTGGATGAAAGAATGATAGCAGTGGAAACCTCGTTCCCAATTTGATGACCCTGAGCCCTCTTCCAAAAGCTTGCAAGGAGCTTGTGAGCTGCTTTTGCACATCTGGTTGTGGAAAAGGATGCGGCTGTTTCCGTGCAGGACAAAAGACCTGCATTAGTGCTTGCCCTTGTAGGGGATCATGCACCAATTCACAGGATGATGATGAAGATGTGTAGGTAGTCGGAGCCCCGGTTCAAACTATGTTATCCGTAGGTTGTTGGCAAACAGAATAAAGTCTCAAACAATACTAGGAATCTTGACCATGGTGGTTTGGAGACATTTTCCAATGCATACTGCATGCTGTAACATCACACTTAACAATTCCATGTACCGGTAAATACAAAACAGAGGTTTTTTTCACAATTTCTATGTATTTTTGAAGAAAAGGTTAATTTTCACCCTTCACTAATTGCCCACAGAGGGGTATTACATCAATCTTCCCTCACTAAAAACTGCTCTTCTATGTGAGGATTGATAAATAAAAGCAATTAGAACCAGTAAATTTAGCTTTATATGGCATTTTGCCTATCTATTAGAAAGTGTGAGAAAATTATATATTTTTGCCATAGGTTGACCTTTGACCCCCCACTGTAACCATGGTAACCCCTTAATTACTTTTTTTTTTTTTTTAATACTGAGATGCATTTTGTAGGCAATATCATCAGCAACAAAATGATGTATAAAACCCCATGTGGAGTAAAATGGCTGGGCAAATAAATGGGATATTGTTACAAACATCTCTTCTCTTTTTCAACACTTCGGAAATACTGATTTAGCAAAAAATGGGTTAAAATGACCCTTTTCGGGAAAATCTCAGCTGGCATCCACCCTTTCCCAATGCACCACCCCATGCCCTAACTCTTCCCACTGGATGCCTGTCTCCAACATGAAATGATTTTCAAATCAATTTCTAAGCCACTTTTTCACTTTCGTTTCCTCTACTAAATGGATAAAAGCAGCGTCATTCGGGTGGAAACTCAACATCACAATTGTATTGAGATATTATCAAACAAGTGAATATCTGATTGTGTTTACTTCTGGATATGGAGCAGTTTCATGAAGATCAAAACTCAAAATCATTATTTATTGAGATATTATCAGGCCAGTGAATGTCTGATTGTGTTTACTTCTGGATAGGGAGCCGGGTTTTTTTTTGTATTTTTTTTTTTTTTGTATACAGCATCGAACATTAATCACAAAAAAACAAACGGACACATAAAACATATAATAAAGGGAGTGGGAGACACGATGGGGAGAGAGAGGGAAGCACACAAGTACAACATTATAGAACAGGGGCATCGGGAGATCTGTGGGAGGGAGAGGGCTTGGGAAGGAGGGGGGGGAGGTATAAAACACATGAACACTGCTAGTACTTCCAGGAAAGAAGTCGGAATTTCAAAAGAGTGGATCTGGAGTGAATTAATGGGCGTAGAGAAGATCAAGGTTTTGGATGGGGGAAGATAAGAGATGGTGGTGAACAGATGTTTTAAAGACCTGGAGGGAGGAGTGGGATTGAAGAGAGTGAGGGAGTTTGTTCCAGAGGCGGGAGAAAAGAGGAATGAAAGAGTGAAGGTGAACAGCGAGCATTGATTTTGGCAGTTTAACCATAAGAGGGTTGCTGGCAGATCTTGTGCGACCTGTAGGAATATTTGGGAGACCGAGCTGGGGGAGCAAGGCCGGAGAGGAGTCGGTAGAAGACAAGTTGTTTCATATAGATCGAAACTCAAAATCATTATTTTATTGAGGAATTTTTGAAACTTTCCACCAACCTTAAGACACGCCAAAACGTGTCTGTACCCCAAACGTGTACCCCAAAACGTTCCACAGAAGGTTTGGTGGGGCAAGCCCCAAAACTGACTGACTGACTGACTGACGGGCGGATGGACACTCCTGTTTTATAATGCAGCTACTCAGTTATCCAGAAAAAAGTAAGCTATGATGGGTGTTATATATATATATATATATCCAAATATATGTGCAGTTCTCCAGCTTTCAATGAGCGCAAGTAATGACGTCACTGCCATGTACATACGCTCTGCCTGTCAAGCTCTCAAGAGAACCCTCTGACAGAGCAGAATTTTGATCTTAGTACAGATACTGTCATAAATGTATGTAAAACTAACAGTTACCGACCTGGTTTCGCCCTTTTGGGGCTCATCAGGGCAACGCAGTGAGTATTGCATACACTTATGACTCTGAAAACCTTTCGGTTATATACCAGTCACTTTGCGATTTCATACCATCAGTGGTGAACCGCCATTAAGGTATCCCATCCAGCTATGCTGTACCTTAATGGGAGCGATAAGTGCCATCTGCCACATGGCACATTACCTCTGGTATCCACTCATTATATGGAATCCCCTGGATGCAGCCGGGAGCAAACCAATCCAAATATATGTGCTGTTCTCCAGCTTTCAATGAGCGCAAGTAATGACGTCACTGCCATGTACACTGCCATGTCACTGCCATGTACATGCCAAGCATGTCCAAAATATGAATGCCGGGTACTTCTGCTAGTATATATATATATATATATATATTATATATATATAGACTCTGCCACACACTGTCACTATATACTATATGTATATATATCGACTCTGCCACACAGTCACTATATATATATATATATATACATATATATATATATATATATATATATATATATATATATATATATATACACGTATATATATATATATATATATATATATATATATATATACACGTATATATATATATATATATTGTTACGGACACGACTTTGATGTTATGGTGGGCCGAGCGGAATGGCCGCCGTGTCCGCACAAGTTACCCGATTATACTCGAACGTTGGCCGAGTCGCGCTACGCTAAATCAATTGAGGAAAAGGACACAACGGCTGGGTTAAAATGACACGACACCAAGGGTTCAGTTCTCAAGACCTCCGGAGGAGGTTATAATATTGCGGAAGGTCAGATTACAGGGATGAGAGAGACAGCATAGTAAGGTAGGCACTTAATTACGGTCTTATAATAGCCCCGACAGACGACAGATAAACAGGACAAAACTGACTCACACGGGGATTGATGGCAAGGAAAGCGGGTAGTCGATGGATCAAGGTGCACCTTGGCTCAGGGACAGAATCGACCCGGTCCGGTCCAGTAGATGCGGGGAGGTCGCTCAGCGCTCGGAGGTCACGACTTGTCTCTTCTTCAAGCTTGGGGCGCATCTGGTGTCACATCCGGTAAGTCGCTGCGCATATCCGGCGGGGAGTGACACGCCCTCGGCTCGTTAGCTCCGCCCCAGATGGAATCGGCCCGCCGCTTCTCACTGGCTGCGGGGGGTTACCGGGCTCCGCCCCTGACGAGGAGCCGACAGGCAGCCCCTTCGTGGTAACCCCGTCGGCGCACATGGGTAATGGCGGCTAACCGAGCCGGAGTGAGGACGCACACTCCCCGCGCCGCGCCGCCCCCCTCTGTTGTTGTAGTTGTTGTTGTAGTTGTTGTTGTTGTTGTTGTTGTTGTAGTTGTTGTTGTAGTTGTTGTTGTAGTTGTTGTGGTTGTTGTTTCATGGGGAAGATGGGAGGAGGTATGGGTAGGTCCTAAACTCACTACTGGTGCCATACGATCACATTCTGGTGCAACGAAGAGTCAGAATTAATGGAAACGAGTCCTTAACTGACATAGACTAAGAATAACTAGCAAGATGTCCGAAAGTTGTCTACGTGAGATGCGGTGGACCTGGGCACGACATTTAATGGGGGAAGAAGGGGAAGGTCGGTTCTACAGAGTGTTGTTTACAGACAATGGGACTAGGGAATGGGGGATTGGGGATAGTTGGGGAGTATTGGGGAAATAGGGGAATATTTACAAGCGGATATGGAGGCCAAATGCCATATCCGCAACATTGCACCCTTCTCTACCCTCGGGGCGACCCGACCCGATAAATTTTTACCTATTTTAGTGTGGCACTCAGATGTAGTTCCCTCTACTATTAACTCTACCCTGAGTGCGACAGTTTTACAGATATTCACAAACGAGTAAATATGTCCCCCTGCGACGTTGCACCCTTCTCCTCACAGAAACACACCCACAGGATAACCGAATTGCGGAAAGAATTCGCAAACTAAACATACAGCCGGTAGGGAGCATTATTTACAAGACTACGCTGCTATTTACACTACGATCCAGGACCTGTTTTTGGAGGAACACATGCAGATGTTATGCATAGAGAGAGCACGCATGCCAGCATCGATACACCAACCCACGAGTGCTCTGTGGCCTTACGGCCTTTAATAATGTGCAGAGCACCCCTTCCAAGCACCAAAAGCACCACCCCATCACACAGTCAGCACCATCCGGTGCACCAATAAAGTGTTTATAAATCACCGGTGGTGTCGCAGCCGGCCGATGTTCTGCCGCTGGTCTTGCCTTCATGTGGTGCACTTGGCCTTCGTACTTCTTTCAAAAATAAAGAAAGGCGCCAACCGCGTCCATTCCTTTATTGTGGCCGTCAGGGGGCCAACTATTAGTGGTTCACCTGTATGGCATAGGTGCCACGTTGACCCAGAGGTCCATCCACGGGTGGTGCTTGGCCGCAAAAGAACTGCGGTCCATTGTGGGTGGCTACAAACATTGCGGTCCATATGGTGTATCGATCCAGGCAGCAAGCAGCGAAAGTGCAGGCCCACAACTGCGGAGCCAGCACCTCTCTCTCCTCTCTCTCTGCCCCAAAGCCAGATCCTCGGAGGTGGGAGACAAAAGAAGCAGACAAGTGAGTAAGGTGGTAAGGGCGCAAAAGTGCACGCAATGTAAGGTAATGCACACTGGGGGCACATGGGAACCAGGTGAGACAGGTACGTTCCTACCGTACGCCCCCCCCACCACCAGGTAACCTACATGGCCCCTCCCTTACCCCTTACTGTATCCACAAAACACAACACTACCCATAAACATCTACTTTACAAATCAACAAACGTCCCTACTGTCTTCCCCGTTCCTCCCATAAACCAAATTCGTCTTCTCTCCCTCCTAACCAATCAAATTTGCCATTTTCAACTGAACATCAAAAATTTGCCATTACCAATTCATCATCAGTCCCTCCTAAAGAGGGAGAGATGGAATCACCCCAATGTCTCATCCACGTCGTGATGCGTCTCACAAATCCAACAGCAATCCTTACTTCCTGCAACACAAAACAAAGAAAACACAGGTGTGGAGTCATCATCATCACCACAGGTAAGTGGCTGCATATGGTGCGACAGGTTCATCAATCCTAACTATTTCCTAAATGACTTTAACAACTTTACACTACCCGGGGTCTTTCTCCGGCCAAACCATTGGCCCTCTTACACTATGGGTTCTAAAAACCAATTCCCATTGACCAAACTGTGGTGCTTTTCAATTTGGGGTCTCACTCCCCCGATTCATCTCCCGGTGCCCTCGCACAATTTCTGGGCCGCGACGTGTACCTCTCCCAGCGGGTCTACCCACCTGCACACCCCCACCACTGCAGTTGCCTCCGAGCTTACCTGCTCCTTACCCTAACCTAACTACCTGGGGAAGGCCCTCTGGCGCTCTCCCCACTCGGTGCCCTCTCTGGCACTGGGCTGCCCGATCCACACCCGGGATCCTTAGGCACCCACTCACAACTACCGGCTCCCAGAGCCCACCTGCGGCCTCACCTGGCCGACATCCTCACAGTGGTGGAGTGCCCAACCAACTACACACACTAACAGGCTACACGCCCAGCCATTTCCACAACACTAATGCACCCATCCACAATACCATTCTGTCACCCGCACCACAAATGCCAATATCCAACCACAATTTACCTATACCCTCTACCTAACACTTACACTACCCGCCCCGGGTATCCGTGATGGGGGTCCACTCTTCCCCCATTCACACCTTCGCACCATGCACACCACTCCGTACCACTTACTCCAACTCTCTCCACACACCTGTACTTGCACACCTGTGCTCTCATTCTTGGTGCCGCCTGCACCCTTCTCTCCCCAAGCGCATTCGCGCTGATCCACAACACTCATTACTCACACACTCCTCCACACACCTGTCCAGTTGCACACCTGTGCAATCACACCTGTTCAATCCTCACACACACGGCATCATCTCAGCTAACTACTCCCTTCTGAAACTTGCGCTTCCCAGTCGTCCCCTTAAACTATTGCGCTCCCACGTCATTATAATCCACACTAATCTACCTGCGTCCCCACTACAGGTATCAGTCACTAACTAATCTTAACGTCACCTAATGTCATCTTCTAGGGCCCTATCAATATAACCTAACCCACCCGGGCTAGTTTTCACTGCCATCAACCCCATAAGCTATTGCGCATTTGCCCCCAACATTGGAAGGGCGGCAGGGATGCCAGCCTTATCCACCGGGCCCATCGCTCACTACCAATTTTGCACATCAAATTTCAACAAATCAAAAATTTGCCAATCACTGCCCATCATCTGCCAATCATTACTGCCAATCCTTTGCCAATCATCAAATTTTGTTTTTTTCTAATTTTGGGTCCAAAACACTAACCTCATCACCCAGTCTACTCGCTAATGCCTCTCGGTGCGCCAATTCCTGTCCAAAGCCCGGCTTCGTAAAGCCAAGCCATGAATGCGGGTTGTTCTGTGCCAGCGTCTGGATGCGTCCGGCACTCGGTGCAGGGACGGGGGCTTACCCGGGCCGAGATCCCACGCACCATCTCGGCGTGGAGCCATCCAATGTCCCGATCTCGACCTGCCGGACTGCCTCAACAAAAAGTGGTCGCCATGACGACCCTTTCTATCGGGCTGCCCGCTCCGCCTAGTGGAGCACGGACGCGGCCGTTCAAAGCGAGGCCCAGCACGCACCGAGGGCCCGATTCGGCTAAAAGTCGCTCTAACCTCTAAACCGGTTACCGTCGATGCTTCACCTGGACGCTTACACCCCGCAGCCCGTTCCTTGCTCACACATCCAGCCGTTTCCATGCTCCTCGTACCTTTCCTTACACACCCAGGTACACCCATTCCACTCACAGCCTTGGTCACACACCTGACCACCGAACACTTTGGCACACATTCGTTGGTCGCACACCTCACCAACACACCTCTTCGCGCCTCCTCCTCTGTCACCTCCTCTGTGACAATCACAGGTGTGCTCTCATTCGCACACCCAACCACGTGCCTCACCACCAACTCCAGCGTGCATTCCCACTCACGCTCTACCATTCCAGGTGTGCATCCTCGCTCACCTGTCACAACCAACTCACGCTCCTTGTCACTCTCACTACTCTCACCACCACTCTTGACAATGCACTCACCCTTACTCTTGACAGCACACTCTTTCCCCATGCACCTGTCCGTCACACACCTTTCTCGCGCACACTCTCCCGTTACACCCTCTGTAACACTCACCACAGGTGGACACTCTTCCTTACTTCTGACAGCGCACTCTTTCCTCATGCACCTGTCCGTCACACACCTTTCTCGCGCACACTCTTGCGCACACTCTCCCGTCACACCCTCTGTAACACTTACCACACCGCGCTTCCTTGTGCTCCCTCGCACATGCGCTACGACCGACTCACTCTCGCCAGCACCCTCACTCCTTGGCACGCACTTTTTCCTCACACACCCCAGAGTCGGACTTTCTTGCACACCTCCTTTTTCGCACACCAGACCTGTCGCACACTTCACCAACGGCCTCTCACGAACACCCGGGTCCATCTCGACCCCCAAGCTTCTTAAATCCCCTGGCGCATCATACGCATGACCATATTGGTCACCACTTACACCGGGTCCTCTTTCTCTTCGCTTCTCCTCCATCACCTGCGAATCCCTCATCCGGTTAATGAGCACATCATCACGATCCGAACACAGACTTTGGACCAATTCTTTTACCTCCTCTTTTATCTCTTTCTTATCCTCTCTCCGTCGCTTCTTAATTTCGCTCACCCCTTCTTCCACTTCTTCTAATTTCTGCTTCACCTCTTTTATTCCCCGGTACGTCTCCTCAAGCTTGTCCTCCAAGGCTACCTTGACCGTTTCCATGTGCGTCCTCACCTGCCGGTCCTTCGTCTCCATTACCTCTATCACCTCGTCCAGCCTCGTTGTCAGTCCCTCACGTACCATCTGACATTCCCTCTTCGTCGCTACTAAGTCATTTTTTAGTTCTTTCTGTGTCGCTTTTAAACCTCCTAATACCGCAGTGTTCCTTTGAACCTGCTCCACTAACTCCGTCTGTCCCACCGTCAGCTGCTCCACCTCCTGCGTCAGGTCCTCTATGCCCCCTTGTAACTTTACAGGCCCCTTTCTCACCTCCTTCTCCATGTGCTCCTCACAGTGCCTCACCTCCTCGCGCACTCCTCCGACCTCCTCACTCACACCTCTTCTGATCTCTTCTCCCATCACTTGCATCTCCTGCCCAGATGCCACCCTCATCTGCTCCATTTCCTCCCTGTGAGCATCCAGTTTGGTTTCTACCCCCATTATGACCCCCTCTATCTGCTGCCCCATTTGTTTAACTTCCCTTTCCGCTTGGTCCCTCATGTCCCTCAATTTGCCTTCCATCCTGTTTTCTAACCCCTCTAACCCATTTTTCACTCCCTCTATCTGATTCTCCTGGGCAGCCATTCTATTTTCTACCCCCATTAACCCATTTTTCACCTCTTTTATCCCGTTGTCTAACCCCTCAAATTTGTCGTCTAACTTCCCAAATTTCTTGTCTAATCCCTTAAAATTATTGTCTAACCCCTCACCGGTACCCCTCGCTTCGTCCCTCATTACCCCCATTTGGTTTCCCATTACCCCCAATTGCTCACTCTGAGCATCCATCCGGTTCCCCAACCGCTCACTATCAGCCCTCATTCCCACCATTTGTTCCATAAGGGCCCTCATTTGCAGGAGGAAAAGGTTCGAATCCACCAGGGGCGCTGCCACGGTCGCGGGCGCGGTCGCCGTGACCAGCGAGGCGCCATTTTGCGCGCCCGCAACGTCGGGCGCAACGACGCTATTTTGTGCGTCTGCTACCCTCACTGCTTCGCTCTCCTTATGTCCCTCATTTTGGTCCTGGACCGACCCTGCCTCACTCTCCTCTACCGGACCCCAGCCGACTTGGTCTGCCATAGCGCGACTTTCAAAATTCGGGTTTTTATTTTCGTAAAACAAAATCAAATTTCGCCGTTATAATTTCGAGCGCGGGAAACGCGCTCCGGATCGAATTCTACCTCCCAACACCAATTGTTACCCTAGTGGTACAATTGGTGTTCCAAAATTTGGGCTAAATGAATTTAGTCCCAGGTCCGAATCCGACACTCCTGACACCAATTGTTACGGACACGACTTTGATGTTATGGTGGGCCGAGCGGAATGGCCGCCGTGTCCGCACAAGTTACCCGATTATACTCGAACGTTGGCCGAGTCGCGCTACGCTAAATCAATTGAGGAAAAGGACACAACGGCTGGGTTAAAATGACACGACACCAAGGGTTCAGTTCTCAAGACCTCCGGAGGAGGTTATAATATTGCGGAAGGTCAGATTACAGGGATGAGAGAGACAGCATAGTAAGGTAGGCACTTAATTACGGTCTTATAATAGCCCCGACAGACGACAGATAAACAGGACAAAACTGACTCACACGGGGATTGATGGCAAGGAAAGCGGGTAGTCGATGGCTCAAGGTGCACCTTGGCTCAGGGACAGAATCGACCCGGTCCGGTCCAGTAGATGCGGGGAGGTCGCTCAGCGCTCGGAGGTCGCGACTTGTCTCTTCTTCAAGCTCGGGGCGCATCTGGTGTCACATCCGGTAAGTCGCTGCGCATATCCGGCGGGGAGTGACACGCCCTCGGCTCGTTAGCTCCGCCCCAGATGGAATCGGCCCGCCGCTTCTCACTGGCTGCGGGGGGTTACCGGGCTCCGCCCCTGACGAGGAGCCGACAGGCAGCCCCTTCGTGGTAACCCCGTCGGCGCACATGGGTAATGGCGGCTAACCGAGCCGGAGTGAGGACGCACACTCCCCGCGCCGCGCCGCCCCCCTCTGTTGTTGTTGTTGTAGTTGTTGTTGTTGTTGTTGTTGTTGTTGTTGTAGTTGTTGTGGTTGTTGTTTCATGGGGAAGATGGGAGGAGGTATGGGGAGGTCCTAAACTCACTACTGGTGCCATACGATCACATTCTGGTGCAACGAAGAGTCAGAATTAATGGAAACGAGTCCTTAACTGACATAGACTAAGAATAACTAGCAAGATGTCCGAAAGTTGTCTACGTGAGATGCGGTGGACCTGGGCACGACATTTAATGGGGGAAGAAGGGGAAGGTCGGTTCTACAGAGTGTTGTTTACAGACAATGGGAATGGGGGATTGGGGATAGTTGGGGAGTATTGGGGAAATAGGGGAATATTTACAAGCGGATATGGAGGCCAAATGCCATATCCGCAACAATATATATAGACTTTGCCACACACTGTCACTATATACTATATATATATACATATAGACTCTGCCACACAGTCACGATATGTATATATATATATATATACTTTGCCACACACTGTCACTATATATAAGAATATAGAATGATCGTTTTAAGGCCATTTTCCCCGCTAGTGCGGGGGTTAGCCTTGTGGGCCTCATGACAATCATGGTTCCCTGTTTGAGGCAATGTTTTTATGACCGGATGCCCTTCTAGACGCCAACCCTTAGTCGCCTCTTACGATGCGCAGGGATACGGTGTACCTATTCTAAATCGGGGTACACACCGTGATCATTCATCCCTGCAAGCTGGTACTAAATTTGCCGACCTCGGAAGGATGACAGGCTGATTCAACCCCCCTGGTGTTAATTCAGCGATCGACCGGGATTCGAACCCAGGATCCCAAGCCGGCACCCTAACCGCTAAGCCACGACACACTGTCATAGTCCCACGACATACTGTCACTATATACCAGATATATATTGTTACGGATCTCAATGTCGGCCCTTTTTCACCTTACCAAGGGGGGATTAGTCCCCTTGTCTGCAACTGACCGACGTGAGTCCTGAAGCTGCCCAGCTCCCTCCAGGGAGGGCGGGTGAGCAACCTCGTTCGAGACCGTGGACAAGATGTCATTTTGCCGAGCGGATGGCAGCCCACGGCTCGAACCGTTAGCAGAACTAGACCCGATTCTTATGCGTTGGCCAAATCGTGCCACAGGTATTCAATGATGGAAAAGACAAGGACGAACGGATGTGAAGGAAAGAAGGCAAGGTAGGAAGAACAGGATTTATTACTAACTATTATGTACACAATCAAAGAAACCAAGAGATGGAAAGATACGAAAATAAGGACAGAAGGAGTAAGACACAGTGCAAATATTAACTCACCGATACAAGCTTACTTAAACCCCAGGACAACATAAAGGACAGACGACAATCAGACTTACACGGGGAATGAATGGCTGGAAGGGGAGGAAGGTTCAGCTGGAGCTTGCTCCCGCACGGGACGTCGGGCTCGACCTCGACGGCCACCGATGCCACCGCAATCTGGTTCCCGCGTAGCAACGGGTCGAAGCTGCGTGTCACAGGGGGGCTGGACTACGGTGGTCTCAATGCTGCGGTTGGTTCAGCTGCGGTGGACTCAAAGCTGCGGTTGGTTCAAACGCGCATCCCAGCTCCTCCTCAACTGGACTTCGGTGGACTGCTCACTCATCTCCCTCCCGGTGGGGGCGTCGCGTGACGGGTTATATAGCGCCACACCCTGGAACGTTCGCGAAACTGCCCGATCGTTCTCTCTCCGCCATCTCAAGCCAAACCCCTCATCCTTGGTTGGTTGATCGGGGCTGGTTCACTCCTCCCTCTGATGACGAGGTGGAGACACGCCTTTCTTCTCCGAGCTGACCGCGTGCGTAATGGAGGACTGGTGTAGTTGGTAATGCGGTTGGCAATGCGGTCGGCAATGGAGGTTTTGGGCAATTGAAATGGGATCTATCTTATTTCAATTCGGTGCAATGCAGAGTCAACTAATGGGAAACAGAGCCTTAAACTACATAGAATAAGAAATAACTATTTAGAAGGGTATATGATTTGCTACGTGCATGCAATGGATTAACTAAGGGGGACGACCTTTGACCTTTACACACAAAACAGAGGTATTTACAAGGAATTATGATTTACAATTGACAGAGGGTGATATTTACAAAAAAAACACAGGATTCTCAAATCCGCAACACTGCACCCTCATCCTCGAGGCACGTCCCGGGCCTATAAAACTTAACTTAGTGTGGCACGTAGGTGTAATTCCCTCTACAATTAACCTGACCCTGAGTGTGACAGTTTTAAAACACAAATAAGTATGTCCCTCTGCTGCATTGCACCCTGCCTAACAGATGCACGCCCACAGGATAACCGAATTGAGGAATTGTTCTCAAAACTAAACATGTACGGTGGGGAGCATTATTTACAAGTGACGCTGATTGTATTTACAAAACGCAACCCAGGACCTGCGATTGTTCTTTTGGGGGGGCGGGGGGGGGGGAACAGCCTGCACTGCATCGACGCACCAGCACCAACAAAGAGCACCATAAAGCCCCATACAGCACCATAAACGCACCAGTCGGTGCACAGTCACCACAGTTCAAAAAAAATAAACAAACCCCTGCTGGTGGTCTTTCTCTTCGGCTCCCTCTGCTGGCCATTGTTCTTCCTGATGTTGTCTTTCTTCATGTTCTTCTTGCTGGCGGCCTATTTGGACATAAAAATAAAAAATGCACAAAACGTGTCCGTTTTTATTTATGGCCCACAGGGGCCGACTATGGATGGTTCACCTGTATGGCATAGGTGCCACATTACCTAGGTCCGCAAGCAAGATCTTCCTCTGGCCAACCTGGCCGGTTCCAGCAGAGGGGCCATGCCCCAACCCGTGGGGTCCATGAGTGGTGCTCAGCCACAGACATGTGGTCCATGAGTGGTGCTCAGCCACAGACATGTGGTCCATAAGTGGTGCATCGATGCAGGCAGCTGGTTGCGGGGGTTCGGGCACACCGACACGGCCCTTCGCACGCTCCCCTCAGTGCCCAGACAGCACGATCCATGGGTCGGGAAGGAAGACAGAGAGGGCAGGTTAGCGAGGGGTAAGGTCACAAGGGTACACATCAATAAAGGCAATGCAAGGTGAGGTGCGCCTGGAGACCGAGCGGAGAAAAGCTCGTCCCTATCGTACGTCACCCCACCCATCACCTGTTCTACCCTTGCCCCTTACCCCCGTATGTACAAAAATCTACACCCTTACCAATCCGTCGCTACCGTCTCGTCCTCCCCATATTTCCCCTATACCAAATTCGTCACAATCCCACTAATCCAAAATTTGCCATCACCAATTCATCATCAATCCTCATAAGGAGGGAGAGATGGAACAACAACACAATGTCACACCCACGTCATGATGCGTCTCACAATCCAAACATTTGCACCAAAATAATAAGAACATGGCATGGTGTAGAGTTCTGTCACCTCAGGTGAGTGGCTGTAGATGGTGCGAGGAGATTCCAATCCTATCTACCTTCTAAATGACATTAACACACTTTACACTACCCGGGGTCTTTCCCTGCCAATCCATTGGCAATCTTACTCTATGCGGTTTTAAGAACCAAATTCCCATTGACCGAACTGTGGTGCTTCCTCAATTTGGGGTCTCACTCCCCCGATTCAACTCCCTGTGCCTTTGCACAATTTCAGGACTGGGTCGTGTGGCTCTCCCAGCAGGTCTACCCACCTGCACACCTCCACCACTGCAGTTGCCTCCGAGCTTACCTGCTCCTTACCCTAACCTATCTAACTGGGGAAGGCCCTCTGGCGCTCTCCCCACTCGGTGCCCTCTCTGGCAATGGGCTACCCGGGTCCGTCCTCTGGATCCTCGGACCCCATCCACAACTCTAACGGCTCCCAGAGCCCACCTGCGGCCTCACCTGGCCGACATCCTAACAGTGGCGGAGTGCCCATTTAACTACACACACTAACAGGCCACACGCCCAGTCATTTCCACGTCACTAATGCACCCATCCAAACACCATTCTTCCACACGCACCACAGATGCCAATATCCAACCACAATTTACCTACTCCCGCAACCTAACTCTTAAACTACCCTCCCCGGGTATTCGTGATAGGGGTCCACTTTTCCCCCATTCACACCTTCGCACCATCCACTCCATTCGCACCATGTGTAGTTAATCGTTTTCTGAGTCGTACCTCGTGCGCAGCCTGGTAACTTGGGGCTTCCCTCCCCCGTCAGTGTTTTGTCGGTTTGGGTTATTTCCTCCGCTGCATTGCTTGTTTATTTTATTTTATTTTCTCCCCCTCACCTCACCTCCCTAGACAAAGAATTCTATATTGATTCTTTCTCCCCTCCCGGACACGTTTGTTCGCTCTCCTCCTCGTCTCGGCTTGTGCCCCGCCCCCTGTATCTCGTTTCTCTCCCGCCTCTGCTCCTTCCTTCTCAAATCCACGTTCTCGCTTGGAGACTTTTCCAAGATTGTTTTTCATGGTTTTCATGGTTCTGTTTGGATATTGTTGGAATATGTTTAAACTGCAGCCGTGATGCTGACGACGCCCCCCCCCCCCCCCCCCAGAATTTCCATGTTTTAAACGTTTCCCAGCGTGTACCCTGGTCAGAATAGGTACACCGTATCCCTGCGTGTCGTAAGAGACGACTAAGAGGGTTGGCGTCAGGAAGGGCATCCGGCCATAAAAAAAACATTGCCTCAAAAAGAGAACCATGACAATTACAACTACATATTGGCAGGGTGCAGCCCGAAGTGGAGATCGGTTTCTGAGGTTTGGGACATGGAATGTAGGGACAATGACAGGGAGATCAGGAGAAGTGGTGGAAGTATTGGTCAGAAGAAGAGTGGACATATGTTGTGTGCAAGAGACGAGATGGAAGGGAAGTGGTGTGAGAATGGTGAAGGGTAGGCAGGGACAGAAATACAAGTTTGTGTGGCAAGGGTGCCCAGAGGGCGTGAATGGTGTTGGTGTCCTGTTTTCTGAGGAGTTTGTAGACAGTGTGGTGAGTGTGACAAGAGTGAGTGATAGGTTGATGATGGTGAACATGATGATTGGAAAGCTCTTGGTGAACGTCATCTCGGGATATGCTCCACAGGTTGGTCGAAGCAATGAAGAGAAGGACAAGTTCTGGTGTGCGATAGAGAAGCTGATGGAAAACGTGAAAGATGAAGAAGTTGTTGTGGTGGGAGGAGACCTGAATGGACATGTGGGAAGGAGTATGGATGGTTTTGAGGGAGTTCATGGGGGTTACGGATATGGTGTGAGAAATGGAGAAGGTGAAAGGATTTTGGAGTTTGCTGATGGAGCTGATTTGTTGATTTGTAATACTCAGTTCCAGAAAGAGGATAATAAGCTTGTTACATGCACGTCAGGTGGGTCGACGACAACCGTTGACTACCTGATGGTGCGTAGGCGAGATAGGGGGCACCTCCGGGACACAAAGGTGATCCCGGGGGAGGAGGCTGTTTCACAGCACCACTTGGTTGTCTGCGACATAAAAATGAAAGGTGCGAGGAGAGCTCGGCGGGTGAAGTACCAACCAAGAATGAAGGTGTGGAGGTTGAAAGAGGTGACAGTAAAGCCGTGGTCCCAACCCGCCGTACTTGCAAGTGCATGCTGTCTACTTGCAAAAACGTGGGCAAAATTTGGGGATCCGTACGTGGTGAGTACCACCTCAGTACGGATTTGTGAGCACGCAGACACGCCGTAGCACTTTTAGTGCATGAGGAACTTTCGCTGCGTTCGGGATGCGGTCGGGCTACGGATTCACCCCAGTACGGGTGACGCGCGTGCCTTCTACAGCCAATGAGCGCACAACGCACTGACTCCGTGAGTCTTTTAAAATTTTCCCACGGTCACTTGCTCTACAGACGGCGCACTTCCACGCACTTACAACATGCGAGTGAGTAAGGACACCGTACGTGAGCAGCACGTGTAAGTACGGCCTCCGTACGATAACGTGGCAATCGCACGGAGATCGTACGTTGTAAGCAAGTTGTAAGCACGTACAACTCACTTACCACGTGTGCAACGTACGATGCACGCAACCGCTCACGGCCAGGCGTGGCGTGCGGGCCACGTACTTACACCTTGCGCAACCGTGCGAGTGACGTGCGTTGACGTACTCTCTCCCTACTCTTGCCACTCCCTCCCCACGTTTTCGGAAAAACGTGGCGGCCGTGGCCTCCCCAAAAAACGTACGGACTAAAAACACGCACGGTGGCTTGTGACCGGGCCTTAAGGGAGGCATTAAAAGAGAGGCTGAGTAGGGTAGAGGATGATGTGGTTGAGCTTGAAAGTGGTTGGATGTCAATGAAAGCTAGTCTGTTGGGAGCCGTTGGTGAGGTATGTGGATGGACAAAAGGACCACCGAGGCACTCGGAAACATGGTGGTGGGATGATGAAGTTGGAAAGAGGATTGACGAGAAGAGGAAGAAGTTCAAGGAGTGGCAGAAGGCGAAGGGTACGGGAGCAGAAACAGCAGAGCATGAAAGTTATAAGGCAGCCAGGAAGGCTGCAAAGAAAGAGGTAGCAAAGGCGCAGGAGGCATGTAGGAAAATGTTCGGAGAACGCTTGGATTCAGAAGAGGGTCAGAAAGCAGTATTCAGGATTGCAAAGCACATAGCGAAAGAGAGGTGTGACGTGATGGGGGTGAGTTGCTTGAAGGATGAAGTGGGACAAATCGTTGTCGACCCAGATGGAATTAAAGGAAGATGGAAAAGATATATGGAAATGCTGTTGAATACAGAGAATGAATGGGATGGCAACATAGAGAGTAACCCAGTTTTAGGACCGGCAGAGAAGATAACTGAGGAGGAAGTTGAGGAAGCGATAACAGCAATGAAGAGTGGAAAAGCGGGAGGGCCGACGGGAGTTGTGGGAGATATGTTGAAGGCAGCAGGAAGTTGGGGTGTGAAGAGAATGACAGAGATCTGTAATCTGGTGGTGAAAGAAGGCTGCATTCCAGTGGATTGGGAACTGAGTACCCTCGTCCCTCTATACAAGGGGAAAGGTGACCCTCTGGAGTGTGGCTCGTACCGAGCGATAAAGTTATTGGAGCATGGAATGAAGGTATTGGAAAGGGTGTTGGAGAGGAGGATAAGGAAGAAAGTGAAGATCGACGAAATGCAGTTTGGATTTATGCCAGGAAGAGGAACGACAGATGCGCTTTTCATTGTGAGGCAGTTGCAGGAGAAGTACATGGAGAAGAGGAAGAAGTTGTTTTTTGGGTTTGTTGATCTGGAGAAAGCATTCGATAGGGTTCCACGCAAAGTATTGACATGGGCATTGAGGAAGTTAGGAGTGGAGGAATGGTTGATCAGAGTAGTGATGGCAATGTACAAAAGAGCACGCACAGCTGTAAGGACGAAGGACGGGAACAGTGGTGAGTTTGAGGTGAAGGTGGGAGTGCATCAGGGGTCGGTACTAAGTCCACTACTATTTGTAGCTGTGATGGAGGTGCTGGCTCAGAACGTAAAGGAGGGTTTACCGTGGGAGTTGTTGTATGCAGATGATCTGGTGTTGATTGCGGAAAGTATGGATGGACTGAAGGAAAAGATGAACAAGTGGAAGGAATGTATGGAGACAAAAGGTCTGCAGGTGAATATCGGAAAGACGAAGGTGATGGCAAGTGGTAAAGCATGTGGTGAGGTGGAAAGAACTGGGAAGTGGCCGTGTGCTGTGTGCAGGAAAGGTGTCGGAGTGAACTCCATTCAATGTACAATGTGCGCTGAGTGGGTTCATCAAAAATGTAGTGGTCTGAGAGGGTCATTTACCAGTGTGGCAGCTACATTCAAATGTAAGGTGTGCACAGAGGGAGCTGCAGATGGAGGAAATGTTGAGTTGGATCTTGGAGACGGCGTGAAGCTCGAAGGTGTGAAAACATTTTGCTACCTCGGAGACATGCTGAATGGAGAAGGTGGATCAGACTCGGCAACGGTTGCTCGAGTGAGATGTGCATGGAAGAAGTTTCGGGAACTGAGTGGCGTGCTGATGAGGAGGAGAGTGTCGCTGAAGCTGAAGGGAAAGGTGTATGCTGCATGTGTGAGAAGTGTTATGATTTATGGGAGCGAGACATGGGTAATGAACATAGAGCAGCAACGAAGGCTGGAAAGGGTGGAAATGCGAATGGTTCGATGGATGTGCGGAGTATCGTTGAGAGAGAGGAAGACAAATGATGAATTGCGAAAGATGATGGGAATATTGCCTGTGATTGATGCTGTGAAGAGTAACAGGCTGAGATGGTTTGGTCATGTGTTGAGGAAGGATGAAAGTGACTGGTTGAGAAGAGCGATGGAAATTGATGTAGAAGGAAGTAGAGGACGGGGAAGACCGAGAAAGACTTGGCTAAAGATGGTGGAAGAAGAAATGCGGGCAAGGGGGTTAACAAGGAGAGATGCAGAAAATAGGGCAAAATGGAGAAGATTGTCATGGGGACCGCAAGGCTAACCCCCGCTCTAGCAGGGAAAATGGCCTTAAAATGCATGTTGTTGTTGTTGTTGCACCATCCACTCCACTCAACAGTTTCCACCATACTCACTCCACACCATCCATTCCATACTCCATATATTCCAGACCATTTATTCCATACAACCTGTTCATTTGCACTTGCACACCTGTGCCATCACACCTGGTGCTTCCTGCACCCTCCTTCCTCCCGGACCATTCGGTCAACACAACACACAATCACCATTACTCACTCATACACTGCTCCATACACCTGTTCACTTGCACACCTTGGCACACACTCGTTGTTCGCACACCTCACCAACACACCTCTTCGCGCCCACTCCTCGGTCACATCCTCTGTGACAACCACGGGTGTGCTCTCCTCCGCACACCCAATCACGTGCTTCACTACCAACTCAAGTGTGCATTCCCACACGCGCTCGACCATTCCAGGTGTGTATCCTTTCATTCCAGGTGTGCATCCTCTCTCACCTGCTACAACCAACTCGTGCTCCATGTCGCTTTCGTCACTCTCACCACCACACTCGGTCGCACATTCACCCTTACTCTCGACAGCGCACTCTGTAATCATGCACCCGTCCGTTACACACCTTTCTCGTGCATCCTCTTGTGCACACTCTCCCGTTACGTCCTCCGTAACACTCACCACAGGTGTGCACTCTTCCGTTACATCCCCTGTAACACTCCCCATCACGCGCTTCAAGGTGCCCCCCCCGCACCCGCGCCAGGACCAAGGACCAACTCACTCTCGACAGCACACTCACTCCTCGGCGCGCACTTTTTCCTCACACACCCCATAGTCGGACATCCTCGCACTCCTCGTCTTTCCATACACTCCGGACCAGTCATACACCTCACCAGTGGTCCCTCACGAGCACCCGGGTCTAAACCAACACCCAAGCTGACTGAATCTCCCCTCACACCATATACATTTCCGAGTATATCGCCACTCACCTCGGCACCTCGTCTTCGCTCCTCCTCCGCCACCTGCAAAGTCTTTATTTGGTTAGTAAGCACATCATCACGATTTGAGCACAGACCTTGCACCAATTCCATCACCTCCTCCTTTATCTCTCTCTTAGTTTCCCTCCATCTCTTCTTAATTTCACTCACCCCCTCTTCCACTTCCTCTAACTTTTGCTTCACCTCTTTCATTTCCCGGTGCGCCCCCTCAATTTCTTCCTCTAATGCCACCTTGGTCGTCTCTATGTGCGACCTTACTTCCCGTTCTTTCGTCTCCATTGCTTCTGTTACCTCGTCCAACCTCTTTGTCAACCCCTCATGTACCATCTGACATTCCCTCTTCGTCGCTATGAGTTCTTTATTTATTTATTTCTGTGTCGCCTTTAACCCCCCGATTACCGCCGTGTGCTTTTTCACTTGCTCCACTAATTCCTTTTGTCCCACCGTCAGCTGCTCTACTCCCCTCGTCAGATCTTCTATGCCCCCCTGTAACCTAGCCGTACTATTTCTCACCTCTTTCTCCATACGCTCCTCACCTCGCTTTACCTCCTCGCGTACCCCCGTGACCTCCTCGCCCACACCTCGTCTGATCCCCTTCCCCATTTCTCCCATCTCTTTGGTAGATGCTGCCCTCATCTGTTCCAAATCATTCCTCTGGGCATCCAATTGAGTTTCCAACCCGATTTTCACCTCCTCTATCTGATCTCCCATTTGTTTAATTTCCCGGGTGGATTGCTCCCATATTTCCCTCAATTTGCCTTCCATGGTGTTTTCTAACCCCGTTAACCCATTCTTCACCCCTTTCATCCCGTTGTCTAACCCCTCAAATTTGTTGTCTAAACCCCCAAATATATTGTCTAAACCCTCAAATTTAGCTTCTAGCCCCCCGATTTGATTTCCCAATTGCTTACTGGTGCCCCTCGCTTCGTCCCTCATTGCCCCCATTTGGCCTCCCAATTGCTCACCTATCCTGGACATAAGGGTCTCCATTTGCAGCATGAAAAGGTTCAAATCCACTGGTGCTGCGGGCGTGGCTGCCGCAACCTCGTGCGAGCCGCCATTTTGTGCGCCTGAAACCTCGTGCGCGAGGGCGCCATCTTGTGCACCTGAAGCCCCCGCTACCACATCTTCATTGCTCTCCTCCTCCATTATTACTCCCACCTCCTCCATGGGGTCCTGGGTCACTTCTACCCCTTCTTCCTCTCCCACCGGCACCCGATCGCCTTGACTATCCATGGCACGATTTTAAATTTGGATGTTATTACAATCTCGGCCGCTCAAAATTTTGAGTGCGTTAAGCGCCCTTCAGGTCCGAATCCCACTCCTGACACCAATTGTTACGGATCTCAACGTCGGCCCTTTTTCCCCTTACCAAGGGGGGATTAGTCCCCTTGTCTGCAACTGACCGACATGAGTCCTGAAGCTGCCCAGCTCCCTCCAGGGAGGCAGGTGAGCAACCTCGTTCGAGACCGTGGACAAGATGTTATTTTGCCGAGCGGATGGCAGCCCGTGGCTCGAACCGTTAGCAGAACTAGACCCGATTCTTATGCGTTGGCCAAATCGTGCCACAGGTATTCAATGATGGAAAAGGCAAGGACGAACGGATGTGAAGGAAAGAAGGCAAGGTAGGAAGAACAGGATTTATTACTAACTATTATGTACACAATCAAAGAAACCAAGGAAGATGGAAAGATACGAAAATAAAGACAGACGGAGTAAGACACAGTGCAAATATTAACTTACCTATACAAGCTTACTTAAACCCCAGGACAACATAAAGGACAGACGACAATCAGACTTACACGGGAATGAAGCAGGAATGAATGGCTGGAAGGGGAGGAAGGTTCAGCTGGAGCTTGCTCCCGCACGGGACGTCGGGCTCGACCTCGACGACCACCGATGCCACCGCAATCTGGTTCCCGCGTAGCAGCGGGTCGAAGCTGCGTGTCACAGGGGGGCTGGACTACGGTGGTCTCAAAGCTGCGGTTGGTTCAGCTGCGGTGGACTCAAAGCTGCGGTTGGTTCAAACGCGCATCCCAGCTCCTCCTCAACTGGACTTCGGTGGACTGCTCACTCATCTCCCTCCCGGTGGGGGCGTCGCGTGACGGGTTATATAGCGCCACACCCTGGAACGTTCGCGAAACTGCCCGATCGTTCTCTCTCCGCCCTCTCAAGCCAAACCCCTCATCCTTGGTTGGTTGATCGGGGCTGGTTCACTCCTCCCTCTGATGATGAGGTGGAGACACGCCTTTCTTCTTGGCGTGTCTCCACCTTTCCACTGACCGCGTGCTGGAGCTGACCGCGTGCGTAATGGAGGACTGGTGTAGTTGGTAATGCGGTTGGCAATGCGGTCGGCAATGGAGGTTTTGGGCAATTGAAAGGGGATCTATCTTATTTCAATTCGGTGCAATGCAGAGTCAACTAATGGGAAACAGAGCCTTAAACTACATAGAATAAGAAATAACTATTTAGAAGGGTATATGATTTGCTACGTGCATGCGATGGATTAACTAAGGGGGACGACCTTTGACCTTTACACACAAAACAGAGGTATTTACAAGGAATCATGATTTACAATTGACAGAGGGTGATATTTACAAAAAAAACACAGGATTCTCAAATCCGCAACACTATATATATATATAAAAGACTCTGCCACACTCTGCCACTATATACTATATATATATATATATATATATATATATATAGACTCTGCCACACACTGTCACTTTTTACTATATATTTATATATAGACTCTGCCACACTCTGCCACTATATACTATATATATATATATATAGACTGCCACTATATACTATATATATATATATATATATATACACAAAGAATTAAGTTAAGCACCCCTACACAACGAATTAAGGTAAGCACCCCCTAATATATATTCTTTGTGTATATGTATACATTGGCATATATTCTAAGGTATGTGAGATCAAATAATGATTGGTATGACATTAGCAATTATCCATTGATGAAATTGAGTGATCAAAGTGAAAAAAAGTGATTGGTTGAGTCAGTGATCCGATCACGTGGGTCCTACACACGTTATTGACGCAAAGATCGCAAGAGGTCTTCTCAGAACAATGACTGTACGTTAGAAAACATAAACGTCATCCACACTGTCCGTGATGGACCTATAGCTCCATACTTAAATTGAGGTGAAAATATGCCTAAAATTCCCAAAAAATTTCACCTTAAATTATTCAGAATAAAATATTGAAAACGGCATGATTGTTATGTTTTTATGTGACCATAATATCACTTCTCCAGAAAATATAGCAATATCATGGGTATATTACACTGTTTTGACGACAACAAACTTGTAATGTGCGAGGTTGTAAAAAAACGGGGGGGGGGGGGTGCTTAACTTAATTCTTTGTGTATATATAGACTCTGCCACACACTGTCACTATATATATATATATAGACTCTGCGACACTCTGTCACTATATACTATATATATATATATATATATATATATATATATATATATATATATATATATAATAATAATAATAATAATGCATTTATTTTATATAGCGCTTTTCAGGAAGCCCAAAGACGCTTTGACAGAGTGCAAAACATAATGCATAGCAAAACATAAAGACAATTGCAAAAAAGAAGAATCAATAGGGAAATATTCAAAGCACAAAGGAGGGAGAAAGAGAGGAGATAGTCAGGGGTTAGATGCTGTGGGTTAAATGTTGAATGCAGTGTATATATATATATATATATATATATATATATATATATATATATATATATATATATATATGTATATATAGACTCTGCCACACACTGTCACTATATACTATATATTGTTGCGGATATGAGATTGGCCTCCATCCATATCCGCTTGTAAATAGTCCCCTATTTCCCCAATACTTCCCAACTATCCCCAATCCCCCATTCCCTAGTCCCATTTTCTGTAAACAACACTCTGTAGACCCGACCTTCCCCTATTTCCCCCATTAAATGTCGCATCCAGGTCCACCGCATCTCACGTAGACAACTATAGGACATCTTGCTAGTTATTCTTAGTCTATGTCAGTTAAGGACTCGTTTCCATTAATTCTGACTCTTCGTTGCACCAGAATGTGATTGTATGGCACCGTTAGGAAGTTTAGGACCTCCCAATACCTCCCCGCAGCTCTTCCTCACGGTTCAGCAACAACAACAACAACAGCAACAACAACGGCGGCGGCGCGGGGAGTGCGCGTCCTCACTCCGGCTTGGTTAGCCGCCATCGAACATGTGCTCCGACGGGGTTACCACGTAGGGGCTCGCTGTCAGCTCCTCGTCAAGGGTGGAGCCCGGTAACCCCCCGCACCCAATAGAAGCGGCGGACCGCTCCCATCTGGGGCGGGGCCAACGAGCCGAGGGCGTGTCACTCCCCGCTGAGCATGCGCAGGAAGAGGGAGGTGACGTCAGATGCGCGCTGGACTTGAAGGAAGAGAGACGCCACCTCCGAGCGCTGCAATACCTCCCCGCATCTCTGGACCGGACCGTGTTTGATTCTGCCCCTGAGCCAAGGTGCACCTTGTGCTATCGACTGCCTGTCCTTCCCTGCCATCAATCCCTGTGTAAGTCAGTCTTGTTCCGTTTGTCTGTGGTCTGTCGGGGATAGATAAGATTGTGTCTAAGTGCCCATCTTTTCTGTGCTTTACCTCTTACCTTGTAATCTACCCCTTTTCTGCACCACCAATTATATCCTCCTCCGGAGGTCTTGAGAACTGTACCCCTTGTGTCGTTTCATTTATCCCAGCCGTTGTGTCCTTTCCTTCATTGATTTAGCATAGCGCGATTTGGCCAACGTTCGAGTGTAATCGGGTAAACTGTGCGAACACGGCGGCCATTCCGCTCGGCCCATCACAACATCTTAAGTCGTGTCCGTAACAATTGGTGTCGGGAAGTGGGATTGGACCCGAAGCGCGTTTCACGCGCTCGAAATTATTAACGGCGAAATTTGATTTTGTTTTACAAAAATAAAAACCCGAATTTTGAAAGTCGCGCTATGGCAGATCAAGACGGCTGGGTTCCGGTAGAGGAGAGTGAGGCAGGGTCGATCCAGGACCAAATTGAGGGACATGAGGAGAGCGAAGCAGTGAGGGCGGCAGGTTCGCAAAATGGCGTCCTCGCGCATGAGGTTGCGGGCGCGCAAAATGGCGCCTCGCACATAGCTACGGCGGCCGCACCCGCTGCACAAGTGGGAGGGATGGCCCAAATGCAGGCCCTCATGGAGCAATTTATGGTGCAAATGCAGGCGTCCCTCAAACTGCAGAGTGAGCAATTGGGGGTAATGGGGAACCGGATGGATGCTCAGGGTGAGCGATTGGAGGGCCACATGGGGTCCAATAGCGAGAAATTGAGGGAGGACATGGGGGCCAATAGCCAACGGTTAGAACAAAGGATGGGGGCCCAGATCGGAGGGTTAGGGAGTAGAATAGAGGGATTAGACAATAGATATGGGGAAATACAGGAGGGGTTAATGGGGGTAGAAAACAGAATGGCCGCTCAAGAGAATCAAATGGAAGGGATGCAAAAGGGGTTAGAGGGGTTAGAAAACAGTATGGAAGGCAAATTGAGGGACATGAGGGACCAAGCGGAAAGGGAAGTTAAACAAATGGGGCAGCAGATAGAGGGGGTCAGAATGGGGGTAGAAACTAAATTGGATGCTCACAGGGAGGAAATGGAGCAGATGAGGGTGGCATCTGGGCAGGAGATGCAAGTGATGGGAGAAGAGATCAGAAGAGGTGTGAGTGAGGAGGTCGGAGGAGTGCGCGAGGAGGTGAGGCACTGTAAGGAGCGCATGGAGAAGGAGGTGAGAAAGGGGACTGTAAAATTGCAAGGTGGTATAGAGGAGTTGACGCTGGGAGTAGAACAACTGACAGTGGGACAAAAGGAGTTGGGGGACCAGGTAAAGAAGAACACAGCGGTAATAGAGGGTTTAAAATCGACACAGAAGGAGATGAAAAAGGACGTAGGGGTAATTAAAAAAGAGTGTCAGACGGTACATGAGGACCTGACGAGGAAAATGAACAAGGTGGTAGAGGTGATGGAGGTTAAAGAGCGGGAGGTGCGGGAGCACATAGAAAAAAATAAGGTGGAGTTAGAGGAAGAACTTAAGGGGGCGCACGAGGAGATGAAGGAGGTGAAGCAGAAATTAGAAGAAGTGGAAGAAGGGGTGAGCGAAATTAAGAAGCAACGGAGAGAGGATAAGAAAGAGATAAAGGAGGAAGTAAAAGAATTGGTCCAAAGTCTGTGTTCGGATCGTGATGATGTGCTCATTAACCGAATGAGGGATTCGCAGGTGATGGAGGAGAAGCGAAGAGAAAGAGGACCCGGTGTAAGTGGTGACCAATATGGTCGTGCGTATGATGCGCCAGGTGATTTAATAAGCTTGGGGGTCGAGATGGACCCGGGTGTTCGTGAGAGGCCGTTGGTGAAGTGTGCGACAGGTCTGGTGTGCGAAAAAGGAGGTGTGCGAGAAAGTCCGACTCTGGGGTGTGTGAGGAAAAAGTGCGTGCCAAGGAGTGAGGATGCTGTCGAGAGTGAGTCGGTCGTAGCGCGTGTGCGAGGGAGCACATGGAAGCGCGTAGTGAGGAGTGTTACAGAGGATGTAACGGGAGAGTGTGCCGTCAAGAGTGAGTTGGTCGAAGCGCGCGTGCGAGGGGGTACATGGAAGCGCGGTGTGGTGAGTGTTACGGAGGGAGTAACGAGAGAGTGTACACCTGTGGTGAGTGTTACAGAGGAAGTAACGAGAAAGTGTACGCCTGTGGTGAGTGTTACAGAGGGTGTAACGGGAGAGTGTGCGCGAGAAAGGTGTGTAACGGACGGGTGCATGAGGAAAGAGTGCGCTGTCGAGAGTAAGGGTGAGTGCGCTGTCAAGAGTGGAGGTGAGAGTAGTAAGAGTGACACGGAGCGTGAGTTGGTTGTGACAGGTGAGAAAGGAAGCACCCCTGGAATGGTAGAGCGTGTTTGGGAATGCACGCTGGAGTTGGTCGTGAGGCACGTAGTTGGGTGTGCGAGTGAGGGCACACCTGTGATTGTCACAGAGGAGGTGACCGAGGAAGGGGCGCGAAGAGGTGTGTTGGTGAGGTGTGCGAACAACGAATGTGTGCCAAAGTGTTCGGTGGTCAGGTGTGTGACCAAGGCTGTGAGTGGAATGAGTGTACCTGGGTGTGTTAGAGAAGGTACGACGAGGAGCATGGGAACAGCTGGAGGTATGAGCAAGAAAGGGGTAGCGTATGCATGTAAGCATGCAGGTGAAGCGTCGACGGTAACCGGGTTAGAGGTTAGAACGACTTATAGCCGAATCGGGCCCTCGGTGCGCGTCGGGCAGCTTCGCGTGCCACGAGGACCAGCGGGGATCCGAACCACGGCGGTTTCGAAAGAACCGCCGTACGCGATCCACGCCGGGCCGCGCTTTGAACGGCCGCGTCCGTGCTCCATTAAGCGGAGCGGGCAGCCCGATAGGAAGGGTCGTCATGGCGACCACTTTTTGTTGAGGCATTCCGGCGGGTCGAGATCGGGCCATGGGATGGCTCCGTGCCGAGATGGTGCGTGGGATCTCGGCACGGGTAAGCCCCCGTCCCTGCACCGAATGCGGGACGTATCCAGCCGCTGGCACCAAACAACCCGCATTCCTGGCTTGGCTGTACGAAGCCGAGCTTTAGAAGTGAATTGGCGCACCGAGAGGCATTAGGAAGTAGACTGTAATGACGAGGATAGTGTTTTGGCCCCGAAATTAGAAAAACAAAATTTGATGATTGGCAAAGGATTGGCAGTAATGATTGGCAGATGATGAGTCGTGATTGGCAAATTTTTGATTTGTTGAAATTTGATGTGCAAAATTGGTAGTGGGAGATGCCCGATGTGGTGGGATGGCAACTCTGTCATCCCTCACAAAAGGGGGGCAAATGCACTAGATTAGGGGGTGTATGGCAGTGAAAACAAGCCCGGGTGGGTTAGGATATTGATAGGGATCTAGCGAAGATGACATTAGGTTACGTTAAGGTTAGTTAGTGACTGATACCTGTAGTGGGGACGCAGGTAGATTAGTATGGATGATGATGACGAGGGAGCGCAATAGTTTAAAGGGACGACTGGGAAGCGCAAGTTTCAGAGGGGAGTAGTTAGATGAGATGATGCTGTGTGAGAACTGGACAGGTGTGTGGAGCAGTGTATGAGTAGTGAGTGTGGTGGATCAGCGCGAATGCGCTTGGGGGAGAGAAGGGTGCAGGCGGCACCAAGTATGAGAGCACAGGTGTGCAAGTACAGGTGTGTGGAATACATGGAGTATTGGAATGAGTGGTGTGGAGAGAGTTGGAGTAAGTGGTACGGAGTGGTGTGCATGGTGCGAAGGTGTGGATGGGGGAAGAGTGGACCCCTTTCACGGATACCCGGGGCGGGTAGTGTAAGTGTTAGGTAGAGGGTACAGGTAAATTGTGGTTGGATATTGGCATCTGTGGTGCGGGTGAAAGAATGGTATTGTGGATGGGTGCATTAGTGTTGTGGAAATGGCTGGGCGTGTAGCCTGTTAGTGTGTGTAGTTGGTTTGGGCACTCCACCACTTTGAGGATGTCGGCCAGGTGAGGCCGCAGGTGGGCTCTGGGAGCCGTTAGTGTCAGTGGGTGCCTGAGGATCCCGGGTGTGGATCGGGCAGCCCGTGCCAGAGAGGGCACTGAGGGGGTGAGAGTGCGAGAGGGCCTTCCCCAGTTAGTTAGGTTAGGGTGAGGAGCAGGTAAGCTCGGGTGGCAACTACAGTGGTGGAGGTGTGCAGGTGGGTAGACCTGCTGGGAGAGCTACACGTCACAGCCCAGAAATTGTGCGAGGGCACCGGGAGATGAATCGGGGGAGTGAGACCCCAAATTGAGAAGCACCACAGTTTGGTCAATGGGAATTGGTTTTTAGAACCCATAGTGTAAGTTGGCCAATGGATTGGCAGGGAAAGACCCCGGGTAATGTAAAGTTGTTAAAGTCATTTAGGAAATAGTTAGGATTGATGAACCTGTCGCACCATACGCAGCCACTTACCTGTGGTGATGATGACTCCACACCTGTGTTCCTTTGTTTTATGTTGCAGGAAGGGAGAATTGCTGTGTGGATTGGTGAGACGCATCACGACGTGGATGAGACATTGGGGTGATTCCATCTCTCCCTCCTTAGGAGGGACTGATGATGAATTGGTGATGGCAAATTTTGATGTTGAGTTGGAAATGGCAAATTTGATTGGTTAGGAGGGAGAGAAGACGAATTTGGTTTATGGGAGGAACGGGGAAGACAGTAGGGACGTTTGTTGATGTGTAAAGTAGATGTTTATGGGTAGTGTTGTGTTTTGTGGATACAGTAAGGGGTAAGGGAGGGGCAATGTAGGTTACCTGGTGGGGGGGGGGGGCATACGGTAGGAACGTACCTGTCTCACCTGGTTCCCATGTGCCCCCAGTGTGCATTACCTTGCATTGCGTGCACTTTTGCGCCCTTACCACCTTACTCACTTGTCTTTTTTTTGTCTCCCACCTCCGAGGATCTGGCTTTGGGGCAGAGAGAGAGGAGAGAGAGGTGCTGGCTCCGCAGTTGTGGGCCTGTACTTTCGCTGCTTGCTGCCGGGATCGATACACCATATGGACCGCAATGTTTGTGGCCGCCCACAATGGACCGCAGTCTTTTGCGGGCAAGCACCACCCGTTGATGGACCTCTGGGTCAACGTGGCACCTATGCCATACAGGTGAACCACTTATAGTTGGCCCCCCTGACGGCCACAATTCAGAAATGGACGCGGTTGGCGCCTTTCTTTATTTTTAAAGAAGCCAGAAGGCCAAGAGAAGGCAAGACCAGCGGCAGAACATCGGCCGGCTGCGACACCACCGGTGACTATGAACACTTTATTGGTGCACCGGATGGTGCTGACTGTGTGTATGGGGTGGTGCTTTTGGTGCTTGGATGGGGTGCTCTGCACATTATTAAAGGCCGTAGGGCCACAGGGCACTCGTGGGTTGGTGTATCGATGCTGGCATGCGTGCTCTCTCTCTATGCATAACATCTGCATGTGTTCCTCAAAGAACAGGTCCTGGATCGTCGTGTAAATATCAGTGTAGTCTTGTATAAATGATGCTCCCTACCGGCTGTATGTTTAGTTTGAGGATTCTTTCCGCGATTCGGTTATCCTGTGGGTGTGTTTCTGTGAGGAGAAGGGTGCAACGTCGCAGGGGGACATATTTACTCATTTGTGAACATCTGTAAAACTGTCGCACTCAGGGTTGAGTTAATAGTAGAGGGAACTACATCTGAGTGCCACACTAAAGTAAGTAAAAATTTATCGGGTCGGGACGCCCCGAGGTAGAGAAGGGTGCAATGTTGCGGATATGAGATTGGCCTCCATCCATATCCGCTTGTAAATAGTCCCCTATTTCCCCAATACTTCCCAACTATCCCCAATCCCCCATTCCCTAGTCCCATTTTCTGTAAACAACACTCTGTAGACCCGACCTTCCCCTATTTCCCCCATTAAATGTCGCATCCAGGTCCACCGCATCTCACGTAGACAACTATAGGACATCTTGCTAGTTATTCTTAGTCTATGTCAGTTAAGGACTCGTTTCCATTAATTCTGACTCTTCGTTGCACCAGAATGTGATTGTATGGCACCGTTAGGAAGTTTAGGACCTCCCAATACCTCCCCGCAGCTCTTCCTCACGGTTCAGCAACAACAACAACAACAGCAACAACAACGGCGGCGGCGCGGGGAGTGCGCGTCCTCACTCCGGCTTGGTTAGCCGCCATCGAACATGTGCTCCGACGGGGTTACCACGTAGGGGCTCGCTGTCAGCTCCTCGTCAAGGGCGGAGCCCGGTAACCCCCCGCACCCAATAGAAGCGGCGGACCGCTCCCATCTGGGGCGGGGCCAACGAGCCGAGGGCGTGTCACTCCCCGCTGAGCATGCGCAGGAAGAGGGAGGTGACGTCAGATGCGCGCTGGACTTGAAGGAAGAGAGACGCCACCTCCGAGCGCTGCAATACCTCCCCGCATCTCTGGACCGGACCGTGTTTGATTCTGCCCCTGAGCCAAGGTGCACCTTGTGCTATCGATTGCCTGTCCTTCCCTGCCATCAATCCCTGTGTAAGTCAGTCTTGTTCCGTTTGTCTGTGGTCTGTCGGGAATAGATAAGATTGTGTCTAAGTGCCCATCTTTTCTGTGCTTTACCTCTTACCTTGTAATCTACCCCTTTTCTGCACCACCAATTATATCCTCCTCCGGAGGTCTTGAGAACTGTACCCCTTGTGTCGTTTCATTTATCCCAGCCGTTGTGTCCTTTCCTTCATTGATTTAGCATAGCGCGATTTGGCCAACGTTCGAGTGTAATCGGGTAAACTGTGCGAACACGGCGGCCATTCCGCTCGGCCCCATCACAACATCTTAAGTCGTGTCCGTAACAATATATATATACAGACTCTGCCACACACTGTCACTATATACTATATATATATATATATATAGACTCTGCCACACACTGTCACTATATACGATATATATATATATATAGACTCTGCCACACACTGTCACTATATACTATATATATTATATATACAGACTCTGCCACACACTGTCACTATATACTATATATATATATATATAGACTCTGCCACACACCGTCACTATATACGATATATATATATATATATATATATATAGACTCTGCCACACACTGTCACTATATACTATATATATATATATAGACTCTGCCACACTCTGCCACTATATACTATGTATATATATATATATATATATATATATATATATATATATAGACTGCCACTATATACTATATATATTATATATATATATAGACTCTGCCACACACAGTCACTATATACGATATATATATATATATAGACTCTGCGACACTCTGCCACTATATACTATATATATATATATATATATATATATATATATATACATACATATATATATATATATATATATATATATATATATATATATATATATATATATATATATATATATTGTTGCGAATATGGAATTTGGCCTCCATATCCGCTTGTAAATATTCCCCTATTTTCTCCAATACTCCCCAACTTTCCCCGATCACCCATTCCCTAGTCCCATTGCATGTAAATAACAATCAGTAGAGCCGACCTTCCCCTTATCCCCCCATTAAATGTCGTGCCCAGGTCCACCGCACCACACGTAGACAACTTTCGGACATCTTCCTAGTTATTCTTATTCTATGTCAGTTAAGGCCTCGTCTCCATTAATTATGACTCTTCGTTGCACCAGAATGTGATTATATGGCATCAGTAGTGAGTTTAGGACCTTTCCCATACCTCCTTCCATCTTCTTCCCCAACAATTACAACAACAACAGAGGAGATGGCGGCGGAGCGGGGGAGGATGCGTCCTCACACCGGCTCGATTAGCGCCATAGACCATGCGCTCCACGGGGTTACCACGAAGGGGCTCCTTGTCAGCTCCTCGTCAAGGGCGGAGCCTGGTAAACCCCCCGCACGCACCCAATGAGAAGCAACGTGCCGATTCCACGAGGCGGAGCTAACGAGCCGAGGGCGTGTCACTCCCCGCCGGATATACGCGGCCCCGCGCCGGATGTGACGTCAGATGCGCCTCAGCTTGGAGAGAGAAGCCACCGCCACCCCCAGCGCGACGATACCTCCCCGCATCTTTGGACCGGACCGGACCGTACTGGACCCTGCTTTGAGCCAAGAGTGCACCTTGAGCCATCGATACCCGCTGTCCTTTTCATCAACCCCCGTGTGAGTCAGCCTTGTCCCGTTTGTCTGTCGTCTGTCCGGGGTTAATATAAGAGTGTGTCTAAGTGCCTGTCTTTCTGTGATTATAACTCTAGCCCCTGTAATCTGACCTTTCCGTACGAATATAATCTCCTCCGGAGGTCTTGAGAACTGAACCCTTGGTGTCGTATTGTGTTATTGTAATCCAGCCGGGTGTCTTCTTTTTCTTATTGAGCCAGCATCGCGCGACTAGTCAACGTTCGGGCACAATCGGGTAACTTGTGCAGACGTGGTCATACCATAAAACCGCTCGGTAAATAACATCCAAGCCACGTCTGTAACAATTGGTGTCGAGGAGTGGAATTCGAACCCGGGACTAAATTTATTAGGCCCAAATTGGTAACAAGTAGAATCGATTCGGAGCGCGTTTCCCGCGCGAAATTATAACGGCGAAATTTGAATTTGTTTTACGAAAATAAAATAAAAAACCGAATTTTGAAAGTCGCGCTATGGCGGGTCAAGACAGCTGGGGTCCGGTAAAGGAGAGTGAGGTAGGGTCGATCCAGGACCAAATTGAGGGACAAGAGGAGAGCGAAGCAGTGAGGGCGGCAGGTTCGCAAAATAGCGCCGTCACGCACGAAGTAGCGGGCGCGCAAAAAGGCGCCTCGCACGAGCGTGCGGTAGCCGAGCCGGCTGTATCAGCGGGCTTTAACATGCAGCCGATTGACATGCAGGCCCTCATTGCGCAGTTACAGGCAGCTGTACAGATGAGTATGGGGAGCCAAATTGAGCGATTGGGTGAGCGGTTGGGGAACCGGATGGATGCTCAGGGTGAGCGATTGGAGGACCAAATGGGGGTAATGGGGAACCGGATGGATGCTCAGGGTGAGCGATTGGAGGGCCAAATGGGGGTAATGAGGGACGAAGCGAGGGCTCAGAGTGAGCAAATGGGGGTAATGAGGGACGAAGCGAGGGGTACCAGTGAGGGGTTAGACAATAATTTTGAGGAGTTAGACAAGAAATTTGGGAAGTTAGACAATAATTTTGAGGGGTTAGACAACGGGATAAAAGAAGTGAAAAATGGGTTAATGGGGGTAGAAAATAGAATGGCTGCCCAGGAGAATCAGATAGAGGGAGTGAAAAATGGGTTAGAGGGGTTAGAAAACAGTATGGAAGGCAAATTGAGGGACATGAGGGACCAAGCGGAAAGGGAAGTTAAACAAATGGAGCAGCAGATAGAGGGGGTCAGAATAGGGGTAGAAACCAAACTGGATGCTCACAGGGAGGAAATGGAGCAGATGAGGGTGGCATCTGGGCAGGAGATGCAAGTGATGGGAGAAGAGATCAGAAGAGGAGTGAGTGAGGAGGTCGGAGGAGTGCGCGAGGAGGTGAGGCACTGTGAGGAGCACATGGAAAAGGAGGTGAGAAAGGCGACTGTAAAGTTACAAGGGGGCATAGAGGACCTGACGCAAGAGGTGGAGCAGCTGACGGTGGGACAGACGGAGTTAGTGGAGCAGGTTCAAAGGAACACTGCGGTATTAGGAGGTTTAAAGGCGACACAGAAAGAACTAAAAGATGACTTGGTAGCGACGAAGAGGGAATGTCAGATGGTACGTGAGGGACTGACAACGAGGTTGGACGAGGTGATAGAGGTAATGGAGACGAAGGACCGGCAGGTGAGGACGCACCTGGAAACGGTCAAGGTAGCCTTAGAGGATGAGCTTGAGGAGACGTACCGGGGAATAAAAGAGGTGAAGCACAAATTAGAAGAAGTGGAAGAAGGGATGAGCGAAATTAAGAAGCGACGGAGAGGGGATAAGAAAGAGATAAAAGAGGAGATAAAAGAATTGGTCCAAAGTCTGTGTTTGGATCGTGATGATGTGCTCATTAACCGGATGAGGGATTCGCAGGTGATGGAGGAGAAGCGAAGAGGAAGAGGACCCGGTGTAAGTGGTGACCAATATGGTCGTGCGTATGATGCGCCAGGTGATTTAAGAGGCTTGGGGGTCGAGATAGACCCGGGTGTTCGTGAGAGGCCGTTGGTGAAGTGTGCGACAGGTCTGGTGTGCGAAAATGGAGGTGTGCAAGAAAGTCCGACTCTGGGGTGTGTGAGGAAAAAGTGCGTGCCAAGGAGTCGTGAGGGTGCTGGCGAGAGTGAGTCGGTCGTAGCGCGTGTGCGAGGGAGCACATGGAAGCGTGGTGTGGTGAGTGTTACAGAGGGTGTGACGGGAGAGTGTGCGCGAGAAAGGTGTGTGACGGACAGGTGCATGAGGAAAGAGTGCGCTGTCAGAAGTAAGGAAGAGTGTCCACCTGGGGTGAGTGTTACAGAGGGTGTAACGGGAGAGTGTGCGCGAGAAAGGTGTGTGACGGACAGGTGCATGGGGAAAGAGTGTGCTGTCAAGAGTAAGGGTGAGTGCGCTGTCAGGAATGGAGGTGAAAGTAGTGAGAGTGACATGGAGCGTGAGTTAGTTGTGACAGGTGAGCGAGGATGTACACCTGGGATGGAAGGATGCACACCTGGAATGGTAGAGCGTGAGTGGGAATGCACGCTGGAGTTGGTGGTGAGGCACGTGGTTGGGTGTGCGAATGAGGGCACACCTGTGATTGTCACAGAGGAGGTGACAGAGGAGGGGGCGCGAAGCGGTGTATTGGTGAGGTGTGCGAGCAACGAATGTGTGCCAAAGTGTTCGGTGGTCAGGTGTGTGACCAAGGCTGTGAGTGGAATGAGGGTAGCTGGGTGTGTAAGGAAGGGTACGAGGAGCATGGGCACAGCTGGATGTGTGAGCAAGGAACGGGCTGCGGGGTGTAAGCATGCAGGTGAAGCATCGACGGTAACCAGGTTAGAGGTTAGGTCGACTTTTAGCCGAAGCGGGCCCTCGGTGCGTGCCGGGCCTCGCTTTGAACGGCCGCGTCCGTGCTCCACTAGGTGGAGCGGGCAGCTGGATAGGAAGGGTCGTCATGGCGACCACGTTTTGTTGAGACGCGCCGGCAGGTCGAGATCGGGGCATTGGATGGCTCCGTGCCGAGATGGTGCGTGGGATCTCGGCCCGGGTAAACCTCCTTCCCTGCACCGAATGCGGGACGCACCCAGCCGCTGGCACAAAACAACCAGCATCCATTGCTTGGCTTCACGAAGCCGGGCTTTGGACAGGGAGTGGCGCACCGAGAGGTATTAGTGAGTCGACTGGGTGATGAGGTTAGTGTTTTGGACCCAAAATTAGAGAAAAACAAAATTTGATGATTGGCAAGGGATTGGCAGTAGTGATTGGCAGATGATGGGCAGTGATTGGCCAATTTTTAATTTGTTGAAATTTGATGTGCAAAATTGGTAGTGAGAGACCCCCGATGTGGTGGGATGGCAAATCCACCATCCCTCACAGGTGGGGGCAAAGGAGCAATAGCTAATGGGGTGTATGGCAGTGAAAACTAGCCCGGGTGGGTTAGGATATTGTGTGTAGGGATCTAGCGAAGATGACAGTAGGTAACGTTAAGGTTAGTTAGTGACTGATACCTGTAGTGGGGACGCAGGTAGATTAGTGTGGATTATAATGACGAGGGAGCGCAATAGTTTAAAGGGACGACTGGGAAGCGCAAGTTTCAGAAGGGAGTAGTTAGCTGAGATGATGCCGTGTTTGTGAGAATTGAACAGGTGTGATTGCACAGGTGTGCAACTGGACAGGTGTGTGGAGCAGTGTATGAGTAGTGAGTGTGTGGATCAGCGCGAATGCGCTTGGGGAGAGAAGGGTGCAGGTGGCACCAAGTGTGAGAGCACAGGTGTGCAAGTACAGGTGTGTGGAGAGAGTTGGAGTAAGTGGTACGGAGTGGTGTGCATGGTGCGAAGGTGTGGATGGGGGAAGAGTGGACCCCTTTCACGAGCACCCGGGGCGGGTAGTGTAAGTGTTAGGTAGAGGGTACAGGTAAATTGTGGTTGGATATTGGCACTTGTGGTGCGGTTGCAGAATGGTGTTGTGAATGGGTGCATTAGTGTTGTGGAAATGGCTGGGCGTGTAGCCTGTTAGTGTGTGTAGTTGGTTGGGCACTCCACCACTGTGAGGATGTCGGCCAGGTGAGGCCGCAGGTGGGCTCTGGGAGCCGGTAGTTGTGAGTGGGTGCCTGAGGATCCCGGGTGTGGATCGGGCAGCCCAGTGCCAGAGAGGGCACCGAGTGGGGAGAGTGCCAGAGGGCCTTCCCCAGGTAGTTAGGTTAGGGCAAGGAGCAGGTAAGCTCGGAGGCAACTACAGTGGTGGAGGTGTGCAGGTGGGTAGACCCGCTGGGAGAGGTACACGCCACAGCCCAGAAATTGTGCGAGGGCACCGAGAGATGAATCGGGGGAGTGAGACCCCAAATTGGAAAGCACCACAGTTTGGCCAATGGGAATTGGTTTTTAGAACCCATAGTGTAAGAGGGCCAATGGTTTGGCCGGAGAAAGACCCCGGGTAGTGTAAAGTTGTTAAAGTCATTTAGGAAATAGTTAGGATTGAAGAACCTGTCGCACCATACGCAGCCACTTACCTGAGGTGATGATGATGACTCCACACCTGTGTTTTCTTTGTTCTGTGCAGAAGTAAGGATTGCTGTGAGGATTTGTGAGACGCATCACGACGTGGATGAGACATTGGAGTGATTCCATCTCTCCCTCCCTAGGAGGGACTGATGATGAATTGGTGATGGCAAATTATGATGTTGAGTTGGAGATGGCAAATTTTGAGGAGAGTTGAAAATGGCAAATTTGATTGGTTAGGAGGGAGAGAAGACGAATTTGGTTTATGGGAGGAATGGGGAAGACAGTAGGGATGTTTGTTGATTTGTAAAGTAGATGTTTATGGGTAGTGTTGTGTTTTGTGGATACAGTAAGGGGTAAGGGAGGGGCCATGTAGGTTACCTGGTGGGGGGGGGGGGGGCGTACGATAGGAACGTACCTGTCTCACCTGGTTCCCATGTGCCCCCAGTGTGCATCACCTTACATTGCGTGCACTTTTGCGCCCTTACCACCTTACTCACTTGTCTGCTTCTTTTGTCTCCCACCTCCGAGGATCTGGCTTTGGGGTAGAGAGAGAGGAGAGAGAGGTGCTGGCTGCGCAGTTGTGGGCCTGCACTTTCGCTGTTTGCTGCCGGGATCGATACACCATATGGACCGCAATGTTTGTGGCCACCCACAATGGACCGCAGTTCGTTTGCGGCCAAGCACCACCCGGGGATGGACCTATGGGTCAACGTGGCACCTATGCCATAAAGGTGAACCACTGTTAATTAACACCACTGAAGGCCACACGAAGAGCAAGAGACACCTGCAGGGTTAGGGGTTGTCGAATTTATTTTTATTCCAATGAACAATGGTGACTGCACCGATTGGTGGTGGGGTGGTGCTTTTGATGCTGGGAAAGGGTGCTCTGTACGTTATTAAAGGCCGTCGGCCACAGAGCACTCGTGGGTTGGTGTATCGATGCTGGCAAGCGCGCTCTCTCTATGCATAACATCTGCATGTGTTCCTCCAAAAACAGGTCCTGGATCGTAGTGTAGATATCAGCGTAATCTTGTAAATAATGCTCCCTACCGGCTGTATGTTTAGTTTGAGAATTCTTTCCGGATTCGGTTATCCTGTGGGTGTGTTTCTGTGAGGAGAAGGGTGCAACGTCGCAGGGGGACATATTTACTCATTTGTGAATATCTGTAAAACTGTCGCACTCAGGGTAGAGTTAATAGTAGAGGGAACTACATTGCGTGCCACACTAAAGTAGGTAAAAATTTATCGGGTCGGGACGCCCCGAGGGTAGAGAAGGGTGCAATGTTGCGAATATGGAATTTGGCCTCCATATCCGCTTGTAAATATTCCCCTATTTTCTCCAATACTCCCCAACTTTCCCCGATCCCCCATTCCCTAGTCCCATTGCATGTAAATAACAATCAGTAGAGCCGACCTTCCCCTTATTCCCCCATTAAATGTCGTGCCCAGGTCCACCGCACCACACGTAGACAACTTTCGGACATCTTCCTAGTTATTCTTATTCTATGTCAGTTAAGGCCTCGTCTCCATTAATTATGACTCTTCGTTGCACCAGAATGTGATTATATGGCATCAGTAGTGAGTTTAGGACCTTTCCCATACCTCCTTCCATCTTCTTCCCCAACAATTACAACAACAACAGAGGAGATGGCGGCGGAGCGGGGGAGGATGCGTCCTCACACCGGCTCGATTAGCGCCATAGACCATGCGCTCCACGGGGTTACCACGAAGGGGCTCCTTGTCAGCTCCTCGTCAAGGGCGGAGCCTGGTAAACCCCCCGCACGCACCCAATGAGAAGCAACGTGCCGATTCCACGAGGCGGAGCTAACGAGCCGAGGGCGTGTCACTCCCCGCCGGATATACGCGGCCCCGCGCCGGATGTGACGTCAGATGCGCCTCAGCTTGGAGAGAGAAGCCACCGCCACCCCCAGCGCGACGATACCTCCCCGCATCTTTGGACCGGACCGGACCGTACTGGACCCTGCTTTGAGCCAAGAGTGCACCTTGAGCCATCGATACCCGCTGTCCTTTTCATCAACCCCCGTGTGAGTCAGCCTTGTCCCGTTTGTCTGTCGTCTGTCCGGGGTTAATATAAGAGTGTGTCTAAGTGCCTGTCTTTCTGTGATTATAACTCTAGCCCCTGTAATCTGACCTTTCCGTACGAATATAATCTCCTCCGGAGGTCTTGAGAACTGAACCCTTGGTGTCGTATTGTGTTATTGTAATCCAGCCGGGTGTCTTCTTTTTCTTATTGAGCCAGCATCGCGCGACTAGTCAACGTTCGGGCACAATCGGGTAACTTGTGCAGACGTGGTCATACCATAAAACCGCTCGGTAAATAACATCCAAGCCACGTCTGTAACAATATATACATACACATACAAACATACATACATACAGTGAAACCTTGACTTACGAGTGCACCAACTTACGAGTTTTCCGAGATACGAGCCGTCGCTCGGGCGGTTTATTGCTTTGAGATGCGAGCCGAGATCTGAGTTACGAGCTTACGCCACCCGCCACCAGGTGGGTTCCGGTCACGTGGTTATCTTGTCGTGCAAGCATCTCTGCCGTATATCGCTGCTGTTTTGTTTTCGCATTTTGGTTATTTTGGAGCTGACGCCACCCGCCACCAGTTGGGTTCCGGTCACGTGGTTATCTTGCCGTGCAAACATCTCTGCCGTATATCGCTGCTGTTTTGTTTTCGCATTTTGGTTATTTTGGAGCTGACGCCAGCCGCCACCAGGTGGGTTCCGGTCACGTGGTTATCTTGCCGTGCAAGCATTTCTGCCGTATATCGCTGCTGTTTTGTTTTCGGATTTTGGTTATTTTGGAGCTGACGCCACCCGCCACCAGGTGGGTTCCGGTCACGTGGTTATCTTGCCGTGCAAGCATCTCTGCCGTATATCGCTGCTGTTTTGTTTTCGCATTTTGGTTATTTTGGAGCTGACGCCACCCGCCACCAGGTGGGTTCCGGTCACGTGGTTATCTTGCCGTGCAAGCATTTCTGCCGTATATCGCTGCTGTTTTGTTTTTGCATTTTGGTTATTTTGGAGCTGACGCCACCCGCCACAAGGTGGGTTGCGGTCACGTGGTTATCTTGCCGTGCAAGCATCTCTGCCGTATATCGCTGCTGCTTTGTTTTCGCATGTTGGTTATTTTGGAGCTTACGCCACCCGCCACCAGGTGGGTTCCGGTCACGTGGTTATCTTGCCGTGCAAGCATCTCTGCCGTATATAGCTGCTGCTTTGTTTTCGCATTTTGGTTATTTTGGAAAATTTCTTAGTTTTAACCATGGGTCCTAAGAAATTGAGTGCCACCATGGGTCCTAAGAAATTGAGTGCCAAGCCAAGGGCAGTACTGAGAAGAAGAAGAGGATGATGTGCTTGGATATAAAACACGCAATCGTCGAAAAACATGAGCGAGGTGTGCGTGTTGTCGACTTGGCGAGGCAGTACGATCGCAGTACTTCTACGATATGTACGATTTTGAAGCAGAAGGAGTCGATAAAGGCTCTAACGCCAGCCAAGGGCGTTACGATTATTTCAAAGCTCCGGACTTCTATCCATGAAGAGATGGAGAAGTTGTTGTTTGTGTGGTTGACGGAGAAGCAGCTCGCAGGAGATATCGTGACCGAGAGCATCATGTGTGAGAAGGCCCGAGACATTTTATTATAACTTTTGCCGAACTGATAGAAGCCGAACGATACATCCCCCAGCAAATCTTCAACTGTGACGAGACAGGGCTCTTCTGGAAATAGATGCCGAGGAGGACGTATATAACGGCAGAGGAGAAGAGCATGCCAGGCCACAACTTGTTCAGAGTGCCGGCGATAGCTCGCCTTCTCTTTGTGGAAGACACGGTGAGATCCTTAACATCCAACAACTAATGGGACGCAAACGGGGCACCCAGTTTAGCGGTACACATATTGATGAATCACCCTGCCTGTGATTCACCCATGACAGGTTATAGCTGGGTTGGGATTCAAACCCAGGCTGGACAGTTTAGAGTCAAGTGTGCGTACCTCCAGTCCAGGCCATCCTGCCAACTTGTATGCTGCATACAGGTGAAATATAAAGCGCGAGATATTTTTATATATACTGTATATTTAAAAAAAAATTGGTGTGGTTTTTGTCGGGCTGGAACGGATTAATAGCATTTCAATGCATTTTAATGGAGAAATTTAATTTGAGAAACGAGCAAATTGAGTTACGAGCTCGGTCACAGAACGAATTAAACTCGTAAGTCAAGGTTTCACTGTATATATATATATATATATATTATATATATAGTCACGTGAAAAAGTAAGTACACCCCATGTAAAGTTTTGACTTTTTCAACATATTTCAACATACAGCTATTTGATCTTCATTTCAACAATATTGATAGATAAAGGTGATATAATATAACAAATATCATGAAACATTTACATTTTGTAGTCCATTGTATAATTTAAATAAACATAAATGCAAATTTCGCATGTGGAAAAAGTAAGTACACCCCTACATTTATCACTACTTCAAATACCTAAAATTAGAATCAGGTGCACCAGCTCAGGTGCAAATGATTAGAACATCGTTAGAGAGGATCTTGGAGGAACCTGTCTTGTTTAAACCTCAGACATTTAGTTTGGTTTGCTCTTTGTTGTTGAAGTGTGCGGCATCACCATGCCTAGATCAAAAGAGCTCTCTGAGGCCTTCAGAAAGAAGGTTATAGATGCCTACGAGTCTGGGAAGGGATTTAAAAAGATCTCCAAACAATTTGAAATCGATCATTCGACTGTCCGGAAGATCATTTACAAGTGGAGAAGATTCCAAACAACTGCCAACTTGTTCAGGCCAGGCCGCCCCAGCAAGTTCAGCCTTAGAGCAGACCGCAAGATGCTGAAAGAAGTCTCTAAGAACCCCAGAATGTCATCACGGGACCTACAGGTAGCTCTTGCCACAGTTGATGTCAAAGTGCAAGAGTCTACCATTAGAAAGAGGCTGCACAAATTTGATCTACATGGGAGGTGTGCCAGGAGGAAACCTTTGCTGTCCAGAAAGAACATCAGGGCAAGACTAAAGTTTGCCAATGAACACCTTGGCAAAGACCAGCACTTCTGGAACAATGTGCTCTGGACAGATGAGTCAAAGGTGGAGCTATTTGGCCACC
>NC_136273.1:6219254-6221754 GCF_964187855.1 Myxine glutinosa | reverse complement strand
CCCCCCCTCTATTTACATGAATGGTTTGGTCCATTCGCAACGACCACAGAACCCCCCCCCTCTATTTACATGCAATGGTTTGGTCCATTCGCAACGCCAAAGCGAACGGCGAACGGCTAAATCGCCATAGCTCGGTAAGTACTTGTCCGATTAATTTCAAACCTTGAAAAGGCACATCCTCGGGTCCCCAGCAATATACCTGGCAAGTTTAAAGTATATCGGACCCGTGGTTGTCGAGAAACAGCGGTCACAGACAAACATACAAACACACATACACACATACACACATACACACATACACACATACACACATACACACAGAGATTAATGGAATTATAGATAGATACAGACTCTGCCACACACTGTCACTATATACTATATATTATATATATACAGACTCTGCCACACACTGTCACTATATACTATATATTATATATACTAGGGCATGCCCGTACTATATATAAGCTAGGACGTGCCCGTACGTGGGTGCCCGTTCCTTGCCAAAAAAAAAAAAAAAAAAAATTTGTGTAGGGGTGTGTGTGTGTAAACATCCTAGGGCGTGCCCGTACGTGGGTGCGAAAAAACATGCGTGCAAACAACAACAACAAAAAAAAACTTTGAAACCACGTGGCAGTAACGACCACAGAACCCCCCCCCCCCCCCTCTATTTACATGAATGGTTTGGTCCATTCGCAACGACCACAGAACCCCCCCCCCCTCTATTTACATGCAATGGTTTGGTCCAAAGCGAACGGCTTGCAGTGTTTGGTAAAGAAATCGCCATAGCTCGGTAACTACTTGTCCGATTAATTTCAAACCTTGAAAAGGCACATCCTCGGGTCCCCAGCAATATACCTGGCAAGTTTAAAGTATATCGGACCGGTAGTTGTCGAGAAACAGCGGTCACAGACAAACATACACACATACACACATACACACATACACACATACAAACACACATACACACAGAGATTAATGGAATTATAGATAGATATAGACTCTGCCACACACTGTCACTATATACTATATATTATATATATACAGACTCTGCCACACACTGTCACTATATACTATATATATATATATACAGACTCTGCCACACACTGTCACTATATACTATATATATATATACAGACTCTGCCACACACTGTCACTATATACTATATATTATATATATACAGACTCTGCCACACACTGTCACTATATACTATATATATATATATACAGACTCTGCCACACACTGTCACTATATACTATATATATATATACAGACTCTGCCACACACTGTCACTATATACTATATATTATATATATACAGACTCTGCCACACACTGTCACTATATACTATATATTATATATATACAGACTCTGCCACACACTGTCACTATATACTATATATTATATATATACAGACTCTGCCACACACTGTCACTATATACTATATATATATATACAGACTCTGCCACACACTGTCACTATATACTATATATATATATACAGACTCTGCCACACACTGTCACTATATACTATATATTATATATATACAGACTCTGCCACACACTGTCACTATATACTATATATATATATATACAGACTCTGCCACACACTGTCACTATATACTATATATATATATACAGACTCTGCCACACACTGTCACTATATACTATATATTATATATATACAGACTCTGCCACACACTGTCACTATATACTATATATTATATATACTAGGGCATGCCCGTACTATATATATGCCCGTACTATATATCTATCTAAAATTATATCCCCCCCCTCTATTTACATGAAATGGTTTGGTCCATTCGCAACGCCAAAGCGAACGGCGAACGGCTTGCGAGTACAGTGACAATCCCCCCCCTCTATTTACATGAATGGTTTGGTCCATTCGCAACGACCACAGAACCCCCCCCTCTATTTACATGAAATGGTTCGGTCCAAAGCGAACGGCTTCCGGAGTTTGGTAAAGAAATCGCCATCGCGTACACAAACGCGCAGGAAAGCGAATGAATCGCAAATTCGTTTTTATTAGTTTTAAAACATCGTTTAACGCCAACATAGCGCCAACATAGTTTGCAAACGTGAAATAAATGAATACGCTCTCAAATGTGCCATCCGAGGCAGAGTGTGTCCGCCACGTTCGGCACACGCGCTAGTTCGCTGCTCTCTGATTGGTTGAATCGTTTTTTGGACATCGCTCGGTAAGTAATTGTCCGATTAATATGAAACCTTGAAAAGGCACATCCTCGGGTCCCCAGCAATATACCTGGCAAGTTTCAAGTATATCGGACCCGTGGTTGTCGAGAAACAGCGGTCACAGACAAACAAACACACAGACAGACACACACACACACAGAGATTACTGGAATTATAGATAGATACAGACTCTGCCACACACTGTCACTATATACTATATATTATATATATATAGACTCTGCCACACACTGTCACTATATACTATATATTATATATATACAGACTCTGCC
>NC_136273.1:6021754-6216754 GCF_964187855.1 Myxine glutinosa | reverse complement strand
TTGTGTAAATAAATCAGCACATTAAATACATTTGTGTAAATAAATCATCACGGTCAATAAATTTGTGTCAATAAATCAGCACGGTAAATAAATTGGTGTAAATAAATCGGCAGGGTAAATACATTTGTGTAAATAAATCATCAGGGTAAATAAATTGGTGTAAATAAATCAGTAGGGTAAATAAATGTGTGTAAATAAATCAGCACAATAAATACATTTGTGTTAATAAATCAGCACAGTAAATACATTTGTGTAAATAAATTAGCACTGTAAATAAATTTGTGTCAATAAATCGGCACCGTAAATAAATTTGTGCAAATACATAACCATTGTAAATACATTTGTGTAAATAAATCATCACGGTAAATAACCTTGTGTAAATAAATCAGCATGGTAAATACCTTTGTGTCAATAAATCAGCATGGTAAATAAATTTGTGTAAATAAATCAATATGGTAAATAAATTTGTGAAAATAAATCAGCACAATAAATAAATTTGTGCAAATAAATCAGCACATTAAATACATTTGTGTAAATAAATCATCACAGAACATAAATTTGTGTCAATAAATCAGCACGGTAAATAAATTTGTGTAAATAAATCAGCACAATAAATAAATTTGTTAATAAATCAGCACAGTAAATACATTTGTGTAAATAAATCAGCACAATAAATACATTTGTTTCACTAAATCATCACAACAAATACATTTGTGTTCATAAATCAGCACAATAAACACATTAGTGCAAATAAATCAGCACACTGAATTAATTTGTGTAAATAAATCGGCATGGTAAATACATTTGTGTAAATACATATCCATAGTAAATACATTTGTGTCAATAAATCAGCACGGTAAATAAATTGGTGTAAATAAATCAGCAGGGTAAATACATTTGTGGAAATAAATCGGCAGGGTAAATAAATTTGTGTAAATAAATCATTAGGGTAAATAAATTGGTGTAAATAAATCAGTAGGGTAAATAAATTTGTGTAAATAAATCAGCACAATAAATAAATTTGTGTAAATAAATTAGCACAGTAAATAAATTTATTTAAATTAATCGGCACCGTAAATAAATTTGTGCAAATACATAACCATTGTAAATACATTTGTGTAAATAAATCAGCACTATAAATACATTTGTGTCAAATCAGCACAGTAAATACATGTGTAAATTAATTAGCACGGTAAATAAATTTGTGTCAATAAATCAGCACAGCAAATTAATTTGTGTAAATAAATCAGCACAATAAATAAATTTGTGTAAATAAATCGGCGAATTAAATACATTTGTGTAAATAAATCATCACGGTACATAAATTTGTGTCAATAAATCAGCATAGTAAATACATTTGTGTAAATAAATCAGCACAATAAATAAATTTGTTAATAAATCAGCAGAGTAAATACATTTGTGTAAATACATAACCATTGTAAACACATTTGTGTAAATAAATCAGCACTGTCAATAACCTTGTGTAAATAAATCAGCACGGTAAATAAATTTGTGTAAATAAATCAGCACTATAAATACATTTGTGCAAATAAATCAGCACGGTAAATACATTTGTGTAAATACATAATTATAGTAAATAAATTTGTGTCAATAAATCAGCATCGTTAATACATTTCAGTAAATAAATTGATGTAGTGAATATGTTCATGTAAACACATCAGCATAGTATGAGTAAATATATTTGTGTAAATACATCATCACAGTAAATACATTTGTGTAAATACTCGTACATCAACACAATACATACATCTCAATGTGTCTGTGCAGGTGGGTCGCACACGTGTGCTTTTAAAGCATTGGCAGGCTGAGCAACTTTCTGCCGCATGTTTGCTGGTTGGACGGAGAGTAACGCGCTGCCAAAAAGGTAATGCAAATGTCATCATGATGCCTCGAACATGTCTCTTTTGGCCTCTGACATGACTTGGGTAATTTCTCTTGGCCTCTAACAAAAACTTTTAGCCTCTGACATGACTTGGGTCATTTCTCCTTGGCCTCTAACAAAAACTTTTGGCCTCATGACGGGTCATTTCTCCTTTCAAAAACTCCTCATTGCATATGAACTTGGTTTTTCTTTCTCTTGATAAACCTTGTGATCCTTGTTTTTGTTTACCTGTGAATGTTTTCCCACTTTGTTGTCAACTGCACTTGGCACCATGTAATTCACACTTACTTTGAACAATTCTTCCTGTTTTTTTGTTTGTTTAATCACCTTGTCATTGTGTTTTATTTTAAAGCCTGTTTTTATCATATCATCTATTCCAACCACTTTCCATTAATCCCATTTTTCTCCTTTCATATTCTTTTCTGTCTCTCATTCTAATTAAAGCTGTAGGTTTTTTTTTCTAATTAAAGCTGTAGCAAAAACACGTTTCAGAAAGTGAAAATTATTTCTCACAATAATTGAATTGTTCACTTCACATCTGTAGGCCTGTATGAAAAATGCACCATTTGCTGCAAATGCAACTTTAGTATAGTGAATGTCTTGTAATTTTGTCCCTCATATCAAGCTCGTTTGTGGATAAGACATGGTTGCCAAATTTAAAATTACTGAGTAAGCAACAAGATGCATTTGCTGCTTTCTGGTGCATTTTTAAAATGAATAATCTTCTGTTGACTACCGGTGTATTAACCGCAACAGTGTATCAACCGCAACAGTGTATTAACCGCAACAGTGTATTAACCGCAACAGTGTATTAACCGCAGCAGTGTATTAACCGCAACAGTGTATTAACCGCAACAGTGTATTAACCGCAACAGTGTATTAACCGCACCCCTGTTTTTCACCCTCCAAAAAAAAAAAGTTTCTTATTTTTTAATATTATAAAGAGGATCTTTTTTGCTACTAGAAAAAGGAAGAAAATGGATTAATAACGTTATCATACCCATTTCTTGTGGATTCATACAAGACGGGCCTGCGTGACGTAATCTAGTGATGTAAGCCACCCACTAAGGTTGAGAATGAGGAACTCACGAAGCATAAAGCGGCCCTTCTTGAGGGTCACGTGACCACGCCAAGCCTGTTGTCGGATGCACAGAAGTTTGCGTGCAAGCTTATTACCCTGCGCTCGCGAAGCAAAAAACAGGGTTAGGCATTCGGTTGCGTCCGCACGTGTGTCCGTGTGGCGTGCGTACGTATGGCGTGCGTGTCTGAATTTTTTAAATTCATTTTCTCGGCAACCGTTGATCTGATAGACACGAAATTTTACCGTAGGAGTGCCTCCGACCTGCAGAATTTTTTTATTCATAATTATGAGGTCATAGGTCACGTGGTACAGACGCCATCTTGGAAAAAGGTTACACCTCTATATCTCCCAAACCGCTCAATGGAAAAAGTTGAAACAAGGCTCATTGTCAAGTACTCACCATGTGGAATAAGATATGATGATGATGACTTCATTGGTGCCTTCATTATGATGTCATAATTTGACAAGTACGCTTGATCTGTCAGTATGAAAAAGAAATTTTCCTCTGCAAATGTTAGTCCGATGGACACGAAATTTGTACCATAAGGGCGCCTCCTCCTGTAGAATATTTTAATGATAAGTATGACGTCATAGGTCACGTGGTACAGGCGGCATCTTGGAAAAATCGAAAAATATTGCACCTCCATATCTCTGAAACCGCTCCATGGAAAAAATTTAAACAAGGCTCATTGTAAAGAACTCCATATGGGGAATAAGTTATGTCAATGATGATGTCATCGGTGGCTTCATTATGATGTCATAATTCGACAAGTATAACGCTTCATCCGATCGGTATGAATTTTTTTTTTTCTGTGCAACTGTTGGTCTGATGTACACGAAATTGTCACCAAAGAAGTGCCTTCTCCTGTAGAATATTTTAATGATAATTATGATGTAATAGGTCATGTGGTACAGGTGCCATCTTGGAAAAACTGAAAAACATTACACCTCTATCTCTACAAAACCACTCCATGGAAAAATTGAAACGTGGCTCATTGTAAAGAACTCCGGATGGGGAATAGGTGTTGTTAATGATGATGTCATTGGTGTCGTAATTATGACGTCATAATTTGATGGGGACAAAGCTTAGTCTGATCAATTAGAAATTTATTGAGCATGATCTATGCAACAATTACATTAGAGAATATAAATTTATGATGCAATCGCTCACGTGGTCTGGCAGCCATATTGGATCAAATTTTTTTTTTAAACGTTCAAACACAGAAGAGTTGGCTTGCACCAAGTTGACTGCGCAGGGTAAGTATTCCATGAATACCACCTAGTTTGAGGTGGGTGCTCTGTAATTAGACTCTAACTATTGTCAATAATTCTTCTTTTGCTTTGAGACCAGGTGGGCTTTCCCGTCAATCATTCCTCACTCCTATTTGTCAATCAGAATTGACAGGAACGCAATGACATGTCAGGGTTACCGTGTATGACTCAACGGGCAAAAACGTGCAACCGAGATCGCTTGTACTTAAATAGTTTTACATTATTTTGAAAGCTCTAAAGTCTAAACGTTCCCCGATATGTAGAATATAGATCTACTGGTCTATGTTTGACAATTGGAATATAATTGAAATTCAGCATTGATTGTTTTTAAGACCTTCACTCTTTCATTCCTCTTTTCCCCGCTTCTGGAACAAACTCCCTCACTCTTCAATCCCACTCCTCCCTCCAGGTATTTAAAACAGCTGTTCATCACCATCTCATATCTTCCCCCATCCAAAACCTTGATCTTTTCTACCCCCGTTAAAACACCCCAAATCAACCTCCTTCAAATTCCGTTTTCTTTCCTGAAATTCCTTGTGGACTGATTATTATTTTTTCTATATCTGTGTATTAACTGCACCCCTAACCTTTAACTTTTTTGCTGATTAAAAAGCGCGGTTAATACACCGGAAAATACAGTACATTAGTAATTTTCACAGTTTCTGATATTTGACTTTTGTTTCAATTTTTGTGCACTATGATGAATCGACCAAACCATACTCAGCCTCTTTCCTTATCCATAATTGGTTCAAAGGTTCAACGTAGAGATTGAGGCTTTCTGAAAAATACTTTTTTCAAATTTCCTATGCCATTACCTTCAATCCTCATCCACCCTTTTCTTCTTCCCATTTTCCCTTTTCCTAACTCTCCTCTGTAATTTCTCTGCCATCTACCCTCAGCGGTCCGTGCGTTCCTGCGAGGGCGCCGCTCCCGCCGTGCCATGTCCGCACAAGGCCACGAGGCACGGCTAGCCAGCGAGTTCTTTTCTCAGGTGGAAGACATGGGTTTGAGTGTCTACGATGCACTCGTCATCCAGAACGCATCTGATATTGCACGAGAGCACGACAGGCAGCGCTCTGAGTCTGCACACCTCTTTTACCGGCAGAAAGCACAGTGGCACCTCAGCCCACAGGCAAGCCAATAATCATAGCTACAGGTTCAGTCTCAACTCAACAATTAGTTATGATTACCACTCAGTTAAGAACCGCATGGTGTAGTTCCAGTAAAAATGATGCATGATTAATATGAGCAGAGTACCCGACCTATGGGCGATCTTCTTCCAAGCAAGTAACACGTTTTTCTGACACATACCTTTATTTGGGCGGTGTATAGGCATCTGGCAGCTGCCTCAATCACTCACAAAAATAAAACAAACAAGTAAAGATACATTCAAACTACACCGCCCCCATGCCAAATAATTAAATATCCCACAGCGCGGCATTGCCGGGGCGCCTCGGGCGCCCGGCAATACCGCAATGTAGCTCAGAGAGTACATTAGGAGGGAGAGGTGTACAATAATTGATTGATTAATTGCATAATTAAAATCAATAAAAGATTATCATAAAATATTTTCTTAATCAATTGGCTAATAGCATAAATAAACCACCAGTGCTTCATCCGAGAATGTATCTTTTAGAAATTTAATTAAATAAGTCATTAATAAAAAATTAAATTTTTAATTGATTAATCAATAAATAATTGATCGATTAAATGATTAATCAATAAAGGAAAGATATCCTTTATAGCCACATCACTTGGTCACTGTCATGTCCAAATATCAGCTTCCAAGCTCAAAAGGTGCCTGAGATATTGCCCAGATGAGAAATAAAATAAATAAATAATTAATAATGAAAATAAATAAATAATAGTCCTAAAAAAATGAAATAACAAGTACAGATACATTCAAAGTACACCGCCCCCATGCCAAATAATTAAATATCCTACAGCGCGGCATTGCCTGGGCGCCTCCGGCGCCCGGCAATACCGCAGTGCAGCTCATAGAGGCTGCATTGGGAGGGAGAGGTGTACACTAATTGATTGATTAATTGTATAATTAAAATCAATAAAAGATTATCACAAAATATTTTCTTAATCAATTGGCTAATAGCATAACTAAACCACCAGTGCTTCATCCGAAGATGTATCTTTCAGAAATTTAATTAAATAAGTCATTAATAAAAAAATAAAAAAATTAATTGATGAATCAATATATAATTAATCGATTAAATGATTAATGAATAAATCAAAAACAAGTACACATACATTCAAAGTACACCGCCCCATGCCAAATAATTAAATATGCAGCAGCGCGGCATTGCCGGGGCGCCTCGGGCGCCCGGCAATACCGCAGTGCAGCTCATTGAGGCTGCATTGGGAGGGAGAGGTGTACACTAATTGATTGATTAATTGTATAATTAAAATCAATAAAAGATTATCACAAAATATTTTCATAATCAATTGGCTAATCGCATAACTAAACCACTAGTGCTTCATCCGAAGATGTATCTTTTAGAAATTTAATTAAATAAGTCATTTATAAAAAATTTAATAATAAAATTGATTACTCAATAAATAATTAATCGATTAATCAATAAATAATTAATAGATGAAATGATCAATCAATAAATCAAAAATATCCTTGATAGCCACATCACTTGGTCACTCATGTCCAAATATTAGCTTCCCAGCTCAAAAGGTGCCTGAGATATTGGCCAAATGAGAAAGAAAATAAATAAATGATAAATAATGAAAATAAATAAATAAAAATCATAAAAAAATTAAATTATTAATCAATTTGGTCAGAGAACACATAAACTACCACTATTTCATCAGAATCGGTAACTTTAAAAAAAAAAATTTTTTGGTCATTAATCGAATAATTAAATAATTAATCGATTAATTGATTAATTAATAAATCAAAAATATCCTTTGCAGCCAAATCACCTGGTCATTGGCATGTCCAAATATCAGCTTCCTAACTCAAAAGGTGCCTGAGTTAATGGTCAGAAGAGAAAGGAAATTTAATTAATTAAATAAGTACTTAATTAATCGCTAATAATTAAATAACTCCTCAATTTATTGATTAATCAAAAAACAAAAAATACCGTTTTTGACAAAGCACTTTCTCACTATTGTGCCAAAATTTCAGCTTCCTAGCTCAAAGGATGGCTGAGATATCGCCCGGACAACCAAACAAGAAAACAAACAAACAAACAAACAAACAAGAAAGAAACCAGAGTGAAAACTGAGTACTCTCTTTCAGCGTGCGTCACTGCCGAGCCCCCTTCGGTGCCCGGCAATGACGATTTTCAATGCCTGGAGATGGCATATGAAAGGAGCGGTGTACAATATCCTTGATACCCACATCACTTGGTCACTGCCATGTCCAAATATTAGCTTCCTAGCTCAAAAGGTGACTGAGATATTGGCCAAATGAAAAGAAAAAAAAAATGATTATGAAAAATGAGATGAAAATAAATTATTTAGGCCAAATGATTTATTAGAAATGAATTATGAAATTATTGATGAAATGATTATTTATGAAATATTAGGCCAAATGAGAAAGAAAATAAATGAATGATTAATAATGAAAATAAATAAATAATAATCATTTAAAAATTAAATAGTTAATCAATTGGCTCAGAGAACACATAAACCACCACCATTTCATCTGAATCTGTAACTTAAAAAAATAAATAATGAAGTCATTAATCGAATAATTAAACGATTAATTGATTAATTAATAAATCAAAAATAGCCTTTTCAGCCAAATCACCTGGTCATTGGCATGTCCAAATATCAGCTTCCTAACTTAAAAGGTACCTGAGATAATGGCCAGAAGAGAAAGTAAATTTAATTAATTAAATAAGTACTTAATTAATCGCTAATAATTAAATAACTCCTCAATTAATTGATTAATCAAAAAACAAAAAATACCGTTTTTGATAAAGGACTTGCTCACTAATGTGCCGAAATTTCAGCTTCCTAGCTCAAAGGATGGCTGAGATATCGCCCGGACAAACAACCAAGAAAACAAACAACCAGAGTGAAAACTGAGTACTCTCTTTCAGCGTGCGTCACTGCCGAGCCCCCTTCGGTGCCCGGCAATGACGATTTGCAATGCCTGGAGATGGCATAGGAAAGGAGCAGTGTACAACAAGTACACATACATTCAAAGTACACCGCCCCATGCCAAATAATTAAATATGCTGCAGCGCGGCATTGCCGGGGCGCCTCTGGCGCCCGGCAAAACCGCAGTGCAGCTCATTGAGGCTGCATTGGGAGGGAGAGGTGTACACTAATTGATTGATTAATTGTATAATTAAAATCAATAAAAGATTATCACAAAATATTTTCATAATCAATTGGCTAATCGCATAACTAAACCACTAGTGCTTCATCCGAAGATGGATCTTTTAGAAATTTAATTAAATAAGTCATTTATAAAAAATTAAATAATTAATTCATTACTCAATAAATAATTAATCGATTAATCAATAAATAATTAATAGATGAAATGATTAATCAATAAATCAAAAATATCCTTGATAGCCACATCACTTGGTCACTCATGTCCAAATATTAGCTTCCCAGCTCAAAAGGTGCCTGAGATATTGGCCAAATGAGAAAGAAAATAAATAAATGATTAATAATGAAAATAAATAAATAATAATCATAAAAAATTTAATTATTAATCAATTTGGTCAGAGAACAGATAAACTACCACTATTTCATCAGAATCTGTAACTTTAAAAAAAAAAAATTTTTTGTCATTAATCGAATAATTAAATAATTAATCGATTAATTGATTAATTAATAAATCAAAAATAGCCTTTGCAGCCAAATCACCTGGTCATTGGCATGTCCAAATAACAGCTTCCTAACTCAAAAGGTGCCTGAGTTAATGGTCAGAAGAGAAAGGAAATTTGATTAATTAAATAAGTAATTAATTGATCGCTAATAATTAAATAACTCCTCAATTTATTGATTAATCAAAAAACAAAAAATACCTTTTTGACAAAGCACTTTCTCACTATTGTGCCAAAATGTCAGCTTCCTAGCTCAAAGGATGGCTGAGATATCGCCCGGACAACCAAACAAGAAAACAAGAAAGATGAAGACAAACAAACAACCAGAGTGAAAACTGAGTACTCTCTTTCAGCGCGTGTCACTGCCGAGCCCCCTTCGGTGCCCAGCAATGACGATTTGCAATGCCTGGAGATGGCATAGGAAAGGAGCGGTGTACAACAAACAAACAACCAGAGTGAAAACTGAGTACTCTCTTTCAGCGTGCGTCACTGCCGAGCCCCCTTCGGTGCCCAGCAATGACGATTTGCAATGCCTGGAGATGGCATAGGAAAGGAGCGGTGTACAATAGATGAAATGATTAATCAATAAATCAAAAATATCCTTGATAGCCACATCACTTGGTCACTCATGTCCAAATATTAGCTTCCCAGCTCAAAAGGTGCCTGAGATATTGGCCAAATGAGAAAGAAAATAAATAAATGATTAATAATGAAAAATATATATATATAATCATAAAGAAATTAAATTATTAATCAATTTGGTCAGAGAACACATAAACTACCACTATTTCATCAGAATCTGTAACTTTAAAAAAAAAAAAATTGGGTTATTAATCGAATAATTAAATAATTCATCGATTAATTGGTTAATTAATAAATCAAAAATATCCTTTGCAGCCAAATCACCTGGTCATTGGCATGTCCAAATATCAGCTTCCTAACTCAAAAGGTGCCTGAGTTAATGGTCAGAAGAGAAAGGAAATTTGATTAATTAAATAAGTACTTAATTAATCGCTAATAATTAAATAACTCCTCAATTTATTGATTAATCAAAAAAAAAACAAGTACACATACATTCAAAGTACACCGCCCCATGCCAAATAATTAAATATGCTGCAGCGCGGCATTGCCGGGGCGCCTCCGGCGCCCGGCAATGCCGCAGTGCAGCTCATTGAGGCTGCATTGGGAGGGAGAGGTGTACACTAATTGATTGATTAATTGTATAATTAAAATCAATAAAAGATTATCACAAAATATTTTCATAATCAATTGGCTAATCGCATAACTAAACCAGTAGTGCTTCATCCAAAGATGTATCTTTTAGAAATTTAATTAAATAAGTCATTTATAAAAAATTAAATAATTAATTGATTACTCAATAAATAATTAATCGATTAATCAATAAATACTTAATAGATGAAATGATTAATCAATAAATAAAAAATATCCTTGATAGCCACATCACTTGGTCACTCATGTCCAAATATTAGCTTCCCAGCTCAAAAGGTGCCTGAGATATTGGCCAAATGAGAAAGAAAATAAATAAATGATTAATAATGAAAATAAATAAATAATAATCATAAAAAAATTAAATTATTAACCAATTTGGTGAGAGAACACATAAACTACCACTATTTCATCAGAATCTGTAACTTAAAAAAAAAAATTTTTTGTCATTAATCGAATAATTAAATAATTAATCGATTAATTGATTAATTAATAAATCAAAAATATCCTTTGCAGCCAAATCACCTGGTCATTGGCATGTCCAAATATCAGCTTCCTAACTCAAAAGGTGCCTGAGTTAATAATGGTCAGAAGAGAAATGAAATTTAATTAATTAAATAAGTACTTAATTAAACGCTAATAATTAAATAACTCCTCAATTAATTGATTATTCAAAAAACAAAAAATACCGTATTTGACAAAGGACTTGCTCACTACTGTGCCGAAATTTCAGCTTCCTAGCTCAAAGGATGGCTGAGATATCGCCCGGACAAACAAACAAGAAAACAAACAAACAAGAAAGAAACCAGAGTGAAAACTGAGTACTCTCTTTCAGCGTGCGTCACTGCCGAGCCCCCTTTGGTGCCCGTCAATGACGATTTGCAATGCCTGGAGATGGCATAGGAAAGGAGCGGTGTACAATACCGTTTTTGACAAAGGACTTGCTCACTATTGTGCCGAAATTTCAGCTTCCTAGCTCAAAGGATGGCTGAGATATCGTCCGGACAAACAAACAAGAAAACAAGAAAGATGAAAACAAACAAACAAACAAACAAACAACCAGAGTGAAAACTGAGTACTCTCTTTCAGCGCGCGTCACTGCCGAGCCCCCTTCGGTGCCAGCAATGACGATTTGCAATGCCTGGAGATGGCATAGGAAAGGAGCGGTGTACAACAAGTACAGATACATTCAAAGTACACCACCCCCTTGCCAAATAATTAAATATCCTACAGCGCGGCATTGCCGGGGCGCCTCGGGCGCCCAGCAATACCGCAGTGCAGCTCATAGAGCCTGCTTTGGGAGGGAGAGGTGTACGCTAATTCATTGATTAATTGTATAATTAAAATCAATAAAAGACAAGTACAGATACATTCAAAGTACACCGCCCCCATGCCAAATAATTAAATATCCTACAGCGCGGCATTGCCGGGGCGCCTCGGGCGCCCAGCAATACCGCAGTGCAGCTCGTAGAGGCTGCATTGAGAGGGAGAGGTGTACACTAATTGGTTGATTAATTGTATCATTTAAATCAATAAAAGATTATCACCAAATATTTTCTTAATCAATTGGCTAATAGCATAACTAAACCACTCGTGCTTCATCCGAAGATGTATCTTTTAGAAATTTAATTAAATAAGTCGTTAATAAATAATTAAATAATTAATTGATTAATCAATAAATAATTAATCGATTAAATGATTAATCAATAAATCAAAAATATCCTTGATAGCCACATCACTTGGTCACTGTCATGTCCAAATATTAGCTTCCGAGCTCAAAAGGTGCCTGAGATATTGGCCAAATGAGAAAGAAAATAAATAAATGATTTATAATGAAAATAAATAAATAATCATTAAAAAAATTAATTATTAATCAATTCCGTCAGAGAACACATAAACCACCACCATTTCATCAGAATCTGTAACTTAAAAAAAAAAAAAATTGTCATTAATCGAATAATTAAATAATTAATCGATTAATTGATTAATTAATAAATCAAAAATAGCCTTTGCAGCCAAATCACCTGTTCATTGGCATGTCCAAATATCAGCTTCCTAACTCAAAAGGTGCCTGAGTTAATGGTCAGAAGAGAAAGGAAATGTAATTAATTAAATAAGTACTTCATTAAAAAAAAAAAAAAAACACCTTTAGAGGCCATTTTTCCCCGCAAAGCGGGGGTTGGCCTTTTTCGGGAACCGTGGTTGTTGTTGCTTTTTGGTCCCCTTTTTGAAGCAATGTTTTACGGCCGGATGCCCTTCCTGACGCCAACCCTTTTTGCCGCCTTTAACGACAAACAGGGAATTACCAGTGAACTGGTACTCAATTTGCCGACCTCGGAAGGATGACAGGCTGAGTCAAACCCCCTGGCGTTAATTCAGCGATCGACCGGGATTCGAACCCAGATTACTTCATTAATCGCTAATAATTAAATAACTCCTCAATTAATTGATTATTCAAAAAACAAAAAATACCGTTTTTGACAAACGACTTGCTCACTACTGTGCCGAAATTTCAGCTTCCTAGCTCAAAGGATGGCTGAGATATCGCCCGGACAACCAAGAAAACAAACAAGAAAGAAAACAAGTACAAATACATTCAAAGTACACCGCCCCATGCCAAATAATTAAATATGCCGCAGCGCGGCATTGCCGGGGTGCCTCCGGCGCGCGGCATTGCCGGGGTGCCTCCGGCGCCCGGCAATACCGCAGTGCAGCTCATTGAGGCTGCATTGGGAGGGAGAGGTGTACACTAATTGATTGATTAATTGTATAATTAAAATCAATAAAAGATTATCACAAAATATTTTCATAATCAATTGGCTAATCGCATAACTAAACCACTAGTGCTTCATCCGAAGATGTATCTTTTAGAAATGTAATTAAAGAAGTCATTTATAAAAAATTAAATAATTAATTGATTACTCAATAAATAATTAATCGATTAATCAATAAATAATTAATAGATGAAATGATTAATCAATAAATCAAAAATATCCTTGATAGCCACATCACTTGGTCACTCATGTCCAAATATTAGCTTCCCAGCTCAAAAGGTGCCTGAGATATTGGCCAAATGAGAAAGAAAATAAATAAACAAGTACAAATACATTCAAAGTACACCGCCCCATGCCAAATAATTAAATATGCTGCAGCGCGGCATTGCCGGGGCGCCTCCGGCGCCCGGCAATACCGCAGTGCAGCTCATTGAGGCTGCATTGGGAGGGAGAGGTGTACACTAATTGATTGATTAATTGTATAATTAAAATCAATAAAAGATTATCACAAAGTATTTTCATAATCAATTGGCTAATCGCATAACTAAACCAGTAGTGCTTCATCCGAAGATGTATCTTTTAGAAATTTAATTAAATAAGTCATTTATAAAAAATTAAATAATTAATTGATTACTCAATAAATAATTAATCGATTAATCAATAAATACTTAATAGATGAAATGATTAATCAATAAATCAAAAATATCCTTGATAGCCACATCACTTGGTCACTCATGTCCAAATATTAGCTTCCCAGCTCAAAAGGTGCCTGAGATATTGGCCAAATGAGAAAGAAAATAAATAAATGATTAATAATGAAAATAAATAAATAATAATCATAAAAAAATTAAATTATTAATCAATTTGCTCAGAGAACACATAAACTACCACTATTTCATCAGAATCTGTAACTTTAAAAAAAAAAAATTTTTTGTCATTAATCGAATAATTAAATAATTAATCGATTAATTGATTAATTAATAAATCAAAAATATCCTTTGCAGCCAAATCACCTGGTCATTGGCATGTCCAAATATCAGCTTCCTAACTCAAAAGGTGCCTGAGTTAATAATGGTCAGAAGAGAAATGAAATTTAATTAATTAAATAAGTACTTAATTAAACGCTAATAATTAAATAACTCCTCAATTAATTGATTATTCAAAAAACAAAAAATACCGTATTTGACAAAGGACTTGCTCACTACTGTGCCGAAATTTCAGCTTCCTAGCTCAAAGGATGGCTGAGATATCGTCCGGACAACCAAGAAAACAAACAAGAAAACAAACAAGAAACCAGAGTGAAAACTGAGTACTCTCTTTCAGCGTGCGTCACTGCCGAGCCCCCTTCGGTGCCCGGCAATGACGATTTGCAATGCCTGGAGGTGGCATAGGAAAGGAGCGGTGTACAATGATTAATAATGAAAATAAATAAATAATAATCATAAAAAATTAAATTATTAATCAATTTGGTCAGAGAACACATAAACTACCACTATTTCATCAGAATCTGTAACTTAAAAAAAAAAAATTTTTTGTCATTAATTGAATAATTAAATAATTAATCGATTAATTGATTAATTAATAAATCAAAAATAGCCTTTGAAGCCAAATCACCTGGTCATTGGCATGTCCAAATAACAGCTTCCTAACTCAAAAGGTGCCTGAGTTAATGGTCAGAAGAGAAAGGAAATTTGATTAATTAAATAAGTACTTAATTAATCGCTAATAATTAAATAACTCCTCAATTTATTGATTAATCAAAAAATAAAAATACCGTTTTTGACAAAGGACTTGCTCACTACTGTGCCAAAATTTCAGCTTCCTCGCTCAAAGGATGGCTGAGATATCGCCCGGACAAACAAGCAAGAAAACAAGAAAACAAACAAACAAGAAACCAGAGTGAAAACTGAGTACTCTCTTTCAGCGTGCGTCACTGCCGAGCCCCCTTTGGTGCCCGGCAATGACGATTTGCAATGCCTGGAGATGGCATAGGAAAGGAGCGGTGTACAACAAGTACACATACATTCAAAGTACACCGCCCCCATGCCAAATAATTAAATATCCTACAGCGCGGCATTGCCGGGGCGCCTCCGGCGCCCGGCAATACCGCAGTGCAGCTCATTGAGGCTGCATTGGGAGGGAGAGGTGTACACTAATTGATTGATTAATTGTATAATTAAAATCAATAAAAGATTATCACAAAATATTTTCATAATCAATTGGCTAATCGCATAACTAAACCACTAGTGCTTCATCCGAAGATGTATCTTTTAGAAATTTAATTAAATAAGTCATTTATAAAAAATTAAATAATTAATTGATTACTCAATAAATAATTAATCGATTAATCAATAAATAATTAATAGATGAAATGATTAATCAATAAATCAAAAATATCCTTGATAGCCACATCACTTGGTCACTCCTGTCCAAATATTAGCTTCCCAGCTCAAAAGGTGCCTGAGATATTGGCCAAATGAGAAAGAAAATAAATAAATGATTAATAATGAAAATAAATAAATAATAATCATAAAAAAATTAAATTATTAATCAATTTGGTCAGAGAACACATAAACTACCACTATTTCATCAGAATCTGTAACTTTAAAAAAAAAAATTTTTTTGTCATTAATCAAATAATTCAATAATTAATCGATTAATTGATTAATTAATAAATCAAAAATATCCTTTGCAGCCAAATCACCTGGTCATTGGCATGTCCAAATATCAGCTTCCTAACTCAAAAGGTGCCTGAGTTAATGGTCAGAAGAGAAAGGAAATTTGATTAATTAAATAAGTACTTAATTATAAAAAATAAAAATAACCACCTTTAGAGGCCATTTTTCCCCGCAAGCGGGGGTTGGCCTTTTTCGGGAACCGTGGTTGTTGTTGTTTTTTTGGTCCCCTTTTTGAAGCAATGTTTTACGGCCGGATGCCCTTCCTGACGCCAACCCTTTTTGCCGCCTTTAGCGACAAACAGGGAATTACCAGTGAACTGGTACTCAACTTAATTAATCGCTAATAATTAAATAACTCCTCAATTTATTGACTAATCAAAAAAAAAAAATACCGTTTTTGACAAAGGACTTGCTCATTACTGTGCCGAAATTTCAGCTTCCTAGCTCAAAGGATGGCTGAGATATCGCCCGGACAACCAAGAAAGAAAACAAACAAGTACAAATACATTCAAAGTACACCGCCCCATGCCAAATAATTAAATATGCTGCAGCGCGGCATTGCCGGGGCGCCTCTGGCGCCCGGCAATACCGCAGTGCAGCTCATTGAGGCTGCATTGGGAGGGAGAGGTGTACACTAATTGATTGATTAATTGTATAATTAAAATCAATAAAAGATTATCACAAAATATTTTCATAATCAATTGGCTAATCGCATAACTAAACCACTAGTGCTTCATCCGAAGATGTATCTTTTAGAAATTTAATTAAATAAGTCATTTATAAAAAATTAAATAATTAATTGATTACTCAATAAATAATTAATCGATTAATCAATAAATAATTAATAGATGAAATGATTAATCAATAAATCAAAAATATCCTTGATAGCCACATCACTTGGTCACTCATGTCCAAATATTAGCTTCCCAGCTCAAAAGGTGCCTGAGATATTGGCCAAATGAGAAAGAAAATAAATAAATGATTAATAATGAAAATAAATAAATAATAATCATAAAAAAATTAAATTATTAATCAATTTGGTCAGAGAACACATAAACTACCACTATTTCATCAGAATCTGTAACTTTAAAAAAAAAAATTTTTTTGTCATTAATCGAATAATTAAATAATTAATCGATTAATTGATTAATTAATAAATCAAAAATATCCTTTGCAGCCAAATCACCTGGTCATTGGCATGTCCAAATATCAGCTTCCTAACTCAAAAGGTGCCTGAGTTAATAATGGTCAGAAGAGAAATGAAATTTAATTAATTAAATAAGTACTTAATTAAACGCTAATAATTAAATAACTCCTCAATTAATTGATTATTCAAAAAACAAAAAATACCGTATTTGACAAAGGACTTGCTCACTACTGTGCCGAAATTTCAGCTTCCTAGCTCAAAGGATGGCTGAGATATCGCCCGGACAACCAAGAAAACAAGAAAGAAAACAAACAAGAAAACAAACAAGTACACATACATTCAAAGTACACCGCCCCCATGCCAAATAATTAAATATCCTACAGCGCGGCATTGCCGGGGCACCTCCGGCGCCCGGCAATACCGCAGTGCAGCTCATAGAGGCTGCATTGGGAGGGAGAGATGTACATCTAATTGATTGATTAATTGTATAATTAAAATCAATAAAAGATTATCACAAAATATTTTCTTAATCAATTGGCTAATACCATAACAAAACCACTTGTGCTTCATCCGAAGATGTATCTTTTAGAAATTTAATTAAATAAGTCATTAATAAAAAATTAAATAATTAATTGATTAATCAATAAGTAATTCATCGATTAATCAATAAATAATGAATCGATGAAATGATTAATCAAAAATATCCTTGATAGCCACATCACTTGGTCACTGTCATGTCCAAATATTAGCTTCCCAGCTCAAAAGATGCCTGAGATATTGGCCAAATGAGAAAGAAAATAAATAAATGATTAATAATGAAAATAAATAAATAATAATCATTAAAAAATTAAATTAACAATCAATTCGGTCACAGAACACATAAACCACCACCATTTCATCAGAATCTGTAATTGGGGGAAAAAATGTTTTTTTAGTAATTCATCGAATAATTAAATAATTAATCGATACATTGATTAATTGATTAATCAATAAATCAAAAATATCCTTCATAGCCACATCACCTGGTCACTCATGTCCAAATATTAGCTTCTGAGCTCAAAAGGTGCCTGAGATATTGGCCAAATGAGAAAGAAGATAAATAAATGATTAATAATGAAAATAAATAAATAGTAATCATAAAAAAATTAAATTATTAATCAATTCGGTCAGAGAACACATAAACCACCACCATTTCATCAGAATCTGTAACTTAAAAAAAAAATTTTTTTTGGACATTCATCAAATAATTAAATAATTAATCGATTAATTGATTAATTGATTAATTAATAAATCAAAAATAGCCTTTGCAGCCAAATCACCTCGTCATTGGCATGTCCAAATATCAGCTTCCTAACTCAAAAGGTGCCTGAGTTAATGGTCAGAAGAGAAATGAAATTTAATTAATTAAATAAGTACTTAATTAATCGCTAATAATTAAATAACTCATCAATTAATTGATTAATCAAAAAACAAAAAATACCGTTTTTGACAAAGGCCTTGCTCACTATTGTGCCGAAATTTCAGCTTCCTAGCTCAAAGGATGGCTGAGATATCGCCCGGACAAACAAACAAACAAACAAACAAACAAGAAACCAGAGTGAAAACTGAGTACTCTCTTTCAGCGTGCGTCACTGCCGAGCCCCCTTTTGTGCCCGGCAATGACGATTTGCAATGCCTGGAGATGGCATAGGAAAGGAGCGGTGTACAACAAGAAACCAGAGTGAAAACTGAGTACTCTCTTTCAGCGTGCGTCACTGCCGAGCCCCCTTCGGTGCCCGGCAATGACGATTTGCAATGCCTGGAGGTGGCATAGGAAAGGAGCGGTGTACAACAAACAAGAAAGAAAGAAACCAGAGTGAAAACTGAGTACTCTCTTTCAGCGTGCGTCACTGCCGAGCCCCCTTCGGTGCCCGGCAATGACGATTTGCAATGCCTGGAGATGGCATAGGAAAGGAGCGGTGTACAACAAGTACAGATACATTCAAAGTACACCGCCCCATGCCAAATAATTAAATATGCTGCAGCGCGGCATTGCCGGGGCGCCTCCGGCGCCCGGCAATCCCGCAGTGCAGCTCATTGAGGCTGCATTGGGAGGGAGAGGTGTACACTAATTGATTGATTAATTGTATAATTAAAATCAATAAAAGATTATCACAAAATATTTTCATAATCAATTGGCTAATCGCATAACTAAACCACTAGTGCTTCATCCGAAGATGTATCTTTTAGAAATTTAATTAAATAAGTCATTTATAAAAAATTAAATAATTAATTGATTACTCAATAAATAATTAATCGATTAATCAATAAATAATTAATAGATGAAATGATTAATCAATAAATCAAAAATATCCTTGATAGCCACATCACTTGGTCACTCATGTCCAAATATTAGCTTCCCAGCTCAAAAGGTGCCTGAGATATTGGCCAAATGAGAAAGAAAATAAATAAATGATTAATAATGAAAATAAATAAATAATAATCATAAAAAAATTAAATTATTAATCAATTTGGTCAGAGAACACATAAACTACCACTATTTCATCAGAATCTGTAACTTAAAAAAAAAAAATTTTTTTGTCATTAATCGAATAATTAAATAATTAATCGATTAATTGATTAATTAATAAATCAAAAATATCCTTTGCAGCCAAATCACCTGGTCATTGGCATGTCCAAATATCAGCTTCCTAACTCAAATGGTGCCTGAGTTAATGGTCAGAAGAGAAAGGAAATTTGATTAATTAAATAAGTACTTAATTAATCGCTAATAATTAAATAACTCTTCAATTTATTGATTAATCAAAAAACAAAAAATACCGTTTTTGACAAAGGACTTGCTCACTATTGTGCCGAAATTTCAGCTTCCGAGCTCAAAGGATGGCTGAGATATCGCCCGGACAAACAAAGTAACAAACAAGTACACATACATTCAAAGTACACCGCCCCATGCCAAATAATTAAATATGCTGCAGCGCGGCATTGCCGGGGCGCCTCTGGCGCCCGGCAATACCGCAGTGCAGCTCATTGAGGCTGCATTGGGAGGGAGAGGTGTACACTAATTGATTGATTAATTGTATAATTAAAATCAATAAAAGATTATCACAAAATATTTTCATAATCAATTGGCTAATAGCATACCTAAAGCACGAGTGCTTCATCCGAAGATGTATCTTTTAGAAATTTAATTAAATAAGTCATTTATAAAAAATTAAATAATTAATTGATTACTCAATAAATAATTAATCGATTAATCAATAAATAATTAATAGATGAAATGATTAATCAATAAATCAAAAATATCCTTGATAGCCACATCACTTTGTCACTCATGTCCAAATATTAGCTTCCCAGCTCAAAAGGTGCCTGAGATATTGGCCAAATGAGAAAGAAAATAAATAAATGATTAATAATGAAAATAAATAAATAATAATCATAAAAAAATTAAATTATTAATCAATTTGGTCAGAGAACACATAAACTACCACTATTTCATCAGAATCTTTAACTTTAAAAAAAAAAATTTTTTTGTCATTAATCGAATAATTAAATAATTAATCGATTAATTGATTAATTAATAAATCAAAAATATCCTTTGCAGCCAAATCACCTGGTAATTGGCATGTCAAAATGTCAGCTTCCTAACTCAAAAGGTGCCTGAGTTAATGGTCAGAAGAGAAAGGAAATTTAATTAATTAAATAAGTACTAAATTAATCGCTAATAATTAAATAACTCCTCAATTTATTGATTAATCAAAAAAAAAAAATACTGTTTTTGACAAAGGACTTGCTCACGATTGTGCCGAAATTTCAGCTTCCTAGCTCAAAGGATGGCTGAGATATCGTCCGGACAAACAAACAAGAAAGAAAATAATGAAAATAAATAAATAATAATCATAAAAAAATTAAATTATTAATCAATTTGGTCAGAGAACACATAAACTACCACTATTTCATCAGAATCTGTAACTTTAAAAAAAAAATTTTTTTTGTCATTAATCGAATAATTAAATAATTAATCGATTAATTGATTAATTAATAAATCAAAAATATCCTTTGCAGCCAAATCACCTGGTCATTGGCATGTCCAAATATCAGCTTCCTAACTCAAAAGGTGCCTGAGTTAATAATGGTCAGAAGAGAAATGAAATTTAATTAATTAAATAAGTACTTAATTAAACGCTAATAATTAAATAACTCCTCAATTAATTGATTATTCAAAAAACAAAAAATACCGTATTTGACAAAGGACTTGCTCACTACTGTGCCGAAATTTAAGCTTCCTAGCTCAAAGGATGGCTGAGATATCGTCCGGACAACCAAGAAAACAAACAAACAAGAAACCAGAGTGAAAACTGAGTACTCTCTTTCAGCGTGCGTCACTGCCGAGCCCCCTTTGGTGCCCGGCAATGACGATTTGCAATGCCTGGAGATGGCATAGGAAAGGAGCGGTGTACAACAAACAAACAAGAAAGAAAGAAAACAAGAAAGAAAACAAACAAACAAACAAACAAACAACCAGAGTGAAAACTGAGTACTCCCTTTCAGCGTGCGTCACTGCCGAGCCCCCTTCGGTGCCCAGCAATGACGATTTGCAATGCCTGGAGATGGCTTAGGAAAGGTGCGGTGTACAATTATGAATCAATTCGGTCAGAGAACACATAAACCACCACCATTTCATCAGAATCTGTAACTTTAAAAAAAAAAAAAAATTAGTCATTAATCGAATAATTAAATAATTAATCGATTAATTGATTAATTAATAAATCAAAAATAGCCTTTGCAGCCAAATCACCTGGTCATTGGCATGTCCAAATATCAGCTTCCTAACTCAAAAGGTGCCTGAGTTAATGGTCAGAAGAGAAATGAAATTTAATTAATTAAATAAGTACTTAAATAAAATTTAAAAACCACCGTTTAGAGGCTATTTTTCCCCACAAAGCGGGGGTTGGCCTTTTCGGGGACCGTGGTTGTTGTTGTTTTTTGGTCCCCTTTTTGAAGCAATGTTTTACGGCCGGATGCCCTTCCTGCTGCCAACCCTGTTTGTCGCCTTTTTACGATAAACAGGGAATTACCAGTGTACTGGTACTCAATTTGCCGACCTCGGAAGGATGACAGGCTGAGTCAACCCCCCTGGCGTTAATTCAGCGATCGACCGGGATTCGAACCCAGGATCCTTGGATCCTTAGCTGGCACCCTAGCCGCTAGCCCAACACCAGGGACTCCTCAATTAATTGATTATTCAAAAAACAAAAAATACCGTTTTTGATAAAGGACTTGCTCACGACTGTGCCGAAATTTCAGCTTCCTAGCTCAAAGGATGGCTGAGATATCGTTCGGACAAACAAACAAGAAAGAAAACAAGAAAACAAACAGAGTGAAAACTGAGTACTCACTTTCAGCATGCGTCACTGCCGAGCCCCCTTCGGTGCCCAGCAATGACGATTTGCAATGCCTGGAGATGGCATAGGAAAGGTGCGGTGTACAACAAACAGAGTGAAAACTGAGTACTCCCTTTCAGCGTGCGTCACTGCCGAGCCCCCTTCGGTGCCCAGCAATGACCATTTGCAATGCCTGGAGATGGCATAGGAAAGGTGCGGTGTACAGCAAACAAACAAACAACCAGAGTGAAAACTGAGTACTCCCTTTCAGCGTGCGTCACTGCTGAGCCCCCTTCGGTGCCCAGCAATGACGATTTGCAATGCCTGGAGATGGCATAGGAAAGGTGCAGTGTACAACAACCAGAGTGAAAACTGAGTACTCCCTTTCAGCGTGCGTCACTGCCGAGCCCCCTTCGGTGCCCAGCAATGACGTTTTGCAATGCCTGGAGATGGCAAAGGAAAGGAACGGTGTACAAAAACAAACAAACAACCAACCAGAGTGAAAACTGAGTACTCCCTTTCAGCGTGCGTCACTGCCGAGCCCCCTTCGGTGCCCGGCAATGACGTTTTGCAGTGCCTGGAGATGGCATAGGAAAGGAGCGGTGTACAATTATCATAAAATATTTTAATCAATTGGCTAATAGCATAACTAAACCACTCGTGCTTCATCCAAAGATGTAACTTTTAGAAATTTAATTAAATAAGTAATGAATAAAAAAATTAAATAACTGATTTATTAATCGATAAATAATTAATCGATTAAATGATTAATCAATAAATCAAAAATATCCTTTATAGCCACATCACTTGGTCACTGTCATGTCCAAATATTAGCTTCCTAGCTCAAAAGGTGCCTGAGATATTGCCCAGATGAGAAAGAAAATAAATAAATGATTAATAATGAAAATAAATAAATAATAATCATAAAAAAATTAAATAGTTAATCAATTGGCTCAGAGAACACATAAACCACCACCATGTCATCTGAATCTGTAACTTAAAAAAAAAAAAAAATGAAGTCATTCATCGAATAATTAAATAATTAATCGATTAGTTAATTAATCAATAAATCAAAAATACACTTTACAGCGAAATCACTTGGTCATTGTCATGTCCAAATATCAGCTTCCTAGCTCAAAAGGTGCCTGAGATATTGCCCAGATGAGAAAGATAAATATATAAATGATTAATAATGAAAATAAATAAACTAGTAATCATTAATAAAAATATATATATATTAATCAATTGGCTCAGGGAACACATAAACCACCACCATTTCATCCGAATCTGCAACGAAATTAAAAAAAAAAAAAGTCATTAATCGAATAATTCAATAATTAATCGATTAATTGATTAATCAATAAATAAAAAATAGCCTTTGCAGCCAAATCAATTGGTCATTTGCATGTCCAAATATCAGCTTCCTAACTCAAAAGGTGCCTGAGATAATGGCCAGAAGAGAAAGTAAATGTATAAGTACTTAATTAATCGCTAATAATTAAATAACATCAATTAATTGATTAATCAAAAAACCAAAAATGCTGTTTTTGACAAAGTACTTGCTCACTATTATGCCGAAATTTCAGCTTCCTAGCTCAAAGGATGGCTGAGATATCGCCCGGATAAACAAGCAAGAACACAAGAAAACAAGGAAAACAACCAGAGTGAAAACTGAGTACTCCTTTCAGCGTGCGTCATTGCCGGGCCCCCTTCGGTGCCCGGCATTGACGGTATGCAGTGCCTGGAGATGGCATAGGAAAGGTGCGGTGTACAATAACCTGGGTTACGGATATTAATAAAAAATATGCCTACCAGAAATATAATCTGGTAGGCATATTTTTGCCTACCAGGATCTGTGGGTGAATTAACGGGGGTAGAAAAGATCAAGGTTTTGGATGGGGGAAGATAAGAGATGCGGGTGAACAGCTGTTTTAAATACCTGGAGGGAGGAGTGGGATTGAAGGCAGTGGGGGAGTTTGCTCCAGAGGTGGGAGTAAAGAGGAATGAATGAATGAATGATCGTTTTAAGGCCATTTTCCCCACTAGAGTGGGGGTTAGCCTTGCAGGCCCCATGACAATCATGGTTCCCTGTTTGAGGCAATGTTTTTATGGCCGGATGCCCTTCCTGACGCCAACCCTTAGTCGCCTCTTACGATGCGCAGGGATACGGTGTACCTATTCTAAACCGGGGTACACACCGGGATCATTCATCCCAGCAAGCTGGTACTCAATTTGCCGACCTCGGAAGGATGGCAGGCTGAGTCAACCCCCCTGGTGTTAATTCAGCGATCGACCGGGATTCAAACCCAGGATCCTAGGATCCCAAGCCTGCACCCTAACCGCTAAGCCAACACCAGGTGGGAGTAAAGAGGAATGAAGGATATATGCACGATTACTTTGTTGTATCAGGATTACTCAAATAATAATGTGTCCACCACTTGATGCTAAGTCTGGCCTTTGTCATGCTGCATCTGAAACAATCTCGCTATCCAACATGACTGGTTAACCGACTTAATATAAACACTTTCATCTGTCCATTAGCTGGGTACATTTGTTAAAATCACATGCATTTTTTTTTCATTAACTGACAGCAAGGTAGAGGGAAAACTCTGGGACACGATAAGCAAGGGTTATTACAGTTGGTTCTCACGAACCTCACACAACCCTTCATGACACCAAGTATTGGTGAATTCATCAAGATTGTTTGCATCCTTATAGAAACAAAACTCTAGTTTAAGTCTTGCTGACACGAGGGCATTGAAAAACAACATAACATTGCATTCCCCGGCAGGTTTACCGTTCTATTTCTCCCTTCTTGAGAGATATATTGCCAGCTTGGCTGTTGTGACAAGAAACCTCATTAACCTGTTTTCCTTGCTTGACTTGGCATTAAAGCCGAAAATAAAAGAAAGCAACGAGAAAACAACATTCATTCTGTGTGCCACAAGATTAAACCACCGAAACAAAGGAACCAATCTCACACAATTAATGAAGGCGTGGAACACGTCCTCCGTACATATGCAGAACGGGCAACATGTAGATGTAGGAGAGAAATGGTTGATTAACTTATTGGAGGGGACTATCCAGTGGATCAGTCTCCATTGGAGATCACCAGATCTTTTACTTACGAGCTTGCTATACATGGAGTTTCATACAAGTTCAGAGGGGGGTCCCACAGGCAACAGTCTCTTCCACCGCTTGTATAGCTTGTATATATTACTCCATTTAGTGGTGTATCCCCCAGCAGTAACTTGACACATGACTTGTATAGCTCTTTACTTCTAGTCTCTTGAAAGGGGCTTAACCCCATGCTAACCGGGGGTAAGTCTTCCAACTTGAAGTGCACCAGTAACCCAGGAAAAACCCACTCATCGTGCAATGGTTCGAGCTCGTGGGACTAGCATACTCTCAGCCGTACCCCTATTCGTATCACCTCTCTCAACACTTTTGCAGTCACTCTTTCGGTGTGATGGGGGAAGTCTTGCTGATTAGCAAGACTTCCCAGGATTCCTGCTAGCTCGGCTACTTCTCGAGCTGATTTCCACCCGCAACCTGAAACTTGCCGGAGGTGCCATACTTTTGTGATGCCGGCAATTATGAAATGCTGGCAGAGGTGCCTACTTTTGGGCATGTTTGGGAAAAGCCGATTGCAGAACAAAGGCTCTTGTGCAAACATATGGATGTCGTAGTTGTCTTCTTGACGGCACACTGTGAGGTTCTGCCAAGCATTCAACACACTCTGATAAAAAACAGGAAGAGGAGATGTGTCAACTTGTTGAAGCAGGACCAAGAAACATTCGCGGCCATATCCCAGCCTGCCAGCTTGCCGCAAAATGTGGGTGGCCAAAACATGGTTTGGTAATTGCTCTTTCGCCAAAAGTTTTTGCAGAGCATAGCCGAAAGGCCATTATACGGCTCCTGATGTCGACCATACTCTGGCCACCCTCGGCCAATGGACGGCATACAACGTTTGGCCGTAACCAGTGATGCCCTCCCCAAAAGAACTCCAACAGTTGCCTTTGCACTTCCTTCACCAAGCCTTCTGGTGGTTGCAGGCAGATGAATCTGTGCCACAAGAAGGAGGCGACTAGGTTCTTGACTACCAAAACTCGGCCCTTATAGGAAAGGTGAGGCAGGGCTCTCCTCCATCTACTCGATCTCTTTTTTACGCGTTCAGCAACACCTTCCCAGTTTTTCTGGCCGTACTGTGGGGATCCAAGCAACACTCCAAGATAGCGAACACCTTCATCCACCCACTTTAAACTTGCAGGAAGGTGTATTGGCAGGCATTGCGCCATTCTAGATACGCTGTCCCTGACAGAGGGAACCCATAACGCTTTGCTCTTTTCCCAGTTGCACTTCAACGAGGAAGCTAAACCAAACAAATGTAGGCACTTAGCAAGAGCTGCAATGTCGTTATTGTTTTTAACAATGACTGCAACATCATCAGCATACGCCGATACGACAACTGGAGGATGTTCAGGAGATATACTCATTCCAGAAACGTTATTCCTTAGTAACACGAGAAGTGATTCCATTACAAGGGTGAACAGTAAGCCGGAGACAGGGCACCCTTGCCTTTACCCCCCTTTGAACCTGTATGGGAGAACAAAGCTCATTGTTCACCTTAACTAAACTGAATATATTGTTGTACAATAAAGCAATATAAGTTCTGAAAATAGCTCCAAATCCACAGGCTTCAAGCACATGATTCAAAAAGACATGATCGATGCTATCAAAAGCCTTTTCTAAATCAAGAAAAATTATACCAAAGTCATTCTGCACACAGTTGCCATCTATCAGATCTCTAACTAAAAATATGTTATCATACATAGATCTACCTGGGATTCAATAACTCTGATCAGGGTGAACCAAATCGCAAATTACCTTTTTAACTCGATTCGCCAGAACTTTTGAAAGGATTTTATAATCAGTGCATAGTAGAGAAACAGGTCTCCAATTCTTCATGTGTCGCAAATCACCAGCCTTTGGAAGAAGGGACCGGAGGTGCTTCATGAGTCTCCAGGAGTTCTCCATGAGTCAGTGATGATTCAAGAACATGCATCAGTTCTGGACCTAATACTAATAGTTCCCAAAATTCCATATAAAATTCAGCCGGCAGTCCATCGATTCCAGGGGCTCTTCCCGAGTCCATTCCAGCCAGGGCTTGCGTTAACTCCTCGAGCGTAATTGGCGAGTCCATATCCAGCCGCTGGGGCTCAGTTAACGAGGATAGGTGAGAGGTTAAAAGTCTCATTGTTTCACCACAAACAACCTGTTTTGAAAACAGTTTGGAAAAGAAATCTTGAACACATAACCGTCTGTCTCTGGGATTTACAACAACAGCTCCGCCAGGATTAATCACAGAAAAAATGTTCTTGGGTGCTTTACTGACAGAATCCAGACGAAAAAAAGCTTTACTAGGGGTATCGAAAACCTTTAAGTTCTTAACCCTTAGTCTGAGCAACAACCCTGCTGCTTTCTCCTGCATTAACTCTCTCAACTGAGTCCTCTTTTCTAGTAATAACTGGAAGTTTCTTGCATTATTATTTTTAGCAAGTTTACCTTCGAGCTGAACAATGTCAGCTTCCAAACAAGTCATTGTTACATTCTTAACATTTGTAATGTTTGCTCTAAACTGTTGACAAAACACCCGAATCTGGGCTTTCGTATTGTCCCACCAAAGATTAACTGAAGAAAAAGAGGGCTTTCTTTGGATTTGATTAGCCCAGAAAACTTGGAAGGCTTCTTTAAATAGATCATCTTCTGGAAGACTGGTATTAAATTTCCAGTATGCACTTTTATTTATTGACTGAGGAAAAAGAAACCCCATGGTTACTAAATGATGATCTGAGAATATTGGCGGAAAATAATCCGGAGAGACTATAGCGTTTCTAAAAGGTGAGTTTATATACCATCAGTCGAGTCTTGCAAAGGACACTCTTCCTCTGGTGATGCGGCTCCAGGTAAACTGAGGTTCATTGGGGAAAAGTACCCTCCATACATCTAGCAAACCAACCCGAGAAAGGAAAAGGGATAAATCAATACATGATTCGGGATGAGGTTCTGCCGAGTTCCTGTCCATTACAGGTTCAAAGGTACAATTGAAATCACCCCCGATACACACACATTGGTTTAGATCAACTGTCTGCAGGTGATTAATCACAGACGCAAAGAAAGCTTTCCGTTCTGTGCTCTCACTTGGTGCGTACACATTGAATAATGTGAAATGGAAATTATTAACCACCAGTTCACGAGAGCTGAATCGGCCTTTAACAATCTCCTGGAAGAGGATTGACTCAGGTACTAGCCCTGGTCGAAGTACGAAAGCAACGCCTGCCGAAAGGGAAGGCAGGTTGCTAAAAAAGCTCTGTCCCCCAAAAACGCGACACCAATCATATTCTAAGTTCTGGGTGATGTGTGTTTCCTGCAGTAAAAGTACATCGATATTTTTGCGCCGAAACAAACTTTGCATTTGAGTTTGGCGGTTTGGGTTTGCACCTCCACCGTTAATGTTCAAGGTGCCAAAGATAATTTGCTTCATTCCTTATCAAAAGGCTTGATTGGGTGTTGCGAAATCTCAAGACTGGCTTTTGTAATAATTTTCCTGAGTCGGTGAAATTGTGGCCTTGTTAGTGGAAATTCTTTGCCCTTTCTTGTTATTTCCTTTGCTGATTGAATAAATTAACCTAAATCAGGAAAGGTATCCCTGATAACTACATTTCGCTGTCTATAGGTTTCATTCAGGAAAGAGAGTACGAGTTGAGGAGATATCATTGGCTGACTCAACTGAGACTGAGACAACTCAGGCACCTCCTCATCCTCATCAGATTCCGACAAGTCTGACAAGGTACCTCCAGGATCGAGGATGTCGGCTTCCGTGGTCACTATGGGAATTGTCAGTATCTCTGGGGATTCGCTGGAGAGCTCCACTGTGCGATCCACGATGCCATGGTGATATTTGTGCTCGTCGGAAGTTGAAACCTCGGTTTCATCCTCTTGTGGAGCACAATCTACCGAATCAATGAGCGACTCGGTAACACAGTTTTGAATCTGCATCGGTGGAGCAGCACTGTGGAGGGATGAGTCAGTCACTGTCTGCTCGTTCACAGTGACTAATGATCGTAACGGTTTGTTCGAGGGTTTATCAACGTATTCAGCGTTGCAACTTATTTCACCCATATAGCAATTTGCGTCCACAGAGTTGGTACACAAACTTTCAGACATATTATCCTCAATTGCAGCACCCGATTCACTATCCTTTTTTCCAAACCCGATGGAAGCATGAGGAACACATTGAGGTGTGTGTTCAGCTATGCTGGCCTTCTCCAATACCACTTTTTTTGGATTACTGGTAGAAAAATTAGCAACCGACGCCCTTCCATTTTTAGAACCAATAATAGGATCCTCCTCCATTCCTTCACTACATGAAGCAGCGAAGGTTGTGCGAGTTGGGGTCGCTTCGGTTTCTGTAACAGGAAGTGAAGTACGATCGTTATCAAGACTCGGGACATGCACATCGATGCTGCTATTGTTCGTCTCACTGCAGGAGGGAACCGCAGGAACCGGTAAACTCACAGGATTAACTCCAGTCGGTTTAATATGAACACGAGTATTCTTATCCTTTTTACACTCGGTGTCCACGTGGCCATTTTCCCCACATTTTGAACACGAAACCTTGGGACAGAAACGTTTAACGTGACCAAAGGCTCCACAGTGAAAGCACGTTAGAGAGGCTGACGAGGTGTACATTTGATACTCCCGATCGTCGGATTTTACTTTAAATGAAATATTTAACCCTGTATCATCACCACGATCGGGAAGTACCATGTAAACTTGGCGACGGAAACTCATAACGTGTTTTATCCTCTCGTCTCGGCTCTTCAGAGGGATCATGGACATTCTCGACACAACTGTTCCATACCGAGAAAGGACTGACATCAGTTTGTCGTTTGATATAAATGGTGGTACATTTGATACGACGATTTTCATCGCTGCAGTATCCATAGGGGACGCTAACATAAAAACACCACCTTCTGTGGTTAAACCTGCACTCACGACGTCGTGAACAAAATTTTCTTCGGACACGAAAATAACAACTTTTTGATTCATTCGTGAGGCAGCTCGGACATGCTCGCACCCGATTATTTTCCTCACTGCTAGTACCACATCCTCAGTGAGGACTCCTTCTGGTGGAACACACACAAATGCATGCTTCCTCGTTAGACTATCGAACGCCTCTAACCGAGAGTGTGCATTCACCATACCAGCAAATTAACGCCCCCCACTTGTCCGAACCGGACAAGAAGGTACCAAACCTAAATAAATCGAACTAAAATAAATGACAAACGTGCATTATAAGCACAGAAAAAGGCTTACAAAGTGCCGTCAAAGCCTGTAGGTCGCACCCAAAATGGGCCCGCTCTCAATCCTCTCTCTCTCGAAGACAAAGGTGTAGAACTGATGAAAACAAAACGCTAAAGCACACAGGATGGAAAGGAGAGGGAGGGGGGGGGCAGGGGAGGGCAGGAGAGGAGAAAATCACACAAAGGACTCGCCACAACACAGAGCAGTTGCTCACAGCCGCCATGATGCCACGCCCAACACAAACGAGAGAGACAGACAGACACAGACAGACAGACACAGACAGACACAGACAGACAGACACAGACAGACACAGACAGACACAGACAGACACAAACAGACACTGTGACTGAGTGACTGACTTTGGGAGCTCTTTTTTTATAAAGGTAAGAAAACCACACAAGTCATGCAAATAATAGAGTCACTACAATTCCAAACATGTGCAGCCGAACAACAACAATAAAAACACTAAAATAAAAAATTTAACAAAGCATTATCAAGTTTACAAAACACACCATTTTTCCACAAAGGTTTGTAAATCATCTTTCATTTGGGAAAAAGAAAATTCCTAGCGTAACCTTGCCATGACCAGAGCCTTAATCACAATTATCACATAAAATATCAGCATTTGCCAGGAGCTTTGCTTTTCTTGTCTTGTAGATTGCTAATTTTCCAATAGAAATTAAGAAATTAACAAGAGCAGTCTCAGAGCGTTTTTTGTAACTAAGTGGTATTCCAAAAATAAAAACCCATGTAGAAAAAGAAAAGTTCATACGATTAAAAAAAGTTGATAAAAAACCAAAGAAGGGAGAGAGTCTTGCACAATCAACGTAAGCATGGAAAAGGTCTTCAGAAATCATACAAAAAGGGCATTCCATTGAATTATCCTCATTAAAACGATGTAATAAAACATTGGAGGGCAACACCATATGGGCGAGTCTCCAAGCAATATCACCAGTTCTTTTAACAATCGGTGAAACATACATTGCAGACCATTGCGGATGGGAGGGAGACCCAGAAGGCAGTTTCTCTTTCCATCGAGCCCCAAAAGAAACTGGCTGTAACGAGGGAAACCGGATTGAAATACACAAACGATAGTCTCTTTTTATCCTTGCTGGAAAGTGGTGATGGGGATAACAAGATAGATGTTGCAGCGCTATCAGCCGGCAGGCTAGAGCTAGCACAGATCTGTGGTGGTGTATGGTGGTCACCAATGTTGGTGGTTAAGCTCAGGCCCAAGTGCCTAAAAACACACAGGATTTCCTGTAGGACCTTGGCGACGCTCTTCAAAGATCTGATACCAGTTCTTACTTGGAGATGTCCTGCGGAGAACCAACTATTCCTGTTACAGTCACGAAGGTCCCGAGTCGTTTTCACGCCAGCACTCAAAAAACGTTGCACAAAAGCACGTGAGTGAGTAATAGCAGGAAAAAGGCCATTGTAGAAAATGGGTTCCCGGAGGATCCTTTCACTGTTGTACGTCCCCATTTGCCGAGTTACTGAAATGGACCACCAGACGTGCAAGACATCTTGGTAAAAGTCAGGGAGCAGCAAAGCATCGACATGTTGCAGCTCCATGAAAAAGAGTTCACAATTGTAGCCTAGCATGCCGGCTTGTTTTAATATACAGTTTGCAGTAGATTTCCAGGGCAAGGCCTCCAGAAATATAAAACGACGAGCTGTTGAGACTCGGAAGGCCATCACCCGACAAAGAATGTCCATAACTCCCTGACCCCCTTCCGCCAGTGGGAGGCAAATAGTCTGTGGCTTTAGCCAGTGTTTGCCATCCCAAAATAAGTCAATTAAGCATTTTTGGATTGACGACACCAACGTTGCAGGTGGCTGCAAGGCAAACATTTTATGCCATAAGAGAGGGGGCACCAGGTTGTTAATGACCAGGGCACGACCTCGAAAAGACAAGGTCGACAAAATTCCACTCCATCTGTTTAATTTATTGCTAATTTTGTGGAGCAAACCATCCCAATTCCTTTTGACAAAACCAGGGGTTCCAAGATAAATACCGAGGTATTTCACACCTTCTTTTCCCCATGTCAAATTCATAGGGAGAATTGGAAGGCCAGAAGGTGGCGTACCGCCGACCCAAACTGCTTTGCATTTTGACCAATTAACTTGCGTTGTACATGCTTGAGAGTAGACCCGTAGACACTCAAATAGCAGAGCAATGTCATTACTGCTGCGAACAACAGCACATACATCATCAGCATAGGCCAAAATGATAACAGGATTTTCTGATGGAGTCACTGAAAAGCCCATAAGAGAAGATCGTAAACGAATCAAAAGGGGCTCAATGCAAAGAGAGTACAAGATTCCAGATAAGGGACAACCTTGCCGAATTCCCCTCCCAATCCACAAAGGTGAACAGAGACCATCATTGATTTTGATCAAGCTAAAAATGTGATTATACAATAAGGATACATAAGAAATAAAAGATGCCCCAAAACCAAATTGCTTTAAAATGTGAAACAAATACTCATGATTAACAGAGTCAAAAGCCTTTTCTTGGTCAATAAAAAAGAGACTGGTATGTTGTTGCTGAAATGCACACACATCCTACAGGTCTCGTACCAAAAAAATGTTATCGTGCATAGATCTGTGCATAACACAGTACGATTGATCCTGATGTATAACTGTGCTTAAAACAGTCTTTACACGGTTAGCTAGCGCTTTGGCAAAAATCTTGTAATCTGTGCAGAGAAGAGAAATTGGGCGCCAGTTCTGTATCAATTGCAGGTCGTTTTTCGAAGGGATAAGTCAAACAACTGCACGTTGACAACTAAGGGGTAACAATCCCTCACGCAGACTGTATAAAAACACTGAGTGCAAAGCAGGACCAAGCATGTCACAAAAGGTTTTATAAAATTCAGCTGGTAGCCCATCAAAACCAGGAGCCTTATGATCAGCAAGGCCATCGAGCGCAGTTTTAAGTTCACCGAGAGTAATGTTCTCATCCAAGACATGCCGCTGATGCTCATCTATCTGCGGTAAATTGGTCGTAATATTCTGCATTGCAGGCACATCATTGGGCTTAAAGGAAAACACATTCTCAAAATAAGACTGAACAATCTCCGTATTATCACTAAGAATATGCCCATCACTAGCCCGAAGACTAAGCATTTGCTGGCTCGCCTTCGTCGTCTTCTCAAACTTAAAGAAATCTTTACAACATGTGTCTGACGACAGTAAACTATTAACTCTCAGCCTGACTAAGGCACCAATACCATTTTCTTGAATTAATTCCTTAAGCAGAGTTTGTTTTTCAAAGAGGAGTTGACACCATCTTTCATCACTGAGGACCTCAGCACCTTCCTGCAATCGTAGAATTTCTTGTTTCAAGGCATCAATACATAATTGTTTACTTTGAGAGCAATTGGTTTTGTATTGCTGACAGAAAACACGGATCTGCGCTTTAGCATAGTCCCACCACTGACAGAGATTTAGGAAACGATGTTGGAAATCCACAACCTTGTCCCAAAAAACCACAAAGGACGATTTAAAGAAAGGATCGCTCAGAAGTGAGGTGTTAAAAGACCAATACAAGGTGTGGCGTTTGAAACGAGGAAAAGAAAAGCACAGTTTTACCAAAGAATGATCAGAGAAACCAGAAGGGACAATATCCGTATATGTCACAAGGTTGACAGCAGAGTTAGGAATATAAAACTAATCAAGACGAGCAAGTGAAAGATGATTTAGTAAAACCCGACACCAGCTAAATTGCTGCAGGTTTGGGTGTTGTTGCCGCCACACATCGTTGAGGACATGCCGCGAAATTATACTGGAAAGAGGCCAACTTGAAGCTGGATGTGGCTCTGCACTGTTCCTATCTAAAGTTGGGTTTAAAGTGCAGTTAAAGTCACCCCCTAAGCACAACAACGTATCAGAAGAGAGGTGTCTCAGGAAATTAAAGGACTGATTAAAAAAAGTTCCTCTATCTGTACTATCGCTTGGAGCATAGCCGTTAACAAACATAAATCGTTGCTGATTGTATTCAAACTCTACAGAGGCTAGATAGCCTGGTACGATTTCCTTAAAGATGGGGGGGGGGGGGGGGGGGGAGACAGACAAACGTGTACTGACAAAAAAAACTACGCGCACTCACAGAATCTGTATTACTAAAAAACCAAGTGCCAATCAGCTGTTGCTGCCAATCAGCCATGCAGTCTGCAGTGGCACGAGTTTCTTGCAATAAAAGTACATCAATCTTTTCCCTCCTGGCTAATTGCACAGTTTGGGACCGACGCAGCTGACTGCGCCCACCATTAATGTTCAAGCTTGCTATGTTCATAGAAACATAGGCAGCAACACAGCCATTACAGGTTTAATTCTTTCCTTGCTGTGACAAGGTACCTCTTCAGTCTTTACAGTGATTGATCAGAAATATGAAGGGCCGCAGATTGTTGTACAACGTCCTGAGCCCCACTAATGAAGGCGTGAGTGTCAAGGAAGAAATCGCAAATTTTCACGTGCCTTTTACGGTAAGTTTTTTTTTTTTGTAGGAAATCCATGATTTCAGCAGGAGGGACAGAGTCTCCAGAGACATGCTCCGATGAGAAGTCGGCCTCACCATCACTCAGTGAGGCAACGGAAGAACCTCCATCAGAGTCACAATCATTGCATTGAGAGTCCATTGCTGAAGCAACCGGCTCATCAACGCGACAATCTGAGACTTCAGCACTATCACCCTGCTGACCATGAGCTTGACAAGGCTCAGCTGCCTCATTGGAGGACACGATCACAGATGGATCACTAGTTCCTACACACTCACCACTCCCCACAGAAGGAGGGGTGGCACAATCAACACAAGCTTCAGCAGGGGACACACATGGAGGCTCAACCTCACATGGAGGTTTACCCTCAGAACACCGGAGAGACTCAGGTGCTGTCTGGCCAACACATACATTTTCAGCATTTATCACATTACCCTCAGAATATTCTGAAGGCAGAGGAGGCTGAGGGATTACCTCAACTGGAGGCAACTGCTGAGGAGGAGGTCACGCTCCACCATTACCTTCACTAACCACTTGAGCGTAGGTTGGAGGACAGGCCAAGACCTTATTATCCGGCTCGTTGAGGTCGCTAGAAGGTGGGAGGGTTATTTTCCTGGTTCTCTGTTTGTCTACAATGGGGTTTGCATCAGCACCATCCATACTGTTTACATCATCGACAACGATCTCAGTAGAGCCCTGCTGTTCATCACCATTCAGGCTAGTGACTCTATCCATGGACTTTTTTGGGCACGAGTCTTTTAAATGACCATATTGACCACACTCAAAACAAACGAGAGAGACTGTGGAGACAAAGACCCGATAAGTGTGACCTTTGACCTTGAAGGGCAATACCGCATTTAAAGAGGTTACACCACGTGGTAAAATCATATAAACAAAACGACGAAAGGACATGACGTGTTTTAACCGGTTATTTTTTCCTCGTACAGGAACCATTGTAACTGAAGAGACAACAGAACAAGTTTGTTTAGTTCAGTAACCAGGTCTTTGTTCTTAAGGAACGGAGGAGCGTTAGAGAGAGAAACCCGAACTGCCGGCGTGTCGAGTGGACATACCTGAACTAACCACTCGGGAGCAAAGAAAAGCCCGTGCTTGACTATTTGAGCACCATGGGCACTGTGGAAACAAAGATTACCACACGTTTATTCATGCGAGAAGCCACTTTTACATTATCCAAACCGATTATCTCTCCGACGGCAAGGATAATGGCCTCGACGTCGATTCCCGACGGAGAGTGAGCAAACTAACCCGTGCTTCCGGGTTAGCGCTTCAAGAGACGTGTAACGAGAGCTATCCGCCATCGTTTCACGTTTAAACAAAGGATAAATGTATAAAGGGTTAATGAAGCCAAAAAGCTCAGTAAACAAACGAAAAATAAAAATATTTACGAAAAAAGAATAAGTATTATGATTTGTAACACGAAGCGAAAAAACCCAAAGAGGGAACCGCCCTAAGGGTGAACCTTTACCGGTCTCACCACGTGTGCTCCCTCACTCTCTCCCTCTCAAGAGGGGGGAAGGGATGATAACGTGGAAGGGGGATACACAAAGGATGGCACAAAGGTGAGAAGAGGTAAGGGGAGGGTAAAGATACAAAAAACCACGACAACGGAGCTACAAGGCCAAAACAGGAGCAGACGCCATGACACCGCGGCGAGAGAGAGAGAGAGAGAGAGAGAGAGATGAGAGAGAGGAGAGAGAAGAGAGAGAGAGAGAGAGAGAGAAAGAGAAAGAGAAAGAAAGAAAGGAGGAAACACTGCAACCTGAAAGTTAGACGTTTGGGTTACGGAGGGTTCATAAGGGGTAATAAAGGATGTGAGTAAGAATGGGGGATGGCATGAGATGATAGTGCACTGCCTTCTTGAAGGCCTGGAGGGAAGAGTGGGATCGAGTAGCTCTCTGGAAGGCATGCTCCACATATGGGAGAAGTGAGGAACAAGAGTTGAGGTGTGCAGACAACCTGCATTTTAAAGTTTAACCAGGAGTGGTTACTGGAAGATCAATTACATCCTGGACTTTTTGTAGAGGGTGGTGGAAGAGGGAGTGGGAGAGTCAGATGACAGTTGTATTTGTAAGTGAGAGGTCTGAGATAACAGAGGGAAGTAGACCGGAAGAGATGCGGTTAAAAACCTGAGGCCACCTGCACACACAATATGAGAGCAGCAAGCCTTGTGCTTCGGCCTCATCTTGGGAGTTTCCAATAATGTTGAACACCTTTAGATTCCACAGAATCAGGTTAGGTCAAAGTGATGCTGGGGCCCCTGCTCATAGGGGAGGGCACTATTCCATTGAGCTCTGGACAAGGGGCGGATATAATGTGGGTACTTCTGATTTTTTCAAGAAAGACTTGGAATGACAGAGGAATGCCAGCCTGGTCTGTGCCAGCTTTGGAAGTTGAAAACACTCAACACAGCACTTCTCTCATAACTATAACTATTGAACCACCTTTAGAGGCCATTTTCCCCTGTAGAGCAGGGGTTGGCCTTTTTCGGGCACCGTGGTCCCCTTTTTGAAGCAATGCGCCAACCCTGTCAGTCGCCACCTTGCGACACACAGGGATTTACCAGTGAACTGCTACTCAATTTGCCGACCTCGGAAGGATGACAGGCTGAGTCAACCCCGCTGGTGTTCATTCAGCGATTGACCAGGATTCGAACCCAGGATCCTCGAATCCCAAGCCGGCACCCCAACCGCTAAGCCAACACCAGGCTCATAACTATAACTACAACAAACTATAATGAATAAGTAATCCATGTGTTGGTTTTAATAGTTGTTATCGTTCTTTACAGCATTTCAAAACACAAATGTTATATGGAAAAGAAACCAATGAGGAACAATTAGAAAACAAATTTGACATATTTTTGTGAAATTAATTCCATTTCGTTTCTGTAAAATCCGGAAGCCTCTCCTCAGTGAAAGACACGTGAAAGCCCGCTTGGAATTTTCAAAAAAGCACCTCAAGGACTCTCGGACTGAGAAACAAGATTCTGTGGTCTGATGAAACCAAGATTGAACTGTTTGGCTTCTGTCGAGCCACTCTGCCATAAAGCCCAGTTCGGTGGAGTGTTGCAGTGATGGTTGTCCTTCTGGAAGTTTCTCCCATCTCCACACAGGATCTCTGGAGCTCAGCCAGAGTGACCATCGGGTTCTTGGTCACCTCTCTTACCAAGGCCCTTCTCCCCGGATTGCTCAGTTTGGCCGGGCGGCCAGCTCTAGGAAGAGTCCTGGTTGTTCCAAACTTCTTCCATTTAAGAATATTATGGAGGCCACTGTGCTCCTGGGAACCTTCAATGCAGCAGAGATTTTTTTGTAGGCTTCCCCAAATCTGTGCCTCGACACAATCATGTCTCCGAGCCGAGCTCTGCAGGCAGTTCCTTCGACCTCATGGCTTGGTCTTTGCTCTGATATGCATTTTCAGCTGTGAGACCTTCTTATATAGACAGGTGTGTGCCTTTCCAAATCATGTCCAATCAATTGAACTTACCACAGGTGGACTCCAATCAAGGTGCAGAAACATCTCAAAGATGATCAAGAGAAATGGGAGGCACCTGAGCTAAATTTCAAGTGTCATCACAAAGGGTCTGAACACTTATGTCAATGTGATATTTCAGTTTTTTCTTTTTAATAAACTTGCAAAACTTTCTGAAATCCTGTTTTCTCTTTGTCATTATGGGGTATTGAGTGCAGATTGATGAGGGAAAAAATGAATTTAAACGATTTCAGCATAAGGCTGCAACATAAAATGTGAAAAAAGTGAAGGGGTCTGAATACTTTCTGAATGCACTGTATGTGTATGTGTATATATATATATATATATATATATATATATATATATATATATATATATATATATATATATATATATATATATATATACATATATATATATATATATATATACATATATATATATATATACACAAAGAATTAAGTTAAGCACCCCCCCCGTTTTTTTACAACCTCGCACATTACAAGTTTGTTGTCGTCAAAACAGTGTAATATACCCATGATATTGCTATATTTTCTGGAGAAGTGATATTATGGTCACATAAAAACATAACAATCATGCCGTTTTCAATATTTTATTCTGAATAATTTAAGGTGAAATTTTTTGGGAATTTTAGGCATATTTTCACCTCAATTTAAGTATGGAGCTATAGGTCTATCACGGACAGTGTGGATGACGTTTATGTTTTCTAACGTACAGTCATTGTTCTGAGAAGACCTCTAGCGATCTTTGCGTCAATAACGTGTGTAGGACCCACGTGATCGGATCACTGACTCAACCAATCACTTTTTTTCACTTTGATCACTCAATTTCATCAATGGATAATTGCTAATGTCATACCAATCATTATTTGATCTCACATACCTTAGAATATATGCCAATGTATACATATACACAAAGAATATATATTAGGGGGTGCTTACCTTAATTCGTTGTGTAGGGGTGCTTAACTTAATTCTTTGTGTATATATACATACATACATCCACACACATCCACACACACATGTACACTGACACACATGCATACACATATATACACACATATATATATATATATGCACATATATACACATATACATCCATACACACACACATGTACACACACATATATATACACACACACATGTATACACACATACATACACACATACACACACACACATACACATATACATATACAGACACACACATATCTATATATATAAAGTAGAGTTGGCCTCTGTGTCTGTATCCTGATGTATCTACGATCTCTAAGATCTCGAGAACCCGTGGACGGATTTGCGAGCGGAAAGTACTGTTCGACTCGGGATGGTCCCAGGAATGTCACGGAGACATAAACATTTAAAAAATTTCGGGTTTTAAAATTAGCGTATTATTAGCACTAGCAGAAGAGAGAGGGATTCGAAGGGAGGGAGCGCAGCGCTTCTAGCGCTTCTGACTACAGCACACCTTAAAATTAAAAAAACTTCGGGTTTTAAAATTAGTGTGTTACGCGTAATTAGCGCTAGCAGAAGAGGGAGGGAATCTAAGGGAGGGAGCGCAGTGCTCCCTCCAGCGCTTCTGTTAGCGTAATTAGCGTATTTCGGAACGTTAATTTTTCAACTTCATTATTCGGAATCAGTACGTCCCAGAGAACCTTCGTAACGTTAATTTTTCAACTTCATCCGATTGACATGGGACCAACGGCATGTGACAAAGAGTGAAACATACAGGCTACATTTATTTGACGACAATGAGTTCCGACTTCCGACCTCGGTGGGATGACAGGCTGAGTCAACCCCCCTGGTGTGAAGGGGGAGGAGGAGGGGAGGGGGAAGAGAAGGGGAGGGGAACGAGGGGGAAGGGGATGGGAGGGGGGAGGGGGAGGGGGAAGGGGGAGGGGGAGGGGGAAGGGGGAGGGGAGGGGGGGGAGGGGAAAGGGGGGGGGAGGGGGAGGGGAGGGGCCCTTCTTCCCCTGGGCACCCCCACACCCTTCCCTCCCCCCCTTCCCCTCCCCCCCTCCCCCCCCCTTCCCCCCCTCCCCCCCCCATTCCCCTCCCCTCCTCTTCCCCCTCCCCTCCTCCTCCCCCGCTTCCCCCTCCCCCCCTCCCCCCCCGTTCCCCTCCCCTCCTCTTCCCCCTCCCCTCCTCCTCCCACTCCCGTGCAAAGCCGGGTACCTCTGCTAGTATATATATACACACACACATACACACATATACATATACAGACACACACATATATACACACATGCACACACACACACACACACACACACACACACACACACATACATATATATATATATATATATATATATATATATATATATATATATATATATATATACACACACATACACACACACACACACACACACACACATGTACACCCACACACATCCCACATGTCCCACATGTATATATCCCACATCCCACATGTATATACATGTTTAAAGTGTACTTGCACATAACTAATAAAATAAAAACGAAAAAATTTCTCTCGGCAATTTCCTGAAAATCGGTGAAATTCGATGACATTCGCTCGGTGAATTCACTCAGTTTCTCGGTGAAATTTTTTCTTTGGGCGGTGTATAATCGCTCCGAAGGAAATATCTCTCAGCAATTTCCCGTCTGTTAATTTATATATCTATCTATAATTCCAGTAATCTCTGTGTGTTTGTTTGTTTGTCTGTGACCGCTGTTTCTCGACAACCACGGGTCCGATATACTTTAAACTTGCCAGGTATATTGCTGGGGACCCGAGGATGTGCCTTTTCAAGGTTTCATATTAATCGGACAATTACTTACCGAGCTATGTCCAAAAAACGATTCAACCAATCAGAGAGCAGCGAGCTATCGCGTGTGCCGAACGTGGCGAACACACTCTGCCTCGGATGGCACATTTGAGAGCGTATTCATTTATTTCCCGTCGGCAAACTATGTTGGCGCTATGTTGGCGTTAAACGATGTTTTAAAACTAATTAAAACCCCGGGGGGATTGTCACTGTACTCGCAAGCCGTTCGCCGTTCGCTTTGGCGTTGCGAATGGACCAAAACATTTCATGGACCAAACCATTTCATGTAAAGCGTTCGCCGTTCGCTTTGGCGTTGCGAATGGACCAAAACATTTCATGGACCAAACCATTTCATGTAAATAGAGGGGGGGATATAATTTTAGATATAGATATAGTACGGGCATGCCCTAGTTTTACAAATGTGAATTACACGTCCATGCACACGTGAAATTGAGTTTGTTTTTGCACACGTGAAATGAACACGTGAACCTTTACTTCCGGATAATAATGTTGAATGAAATAAGAACGAAGAAATATATGTCGGCATCATTGTTGACGTTTTTGTGACGACTGTCATCAAACGGAAAAGTAATATATCTTAACGGAAAAGAAAAAGCGAATTTTTAATATATGTCGACATTTTCCCCGACTTTTATTTTAGGCAATGTATGACACATCATCACTTCGTCATCATCATCATACATCGGTGTAGGATTTTTAAAAATATATCTCGGCATTTTCCCGTGTGTGCGTGAATGTTCTCAATTATTGCTGATACCGAGTCTAAAACCATCAATACAAATTAAATCAGATGGTGAGTTATAGTGGAGATAAAGGCATGAGAGAAGTTCAATGGCCTTTATATTATAGGCCTTTGAAAATTCATTTCGTTCTATAAACGCTAACTTTCATCGGATTTTATTCCCGTTTTTTTTCAACCAAGTCTAAAACCATGTTAGCAACTGTGAAAAATGAAATGATATATCGAATTAGAGTTGAAATAAAACTGTGAGAAAACGAGCAAGACACCACGGGCTAAACAAAACAGGCCTCAAAGCTATGCGAGTAAACAAAATGGTGGATATTTGTTTTTGAAGCCTCTTCCAGAATGGGTGGAGCTACTCCGTCAATGGAGGAAGCCACTCCCCCGGACAGACAGACAGGATCACCTACGGAGAATATATAGATAGATATTATATACACACATATTATACATGACATATTATAATGTATATTATATGCACACATATTATACATGACATATTATAATGTATAATATATACACACATATTGTACATGACATATTATAATGTATATTATATACACACATATTGTACATGACATATTATAATGTATAATATATACACACATATTGTACATCACATATTATAATGTATATTACTGTATATACACACATATTGTACATGACATATTATACTGTATATTTTATTAACATATTATACATGACATACTTTCTTTCCATTTGTTCATCTTCTCCTTCAGTCCATCCATGCTCTCCCCCAATCAACACCAGATCATCTGCACACAACAACTCCCACGGTAAACCCTCCTTCACGTTCTGAGCCAGCACCTCCATCACAGCTACAAATAGTAGTGGACTTAGTACCGACCCCTGATGCGCTCCCACCTTCACCTCAAACTCACCACTGTTCCCATCCTTTTTCCTTACAGCTGTGCGTGCTCTCTCGTACATTGCCATCACTGCTCTGATCAACCATTCCTCCACTCCTAACTTCCTCAATGCCCATGTCACTACTTCGCGTGGAACCCTATTGAATGCTTTCTCCAGATCAACAAACCCAAGAAACAACTTCTTCCTCTTCTCCATGTACTTCTCCTGCAACTGCCTCACAATAAAAAGCGCATCTGTCATTCCTCTTCCTGGCATAAATCCAAACTGCATTTCGTCAATCTTCACTTTCTTCCTTATCCTCCTCTCCAACACCCTTTCCAATACCTTCATTCCATGCTCCAATAACTTTATCGCTCGATACGAGCCACAGTCCAGAGGGTCACCTGGCCCCTTGTATAGAGGGACGAGTGTACTCAGTTCCCAATCCACTGGAATGCGGCCTTTCACCACCAGATTGCAGATCTTTGTCATTCTCTTCACACCCCAATTTCCCGCTGCCTTCAACATATCTCCCACAACTCCCGTCGGCCCTCCCGCTTTTCTACTCTTCATTGCCTTTATCGCTTCCTCAACTTCCTTCTCAGTTATCTTCTCTGCCGGTCCTAAAACTGGGTTACTCTCTATGTTGCCATCCCATTCATTCTCTGTATTCGACAGCATTTCCATATATCTCTTCCATCTTCCTTTAATTCCATCTGGGACCACAACAATTTGTCCCACTTCATCCTTCAAGCAACTCACCCCCATCACATCACACCTCTCTTTCGCTATCTGCTTTGCAATCCTGAATACCGCTCTCTGACCCTCTTTGAAATCCAAGCGTTTTCCGAACATTTTCCTACATGCCTCCTGCGCCTTTGCTACCTCTTTCTTTGCAGCCTTCTTGGCTGCCTTATAACTTTCATGCTCTGCTGTTTCTGCTCCCATACCCTTCGCCTTCTGCCACTCCTTGAACTTCTTCCTCTTCTCGTCAATCCTCTTTCCAACTTCATCATCTCAATCATCCCATCCTTTTCAATGGATCTCAATCCAATTGATGATCTCAATGATCTCAATGATGATGATCTCAATCATCGAATTTCATCATTCATCTCAATCATCTCAATCATCATCTCAACAATTCTTCAGACTCCTCCTCACTCACCACATTCTAAACATCACTCCAGACCCACCTGTTCAACACTGCATTCAACATTTAACCCACAGCATTTAACCCCTGACTATCTCTTCTCCTTCTCCTTCCTTTTGCTTTGATTATTTACCTATTGATTTTTATCTTTTTGCACTTGTTTTTTGTACTCTGTCAAAGCGTCTTTGGGCTTCTTGAAAAGCGCTATATAAAATAAATGTATTATTATTATTATCATCCCACCACCATGTTTCCGAGTGCCTCGGTGGTCCTTTTGTCCATCCACACATGAAATCCACACATTTCCAAGTGCCATCCATACATGACATGTTATGCTGTATATTATATACACACATATTATACCTGACATGTTATGCTGTATATTATATACACACATATCATACGTGACATATTATACTGTATATTATGTACACACATATTATACGTGATGTGTTATACTGTATAATGTCTACACACATATTATACTGTATATTTTTTAAACACATATTATAGATGACATGTTATACTGTATATTATATACACACATATCATACGTGACATATTATACTGTATATTATGTACACACATATTATACGTGATGTGTTATACTGTATAATGTCTACACACATATTATACTGTATATTTTTTAAACACATATTATAGATGACATGTTATACTGTATATTATATACACACATATTATACATGACATGTTATACTGTATATTATATACACACATGTTATACTGTTTAATATTTAAACATTTATTATATGTGACATGTTGTACTATATATACACACATATTATACAAGACATATTATATTGTATATTATATACATACATATTATACTGTTTAATATTTAAACATTTATTATATGTGACATGTTGTACTATATATACACACATATTATACATGACATATTATATTGTATATGAGCTACACACATATTATACTGTTTAATATTGAAACATTTACTATATGTGACATGTTGTACTATATATACACACATATTATACATGACATATTATATTGTATATTATATACACACACATTATGCTGCATAATTTTTAAACATTTATTATATGTGACATGTTATACTATATACTATATACACACATATTATACATGACATATTATATTGTATATTATATACACACATATTATACATGACATATTATATTGTATATTATATACACACACATTATACTGTATAATATTTAAACATTTATTATATGTGACATGTTGTACTATATACTATATACACACATATTATATATGACATATCATATTGTATATTATATACACACACATTATACTGTATAATATTTAAACATTTATTATATGTGACATGTACCATATACAACAACAACAACATGCATTTTAAGGCCATTTTCCCTGCTAGAGCGGGGGTTAGCCTTGCGGTCCCCATGACAATCTTCTCCATTTTTCCCTATTTTCTGCATCTCTCCTTGTTAACCCCCTTGCCCGCATTTCTTCTTCCACCATCTTTAGCCAAGTCTTTCTCTGTCTTCCCCGTCCTCTCCTTCCTTCTACATTCATTTCCATCACTCTTCTCAACCAGTCACTGTCATCCTTCCTCAACACATGACCAAACCATCTTAACCCTTTTCATCTTCACAGCATCAATCACAGGCTCTATTCCCATCATCGTTCGCAATTCATCATTTGTCTTCCTCTCTCTCAACGACACTCCGCACATCGACTGAACCATTCGCATTTCCACCCTTTCCAGCCTTTGTTGCTGCTCTACATTCATGACCCATGTCTCGCTCCCATAAATCACAACACTTCTCACACATGCAGCATACACCTTTCCCTTCAGCTTCAATGACACTCCCCTCCTCATCAGCACGCCACTCAGTTCCCGAAACTTCTTCCATGCACATCTCACTCGAGCAACCGATGCCGAGTCTGATCCACCTTCTCCATTCAGCATGTCTCCGAGGTAGCAAAATGTTTTCACACCTTCCAGCTTCACGCCGTCTCCAATATCCAACTCAACATTTCCTCCATCTGCAGCTCACTCTATGCACACCTTACATTTGAATGTAGCTGCCACACTGGTTAATGACCCTCTCAGACCACTACATTTTCGATGAACCCACTCAGCGCACATTGTACATTGAATGGAGTTCACTCCGACACCCTTCCTGCACACAGCACATGGCCACTTCCCAGTTCTTTCCACCTCACCACATGCTTTACCACTGCCATCACCTTCGTCTTTCTTATATTCCCCTTCAGACCTTTTGTCTCCATACATTCCTTCCACTTGTTCATCTTTTCCTTCAGTCCATCCATACTTTCCGCAATCAACACCAGATCATCTGCATTCAACAACTCCCATGGTAAACCCTCCTTTACGTTCTGAGCCAGCACCTCCATCACAGCTACAAATAGTAGTGGACTTAGTACCGACCCCTGATGCACTCCCACCTTCACCTCAAACTCACCACTGTTCCCGTCCTTCGTCCTTACAGCTGTGCGCGCTCTTTTGTACATTGCCATCACTGCTCTGATCAACCATTCCTCCACTCCTAACTTCCTCAATGCCCATGTCAATACTTCGCGTGGAACCCTATCGAATGCTTTCTCCAGATCAACAAACCCAAGAAACAACTTCTTCCTCTTCTCCATGTACTTCTCCTGCAACTGCCTCACAATAAAGAGCACGTCTGTCGTTCCTCTTCCTGGCATAAATCCAAACTGCATTTCGTCGATCTTCACCTTCTTCCTTATCCTACTCTCCAACACCCTTTCCAATACCTTCATTCCATGCTCCAATAACTTTATCGCTCGGTACGAGCCACACTCCAGAGGGTCACCTTTCCCCTTGTATAAAGGGACGAGGGTACTCAGTTCCCAAGCCACCGGAATGCGACCTTCTTTCACCACCAGATTACAGATCTCTGTCATTCTCTTCACACCCCAACTTCCTGCTGCCTTCAACATATCTCCCACAACTCCCGTCGGCCCTCCCGCTTTTCTACTCTTCATTGCTTTTATCGCTTCCTCAACTTCCTCCTCAGTTATCTTCTCTGCCGGTCCTAAAACTGGGTTACTCTCTATGTTGCCATCCCATTCATTCTCTGCATTCAACAGCATTTCCATATATCTTTTCCATCTTCCTTTAATTCCATCTGGGTCCACAACGATTTGTCCCACTTCATCCTTCAAGCAACTCACTCCCATCACATCACACCTCTCTTTCGCTATCTGCTTTGCAATCCTGAATACCGCTCTCTGACCCTCTTCCGAATCCAAGCGTTCTCCAAACATTTTCCTACATGCCTCCTGCGCCTTTGCTACCTCTTTCTTTGCAGCCTTCTTGGCTGCCTTATAACTTTCATGCTCTGCTTTTTCTGCTCCCGTACCCTTCGCCTTCTGCCACTCCTTGAACTTCTTCCTCTTCTCGTCAATCCTCTTTCCAACTTCATCCGACCACCATGTTTCCGAGTGCCTCGGTGGTCCTTTTGTCCATCCACATACCTCACCAACGGCTCCCAACAGACTATATTTCATTGACATCCAACCACGTTCAAGCTCAACCACATCATCCTCTACCCTACTCAGCCTCTCTTTTAATGCCTCCCTTACTGTCACCTCTTTCAACCTCCACACCTTCATTCTCGGTTGGTACTTCACCCGCCGAGCTCTCCTCGCACCTTTCACCCTTATGTCGCAGACAACCAAGTGGTGCTGTGAAACAGCCTTCTCCCCCGGGATCACCTTTGTGTCCCTGAGGTGCCCCCTATCTCGCCTACGCACCATCAGGTAGTCAACGGTTGTCGTCGACCCACATGACGTGTATGTAACAAGCTTATTATCCCCTTTCTGGAACTGAGTATTACAAATCAACAAATCAGCTCCATCAGCAAACTCAAAAATCCTTTCACCTTCTCCATTTCTCACACCATATCCGTAACCCCCATGAACTCCCTCAAAACCATCCATACTCCTTCCCACATGTCCATTTAGGTCTCCTCCTACCACAACAACGTCCTCATCTTTCACGTTTTCCATCAGCTTCTCTATCGCACACCAGAACTTGTCCTTCTCTTCATCGCTCCGACCAACCTGCGGAGTATATCCCGAGATGATGTTCACCAAGAGCTTTCCAATCATCATTTTCACCATCATCAACCTATCACTCACTCTAGTCACACTCACCACACTGTCTACAAACTCCTCAGAAAACAGGACACCAACACCATTCACGCCCTACGGGCACCCTTGCCACACAAACTTGTATTTCTGTCCCTGCCTACCCTTCACCATTTTCACACCACTTCCCTTCCATCTCGTCTCTTGCACACAACATATGTCCACTCTTCTTCTGACCAATACTTCCACCACTTCTCCTGATCTCCCTGTCATTGTCCCTACATTCCATGTCCCAAACCTCAGAAACCGATCTCCACTTCAGGCTGCACCCTGCCCACATGTAGTTGTAATTGTCATGGTTCTCTTTTTGAGGCAATGTTTTTATGGCCGGATGCCCTTCCTGACGCCAACCCTCTTAGTCGCCTCTTACGACACGCAGGGATACGGTGTACCTATTCTAACCAGGGTACACACCGGGATAAAGCTTTGAATAAAACCAAACGGGTTTAAACCCGAACGAATAAACGGAGAATGAAATCAATAATAACTATATACAATAAAGTATGTGTGTACTATATATACACACATATTATACATGACATATTATATTGTATATTATATACACACATTATACTGTATAATATTTAAACATTTATTACATGTGACATGTTGTACTCTATATACACACATATTATTCATGACATATCATATTGTATGTTATATACACACACATTATACTGTATAATATTTAAACATTTATTATATGTGACATGTTGTGCTATATATACACACATATTATACATTTATTAAAATAAAAAATAAAAAAAACCTTTAGAGGCCATTTTTCACCGCAAGCGGGGGTTGGCCTTTTTCGGGGACTGTGGTTGTTGTTGTTTTTTGGGTCCCCTTTTTGAAGCAATGTTTTACGGCCGGATGCCCTTCCTGCCGCCAACCCTTTTTGTCGCCTTTTTACGACAAACAGGGAATTACCAGTGAACACATATTATACATGACATATTATATTGTATATTATATACACACATAAGTATACTGTATAATATTTAAACATTTATTATATGTGACATGTTGTACTATATATATGAATGAATGAATGATCGTTTTAAGGCCATTTTCCCCGCTAGTGCGGGGGTTAGCCTTGCGGGCCCCATGACAATCATGGTTCCCTGTTTGAGGCAATGTTTTTATGGCCGGATGCCCTTCCTGACGCCAACCCTCGGTCGCCTCCTACGATGCACAGGGATACGGTGTACCTATTCTAAACCGGGGTACACACCGGGATCATTCATCCCAGCAAGCTGGTACTCAATTTGCCGACCTCGGAAGGATGACAGGCTGAGTCAACCCCCCTGGCGTTAATTCAGCGATCGACCGGGATTCGAACCCAGGATCCCAAGCCGGCACCCTAACCGCTAAGCCAACACCAGGGATTATCTCAGACATGATCCATATCCATATCTCAGACATGTTGTACTATATATACCCACATATTATACATGACATATTTTACATATATATTTACATACACATGCACACACACACTAACAGAGGTGCATACTGAGACCTGGCATGTCCCCATTCCATCTCCTGAAACCCACCCACATGTGGAGGTCGCAACTAAACCAACAACACACCCTAACATCTCTGTTGTGGGGCACACGATCATTTTGGACCCCCTTCCTCCCTAATTACACACGCACACATCCACATGTATGAAACATACCATTCCTATCCTAAACGCAATATAACCCAGACAACCAGCGAGTCGGGACGGATCACGCACACAGTGACTATAAACTGCTTAATTAATTATCATACATAAATAAATAATCAATACATAATTACAGGTAATTAATCAATTCCTACCTGTTTGATGGTAAATCACAGAAGCCCCCGTCATGTCTTCCTCATGGAGGATTCCTCGACCATGTCCCATGTCCTCAAATGACTGGGATGTCTTGAATGTGTCTCAATTGAAAGGAAACTCATGGCATTGGCTTTTTCCTTTACCCATCATTTTGGGCCCTCCTGAAGTTTGGGCCCTAGGCCCAGGCCTACTTGGCCTATATGGTAATCCGGCCCAGCTTATGGTACGGATAATGTTTCTCACAGATTACCATATTCTTTTCTAGAATCTTTGACCACTTTTTCCATGTTCATCGCAGTATATCTTTCCGCTTTTGGCTGTGTCCTCAATCTATCAACCTATTTTTAACTCGTTTTAATTTTAAACCAATAAATGTTTGATCTCCCTCCACCAAATGCACCAAATGCACCAAATGCACCAAAGCACTATGCAGCGAGACGAGCCGGTGACGTGAAGGAATATTTTAGCATGAGGGCAAAATATACAATATGTCAATGTTTGGGAGCTGCACATCACTCAGTGAGTGTACAACATAATTTAAAATAAATACATTTTAAGCACGTGATATATTGGCTCAGACCTTTTATATAAAAAGCTGAACGACGTGAAAGAGCTGAAGGACAAAGGGCAGCAGATGGAGAAACTACCAAAAGGTATATGGGTGTTGGACATCGTGTACGCAAGAAGGAAAGGAGGGATAACAAAAAAACCAGGAACAATGGCCCAGATCGGAACAGAATGGGAAAGAATCCGTGTTTGTGGAGGAGATCGCGGATGTGCATCGATGACCGAGTGAGTACACGAGGTAGTGATGTGCATGGCTGACCGAGTACACGAGGTAGTGATGTGCATCGATGACCGAGTGAGTACACGAGGTAGTGATGTGCATGGGTGACCGAGTACACGAGGTAGTGATGTGCATGGATTACCGAGTACACGAGGTAGTGATGTGCATGGGTGACCGAGTACACGAGGTAGTGATGTGCATGGATTACCGAGTACACGAGGTAGTGATGTGCATGGGTGACCGAGTACACGAGGTAGTGATGTGCAGAGCATTTGAAAGACTGAAAGGAAGAGGACGAGATGACAGGCACAGGGAGAATGTTCCACAATTGGGAGAATAACGCGAGGAATGAATGGGCAGTCAGTCTGGACTTTGGGGGGTGGTGAGCAAAAGAGTAACTATTGCAACCTAGGGGAGGGCAGAGGTGTGAGAGGACAGGTCGAACAAGGCCGGATGTAAGATTGTATAAAATAGAGCACACGAACCTGCTGCCGGTGGGAGAGTGATAGTCCTTGGGAATCCTCCTCTTGTCTTGAGATTCCAATGGTGCTGAAGATCTTGTTTTTCACGTCCTCAAGAGGAGAAATGTGAGATGCAGAAACACCAGGCCAGAGTAGGACTCCATGGAGCTCAGTATGAAAGCCTTGTACACCATGGAGATCCATATGAAAGCCTTGTACACCATGGAGATCCATATGAAAGCCTTGTACACCATGGAGCTCCATATGAAAGCCTTGTACACTATGGAGCTCCATATGAAAGCCTTGTACACCATGGAGATCCATATGAAAGCCTTGTACACCATGGAGCTCCATATGGAAGCCTTGTACGCCATGGAGATCCATATGGAAGCCTTGTACACCATGGAGCTCCATATGGAAGCCTTGTACACCATGGAGATCCATATGAGAGCCTTGTACACCATGGAGCTCCGTATGAGAGCCTTGTACACCATGGAGATCCATATGAAAGCCTTGTACACCATGGAGATCCATATGAAAGCCTTGTACACCATGGAGCTCCATATGGAAGCCTTGTACACCATGGAGCTCCGTATGAGAGCCTTGTACACCATGGAGTTCAATATGAAAGCCTTGTACACCATGGAGCTCCATATGAAAGCCTTGTACGCCATGGAGATCCATATGAGAGCCTTGTACACCATGGAGCTCAGTATGAAAGCCTTGTACACCATGGAGCTCAGTATGAAAGCCTTGTACACCATGGAGCTCCGTATGAGAGCCTTGTACACCATGGAGCTCCATATGAGAGCCTTGTACATCATGGAGCTCCATATGAGAGCCTTGTACACCATGGAGCTCCATATGAAAGCCTTGTACACTATGGAGCTCCATATGAAAGCCTTGTACACCATGGAGATCCATATGAGAGCCTTGTACACCATGGAGCTCCATATGAGAGCCTTGTACACCATGGAGCTCCATATGAAAGCCTTGTACACCATGGAGCTCAATATGAAAGCCTTGTACACCATGGAGCTCCATATGAAAGCCTTGTACATGATGGAGCTCCATATGAAAGCCTTGTACACCATGGAGATCCATATGAGAGCCTTGTACACCATGGAGCTCCATATGAGAGCCTTGTACACCATGGAGCTCCATATGAAAGCCTTGTACACCATGGAGATCCATATGAGAGCCTTGTACACCATGGAGCTCCATATGAAAGCCTTGTACACCATGGAGCTCAATATGAAAGCCTTGTACACCATGGAGCTCCATATGAAAGCCTTGTACACCATGGAGCTCAATATGAAAGCCTTGTACACCATGGAGCTCCATATGAAAGCCTTGTACACTATGGAGCTCCATATGAAAGCCTTGTACACCATGGAGCTCCATATGAGAGCCTTGTACACCATGGAACTCCATATGAAAGCCTTGTACACCATGGAGCTCAATATGAAAGCCTTGTACACTATGGAGCTCCATATGAGAGCTTTATACACCATGGAGCTCCATATGAGAGCCTTGTACACCATGGAGCTCTGTATGAAAGCCTTGTACACTATGGAGCTCCATATGAAAGCCTTGTGCACAATGGAGCTCCATATGAAAGCCTTGTACACCATGGAGCTCCATATGAAAGCCTTGTACACCATGGAGATCCATATGAGAGCCTTGTACACCATGGAGCTCCATATGAGAGCCTTGTACACCATGGAACTCTGTATGAAAGCCTTGTACACTATGGAGCTCCATATGAAAGCCTTGTACACTATGGAGCTCCATATGAAAGCCTTGTGCACAATGGAGCTCCATATGAAAGCCTTGTACACCATGGAGCTCCATATGAAAGCCTTGTACACCATGGAGCTCAATATGAAAGCCTTGTACACCATGGAGATCCATATGAGAGCCTTGTACACCATGGAGCTCCATATGGAAGCCTTGTACACCATGGAGATCCATATGAGAGCCTTGTACACCATGGAGCTCCGTATGAGAGCCTTGTACACCATGGAGCTCAATATGAAAGCCTTGTACACCATGGAGCTCCATATGAAAGCCTTGTACACCATGGAGCTCCATATGGAAGCCTTGTACACCATGGAGCTCAATGTGAAAGCCTTGTTCACCATGGAGCTCCATATGGAAGCCTAGTATGCCATGGAGATCCATATGAGAGCCTTGCACACTATGGAACTCCATATGAAAGCCTTGTACACTATGGAGCTCCATATGAGAGCCTTGTACACCATGGAGCTCCATATGAGAGCCTTGTACACCATGGAGCTCAATGTGAAAGCCTTGTACACCATGGAGCTCCATATGGAAGCCTTGTACGCCATGGAGCTCCATATGAGAGCCTTGTACACCATGGAGCTCCGTATGAGAGCCTTGTACACCATGGAGCTCCGTATGAGAGCCTTGTACACCATGGAGCTCCATATGAAAGCCTTGTACACCATGGAGCTCCATGTGAAAGCCTTGTACATGATGGAGCTCCAAATGAAAGCCTTGTGACCTTATGCACCACCGTTTGGAGTAGGTGTTTGATTTATATAGTTTATCATGATGTTGGAAAAAAAGACAGATTGCTTCATAAGCAAAAATAAACAGAGGATGGTTTAGCCAAAGCATATACAAGTTGGTTTTGATGCATCAGCTTGATTTATGTGTACATCATGTTATAATATCCTTGTTGATTAATTAATTGATTAACCAATTTGCAAACTTCTCTAATCATTAGCGCTGTTTGCAGTCACTATCTATAACAATAAAAGGGAATGTGCGCCAGTCAGTTAGTGTGGTGTGGTGTGGTGTGGTGTGTGTGTGTCCCCTCCATAACTTCAAAACCATGAAACCTAGCGGCTGGAAACTTTGCATGCATACTTAGGGAACTCCAAGGGAGTGCATTCATGAAAACTCAGTGTTTGGGTGTGTTAAAACTCCCCTTTTGAAGATAATTAACCAAATTATTAAATTCATTATTAAACGGATTATTGAACAGACTTAAAAAGCTTTGCTTTTGTCTGGGGTGGGAGTCAGGAGGGGCAGAGTGGGAGTCCAGAGGGATGTGGGAGGAGGGAGGGGTTGGTTGGTTGGAGGAGGGAGGTGATGGGTTGAGAGGAGGGACCCGACCTTGTCTGGTAACGCCGAGTACATTTGCTCGTACAATGTATTTGTGAAGTGCAACTTGCTGTCCTTTGATAACCCAGTGAGTGTTGTGGCCGGTAGGGACGGCTAGTTACCAATAAATAATCCGTTTTTAGAATAACATTTGTTGAATTTATCCTTTGCATGTGAAATCTATACACCGCAGGGCTCCCTGCCTCGCAGGCTGAACGTCTCCGTAACCAGAAATCAACGCCCATGCCTGTCCAAACAAGCTGCCTTTGATCCCGCCTTCCCCTGGAGCTCTTTTCCAAGCCGTTCTCCACCTTCTCTTAATGGGACTGTCACCCAGTTCCTAAAACACGAAGGCAGCGGAGAAATTGTGATGAAACAGCAATCATCTCCACAACGAAGGAGCAGTGACTGCCGTAAGTTGAGATGTTAAGGAAGTGATTCTGAGTGAACATTTGGCAATTTGGGTTGATAAACAGTAACTTACGAGCAAGTGCTCGTTGTTGGTTTTTCTGTGCTAATAACTTTATTTTTACCTGTCATGTGTCGCTGGTCTACCAGAGCTCCACGTGGTTGTTGTTGTTTTTTTGTATACAGAATCGAGGCTCGTGTAAGACCGAACACATTGAACATGACTGCACTGTGTTGTTGTTTTTTGTTATTGTTGTGGTTCTTGTTGGGGTTCTATTTTTTTAAATGTGCACCCATTGTTCATCCAGCTGCTGGACTCCACCCACATTTGTTGCTTGACTCCACCCACATTTGTTGCTTGACTCCACCCACATTTGTTGCTTGACTCCACCCACCATGGCACCAAGATGTAATGATATGGCCGCCATCTTGGTTTTCTGGTGGGCCGAACACATTAGGCCTGTTGGTCTCTGCCAATTATACACTGCACAGGTTTGTTGCATCAGAATTTCCATTGGCTTTGTTTGGGCCGAGTGTTAATCACGATGAGGGACCCGGAAAATCGAATCAATAATTTAAAAAATGATTAGTAAGGTTTAATCAAGCCCGTCAGCACGCATGGTATGCGCCTTCCTAAAAATATAGCGTTACGTACTTTTTGAATGGCCCCATATTATTGGGGTTAAAAATCCGTGACCGTGTGACGAATCAGCTCGTTCTGATATAACGATACAAACTCAGTGTCGAGTTAATCTTTCAATAGCGCGTTAAATGTGCGTTTCCCAATCGGCCCGTTACCTGATTTTGTCACAGGATGTGACCACAGTGCGGTCATTCTTGTTATAAGCAGAATACAAGCTCACTTCCTGTTTCGTTTGTAAAGTAATACCGTGAACTTTGCAGCAAAGTAATTTTTATGTTGAAAAGGTAGGTGACGTCTTTAGGTAGTCATGACGTTCTGCCTAGGGCTCTCCTACCGCTAGAGGCCCCCGTGATGCCCAAAATGGACAAACCCATTTTCTTCACCCATTCAAACCCATTCACCCAGCAAGTGAATTTTTTTAGCAAACTATATTGAAATGTGTTATTTTAGAAAACAAATTTATCGGTTGCTGTATAGGTAAGACGTTATACTCAGCGACTCCGCGGATTGGCTGTCATTAGCATTAACAGGAAGCTTGGCCAGCAACTGTCCCATGATACGACATCATTGATGATTTTGCCTTAAAAATGCAGAAAGGTGCATTTTAAACTCAAAAGGTAACAGTGAAACTGAAAATGGTAATTTGCTTTTACAATCTTACTATAATTCACCAAATGTCCGTCTGTCCATTCGAAGGTACCGCAAAAATGGATCAACCGATTGCAACAATATTTTGGGTGGGTATTCCTGGGACCCATTGGAGTAAAATAGGCTATATTGTTTTTCCAATTTTTCCAAGTTTTCCAATTTTTCAGTTTTTCCAAACATGATGGAATAATATTTACCGATATGAACAGTGATGTGGCTTTTGTTGAAATTCTACAACTACTGTTTATTCTACGTACCAGGAGAGAGTAGATCGACTGCTGACGAACTCTTCCTATATAAACGTGCGGCTCCGAAAGAACACGGCAGCGTGTGCAAAGCGACTGAGAAACAAGTGTAGCGGCCGCTTCCGTGTTACAGATTCGACACGCACTCTTCACACATAAACGTGCGACTGAGAAAGACGTGCAGCAGCCGCTTCCGTTTTGCAGAATTCAATCTTTTTTCAAAATGGGCGCCATGTACTGTTTAGATTTTGATAACTTGCGTGTGATATGGTTCAACGGATGTTTATATGAATCGTTTAAAATAAAAAAAGCCTTCAATTTCTGATATTTTGCCTTTTCATTTGGGCTTCCCAATTGAAGCCCCGCCCATAGTGCAGTTACCGTTGCTCGTTGTTATAACTAGCGTGACTCGGCGCGCTCCGCGCGCCTCACCACACATCGTTTCAGAGGGGTAGGCATATTTGACCATTTTGGTGTCTTTTGGGTTTCATGGTGTTTTGGGTCTTCAGGGCCATTTGGGTCTTGAGGGTCTTTTGGATCCTATGGGTCTTTAAGGGTATTTTGGGTCTTTGAGGTGTTTTGGGTCTTCAGGGTCTTTTGGGTCTTTGGTGTCTTCAGAGGCTTTTGGGTCTTAAGGGTCTTTTGGGTCTTCGGGGTCCATAGGAGCTTTTGGGTCTTAAGGTTCTTTTGGTTCTTCTTGGTCTTTTTGGGTCTTTTTGGGTCCTCGGGGTCTTCTGGATATTTTTGGTCTTCGGTTCTTTTTTGGGTCTTTGGGGTGTTTTGGGTCTTCGGGGTGTTTTGGGTCTTCGGGGTGTTTTGGGTCTTCGGGGTGTTTAGGGTCTTTGGGGTGTTTTGGGTCTTCGGGGTGTTTTGGGTCTTCGGGGTGTTTTGGGTCTTCGGGGTGTTTTGGGGCTTTTGGGTTTTTGGGTATTCAGGGTCTTTTTGAGCCTCAGGGCCTTGAAGGGTATTTTGGGTCTTTGGGGTGTTTTGGGTCTTCAGGGTCTTTGGGGGTCTTCAGGGTATGTTGGGTCTTTGGGGGTCTTGGTGGTCTGAAGGGTCTTGGGGGAATTAAAGGGTCGTCAAAGGTCTGAGGGGTCTCAGCAGTCTTAACGCAATTAAGAGGGTGGTAATTTTATTTGAAGAAGAAGAAGACGTTTTCGTCGCATACATACATACATACATACATACATACATACATACATACATACATACATACATACATACATACATACTACTGTGTTCAAAAAGTATCCGACCTTTATTTTTCGTGCGTAAAAAAAAAAGAAGCTAGGGAGGCGTTGATTGGTGCACGTATGTAGGCGATCCTAATGCACACGCGTGAATTTTTTCCCACCTGCAGAAGCTGTCATTCGACGGCAGACCGCCGATGAGTGAGGACATGTAAGTGAGCGCCGTCGGATTTTCGTTTTTGACAAAATGACGGAAAAACTTGAACAACGCTACTGCATCAAATTTTGTGTAAAGCTTGGCGATTCCCAAGTGGAAACGATCCGCAAGATTCAACACCGTTCATTCCATTATGAAGGAGGATTTGGGCTTCAGGAGAATCTCAGCGAAGTTTGTACCAAAGCTGCTAACGATTGAGCAGAAGCAACTCCGTTTGGAGATCGCACAGGACATGCTGGAGACTGTGAACAGCGATCCCAGCTTCCTCAACACAGTGATCACTGGCGATGAGTCCTGGGTTTATGGGTACGACCCAGAAACCAAGTTGCAGTTTTGATGCAAGTTTGATGAAACACAAAATTTGATGCAGTAGCGTTGTTCAAGTCTTTCCGTCATTTTGTCAAAAACGAAAATCCGACGGCGCTCACTTACATGTCCTCACTCATCGGCGGTCTGCCGTCGAATGACAGCTTCTGCAGGTGGGAAAAAATTAACGCGTGCGCATTAGGATCGCCTACATACGTGCACCAATCAACGCCTCCCTAGCTTCTTCTTTTTTACGCACGAAAAATAAAGGTCGGATACTTTTTGAACACAGTACGTACATACATTCCGTACCATATACGTTTGCTCTATTATAATAAGAATATAGAATCGTGATAAACATTTTCATGTATTTATTCTCAAAACACGAGAACTGACTTAGATGAACCAGATGGGATTTGGTTTGTTGGGAACTTCCACTTGCCTTGTGTTATCAGGAGAGGGCCTGGGGGTTTAAAATCCCCCACATAAATAATTCCCTCGGTCCCTCAAGTAGCCAGAACCGGACCTGACTCCGGATAAATTCAATCAAGTTATTTGAGTATTGATGACTCTTCTGGTGAAGATTTTGACTGTTTCGGTAAAACAAACTTGTCTGCACCTGCGTGTGGTCTTGATGACTGTTCTGGTGAAGATTTTGACTGTTTCGGTAATAAACAAACTTGTCTGCACCTGCGTGTGGTATTGATGACTGTTCTGGTGAAGATTTTGACTGTTTCGGTAAAACAAACTTGTCTGCACCTGCGTGTGGTATTGATGACTGTTCTGGTGAAGATTTTGACTGTTTCGGTAAAACGAACTTGTCTGCACCTGCGTGTGGTATTGATGACTGTTTCGGTAATAAACGAACTTGTCTGCACCTGCGTGTGCTATTGATGACTGTTCTGGTGAAGATTTTGACTGTTTCGGTAATAAACAAACTTGTCTGCACCTGCGTGTGGTATTGATGACTGTTCTGGTGAAGATTTTGACTGTTTCGGTAATAAACAAACTTGTCTGCACCTGCGTGTGGTATTGATGACTGTTCTGGTGAAGATTTTGACTGTTTCGGTAAAACAAACTTGTCTGCACCTGCGTGTGGTATTGATGACTGTTTCGGTAATAAACGAACTTGTCTGCACCTGCGTGTGGTATTGATGACTGTTTCGGTAAAACAAACTTGTCTGCACCTGCGTGTGGTATTGATGACTGTTCTGGTGAAGATTTTGACTGTTTCGGTAAAACAAACTTGTCTGCACCTGCGTGTGGTATTGATGACTGTTCTGGTGGAGATTTTGACTGTTTCGGTAAAACGAACTTGTCTGCACCTGTGTGTGCTATTGATGACTGTTCTGGTGAAGATTTTGACTGTTTCGGTAAAACAAACTTGTCTGCACCTGCGTGTGGTATTGATGACTGTTCTGGTGGAGATTTTGACTGTTTCGGTAAAACAAACTTGTCTGCACCTGTGTGTGCTATTGATGACTGTTCTGGTGAAGATTTTGACTGTTTCGGTAAAACAAACTTGTCTGCACCTGCGTGTGGTATTGATGACTGTTCTGGTGGAGATTTTGACTGTTTCGGTAAAACAAATTTGTCTGCACCTCTGTGTGTTAGTAAGGTATATCGTTACTCCGCATTCCTGTTGTCGCATTGTGAGGATGATAAACAAGGTGATTTCTGTGTGGTCGAAGATTTCATTCATGTTTTTATTATTTCTGCACCTGTACAGCGAGGTATCGTCCGGATCACCACAGTGACGACGCCAACATCTCGGACTCCTTGTTGCCACGAAAGCACGGTCCGCCATTGAAGCCAAGGCGTGACCCGGGGACCCGATTAAGTCAATCGGCGGAAGCCGTAGGCAGGGACGGTCCACCCTATGAACCACCAGATTCCGAAGGAGCAGGTGAGATCGTGCTTGCTGATGAGGATTTCCTTCAGGATGGAAGTGAAATTGCATAACAGGAAGTTGTCGACTCTGTCAAGTTTTAAATGTTCCATTCATGACGTCACCAAAAAATCTCTTGTAATTCCTCATGAGCTTCGATATGAATCATTTGAGGAAAATGTCGTTTGATTTCATGAAAGTTGCTTTCACACTTGTTAACCGGACGGGACGGGACGGGACGGCTTCCCTCATGGGACGGCTTATCAGCTCTACTCTTGGTGGGAATCCATTTTGTTTTGATGATGGCCCTTGTGTCCAACATGGAAAACATGATTGTATGACCCTGAATTTTGGTTCTGATGACGAGGATGTGCATGTTTATTATACGACCATGAACTTTGACCTTTGGCTAAGGTGCATGTGTATTAGTTTGACGAGCTTTGTTGGACGATGTACTTTGGTATTGGGGCTGAAGTATACAGTCACGTGAAAAAGTAAGTACACCCCATGTAAAGTTTTGACTTTTTCAACATATTTCAACATACAGCTATTTGATCTTCATTTCAACAATATTGATAGATAAAGGTGATATAATATAACAAATATCATGAACATTTACATTTTGTAGTCCATTGTATAATTTAAATAAACATAAATGCAAATTTTGCATGTGGAAAAAGTAAGTACACCCCTACATTTATCACTACTTCAAATACCTAAAATTAGAATCAGGTGCAAATGATTAGAACATCGTTAGAGAGGATCTTGGAGGAACCTGTCTTATTTAAACCTCAGACATTTAGTTTGGTTTGCTCTTTGTTGTTGAAGTGTGTGGCGTCACCATGCCTAGATCGAAAGAGCTCTCTGAGGCCCTCGGAATGAAGGTTATAGATGCCTACGAGTCTGGGAAGGGATTTAAAATGATCTCCAAACAATTTGAAATCAATCATTCGACTGTCCGGAAGATCATCTACAAGTGGAGAAGATTCCAAACAACTGCCAACTTGTTCAGGCCAGGCCGCCCCAGCATGTTCAGCCCGAGAGCAGACCGCAAGATGATGAAAGAAGTCTCTAAGAACCCCAGAATGTCATCACAGGACCTACAGGTAGCTCTTGCCACTGTTGATGTCAACGTGCACGAGTCTACCATTAGAAAGAGGCTGCACAAATTCGATCTACATGGGAGGTGTGCCAGGAGGAAACATTTGCTGTCCAGAAAGAACATCAGGGCAAGACTAAAGTTTGCCAATGAACACCTCGGCAAAGACCAGCACTTCTGGAACAATGTGCTCTGGACAGATGAGTCAAAGGTAGAGCTATTTGGCCACAGTACCAGAAGACATGTTTGGCGAAAACCAAAGACAGCATTTGACCACAAGAACCTGATACCAACTGTAAAGCACTGGGACTGACACAATCTGTCAATTTCCCAACCCGGATCTCAGTCAACGGAGAATCTTCTCTTCTGGACTTGGTTATGACTAACTTCCCTGAAAATGTCTGCTGCTCTTCTTCTGCTCCAATCGGCTCTTCTGATCATGTGCTTGTTAAAGTGGACATCTCTCTGACCATTTTCAGAGAGCCTCCTCAGCGTCGACGAGTCTGGCATTTCACTCAGGCCAACTGGCACGGTCTTCAAGCAGCCATCAATCATCTGGACTGGTCTCCCATCTCTACTGCCTCTGACATCAACTCATCCTGGGAATTCTTCCAAAGTAAATTGCTCTCTCTCATGCACAGATTTATCCCTTCTCGTCTTCAGTTGTCATACCCTTCCTCCCGTCCATGGTACACGGAATCTTGTGGTGAGGCTATTGCCCAGAAAAAACTTGCTTTCGTCTCCTGGAAAGCAAATCCAACGGAAGGAAATCTCATTTCCTTTCACAAAGCCCGAAACAAGTGTGTGTCCACCCTCAGGAGAGCCAGGAAACAATATCTCTCCGTCCTCAGGACCGAACTCTCTTATCTGTCTCCCTCTTCCAAATCCTGGTGGCGTCTGGTGAAATCTGTTTCTGGTGTTTGTTCCCCCTCCATCCCCTCCCTCACCTTAAATGGCCACACGGCTGACTCCGCACGTGAAAAAGCTGAATGCCTCAACTCTGTGTTTGCCTCTAAATCTTGTGTCCCAAACCCATCCCTCTCTGTACCCACCGTACCCAGTCGTACCCAGCTGCTCCTGGACTCTGTGTCCTTTCCTCCTGACAAGGTGGAAAAGTTTCTGTCAACCCTCGACTCTGATTCTGCAACTGGACCTGACGGCATCAGCCCACGGGTCCTAAAATCATGTTCTTCCGCTCTTTCACTCCCCCTCCCTGTTCTCTTCACGCTCTCTTTTGCTCAAGGTCATCTTCCATCTGCTTGGAAATCTGCCAACATCACCGCTTTGCACAAAAAAGGTGCAAAAACAGATCCCAGCAACTACAGACCAATCAGCCTTCTCCCAATTATCAGCAAAGTCATGGAATCCATCATTGCTTCAGATATGAAATCTTTCCTCTTCTCCAATGGCTTGATCTCTGATCATCAATTTGGTTTCAGACCTGGACACTCCACTCTGGACATGCTGCTTCTGCTTTCTCAACAATGGATGGAGGTCCTCAATGCCAAACAGGAAATTAGAGCAGTCTCCCTTGACATATCACGTGCCTTCGATACGGTCTGGCACCATGAGGCGGAGTGGTATTCGGGTGGTTCCGGTATTTGGGACCGCAGGGACGGAAAGTGCAGGTACGGGGTGCTTGGCACTCCCCAGCCGGCCCGCTCTGAAGGTTCGGATCGGGACACCGGGATTCATTCCGGTCATTCAGACCGAAATTGTGACGGTGTCACCCGAAATATTCGGGTGGTTCCTCCTCCCCCCGGTCGACCCTCCTCTGCTCACCAAACTCTCCTCTTTTGGTATCCATGGAAATCTCCACGCATGGCTGGCGGACTTCCTCTCTAGTCGTAGTCAACGTGTGGCCCTGAATGGGTTTCTCTCATCTCCTCTTCCTGTTCAGGCTGGAGTTCCCCAAGGCAGTGTTCTGGGCCCTGTGCTTTTTCTGGTCTTCATCAATGATCTCTCTGACTCTCTTGAAAATCCTCTCTATCTCTTTGCTGACGACTCTACTCTCTGTCGCTCCATTCTTCATCCCTCAGATTGGCAGTCTGCAGCCTCCTCACTCTCTGCAGACCTTGACAAAATCACAGACTGGGCAAACAAGTGGAACATGTCTCTCAATCCTGACAAATCTCACACTCTTACGATGTCTCTCCGAAAAGACCGACTGGACAACCCTCCCATCCACTTTCTGAATAATCCTCTCCAAGAAGTTCTGTCACTCAAGCTTTTGGGTCTCACTATCTGCCATGATCTTTCCTGGAAAAACCACATTTCAAATCTGGCCTCCAAAGCCAGTCGCCGACTGGGCATCCTCCATCGTGCGAAGTCCTTCCTTGGCACACCTGAGCTCCTCACCACATACAAGGCTTTCATCCGCAGCTCAATGGAATACTGCTCTCCCCTCTGGGCTGGTGCTCCTGCCTCACACCTAGCTCGCCTTCACGCTGTTGAAACCAAAGCATTCAGAATCATTGGAATCTCCTGCGATGAAGCTAACTCCAAGGGCCTCTCACTCACTCACCGCAGGCAGGTTGGTGGTCTTTCCGTCTTCTACCGACTCCTCTCTGGCCTTGCCCCCCCAGCTCTCTCTGGGCTCTGTCCCGCAAATATTCCTACAGGTCGCACAAGATCTGCCTGCAACCCTCTTTTGGTTAAACTGCCAAAATCAAGACTCTCTGCTCACCTTCACTCCTTCATTCCTCTTTTCTCCCGCCTCTGGAACAAACTCCCTCACTCTCTTCAATCCCACTCCACCCTCCAAGTCTTTAAAACAGCTGTTCACCACCATCTCTTATCTTCCCCCATCCAAAACCTTGATCTTTTCTACCCCCGCTAATTTCACCCCAAATCCACTTTTTGAAATACCAACTTTTGTCCTGGAAGTCCTTGGTGTCCTTGTGCTTTATACTTCTCCCTCCCCCCCCACCTCTCCACGCCTCCTCCCCCTGGGCCCTCTCCCTTCCACACATCTCGCTGCTCTCGGATGTTGTGTGTGTGTGCTTCCCCTTTTCTCCCCATCTTGTCTTCCGCTCCCTCTTTTTGTGTATTTTGTTTGTCTGGTCGATTTGTTTGTGAAGTTAATGTTAGCTCTTTCACGAGCCTCGATTCAGTATTCAAAAAAAAAAAAAAAAAAAAAAAAAAGCATGGTGGTGGAAATATTATGGTTTGGGGCAGCTTTGCTGCATCAGGGCCTGGGCAACTCACCATCATAGAATCCACTATGAATTCTTCATTGTACCAGAGGGTGCTTGAGGATAATGTGAGGCCATCTGTCGAAGAGTTGAAGCTCAACCGAAGGTGGACCTTGCAACAAGACAATGACCCTAAACATCTATCTATAATTCCAGTAATCTCTGTCTGTACGTTTGTACGTTTGTCTGTGACCGCTGTTTCTCGACAACCACGGGTCCGATATACTTTTAACTTGCCAGGTATATTGCTGGGGACCCGAGGATGTGCCTTTTCAAGGTTTCATATTAATCGGACAATTACCTACCGAGCTATGTCCAAAAAACGATTCAACCAATCAGAGAGCAGCGAACTATCGCGTGTGCCGAACGTGGCGGGCACACTCTGCCTCGGATGGCACATTTGAGAGCGTATTCATTTATTTCACGTTTGCAAACTATGTTGGCGTTAAACTACGTTTTAAAACTAATAAAAACGAATTTGCGATTCATTCGCTTTCCTGCGCGTTTGTGCACGCGATGGCGATTTCTTTACCAAACTCCGGAAGCCGTTCGCTTTGGACCAAACCATTGCATGTAAATAGAGGGGGGGGATTGTCACCACTCGCAAGCCGTTCGCTTTGGACCAAACCATTTCATGTAAATAGAGGGGGGGGATATAATTTTAGATATAGATATAGTACGGGCATGCCCTAGTACCAGTAAATCCACCAAGGAATGGCTGAAAAGAAAGAAATGGAGGGTTCTGGAATGGCCAAGTCAAAGCCTGGATCTAAATCCCATCGAGATGTTGTGGGGGGATTTGAAACGAGCTGTGGATGCAAGAAACCCCTCAAACATCGCATAGCTGAAAGAATTCTGCATGGAGGAGTGGGCAAAGATTTCTCCCAGTCGATGTCAGAGACTGGTACACAGTTATAAGAAACGCCTACATGAGGTTGTTTCTGCCAAAGAGGGCAATACCACCTATGAGAGCCAAGGGTGGACTTACTTTTTCCACATGCGAAATTTGCATTTATGTTTATTTAAATTATACACTAGACTACAAAATGTAAATGTTCATGATATTTGTTATATTATATCACCTTTATCTATCAATATTGTTGAAATGAAGATCAAATAGCTGTATGTTGAAATATGTTGAAAAAGTCAGAACTTTGCATGGGGTGTGCTTACTTTTTCACGTGACTGTAAGTGCTTTGCTATGTGGTAATGTTTGTTTCTTTGTTGTTGTTTTTTACTTTTTATGCCTCCACCGATTTACTCGCCAGAAGCATTATGTTTTCGGGTTGTCCGTTGGTACAAGTACAAATTATGATGCAAAGTGACCTGTTTTAATTTTGAGGCCAAGAGGTCAAAGGTCAGTTTCTGTAATAGGTTTTCGTTCCTGCGATAACTTAAAAACAGCTGAAGGGAACTAAGTCAAACTTGGTACAAGTATATATTATGATGCAAAGTGACCTGTTTTGATTTTGGGGCCAAGAGGTCAAAGGTTAGTTTCTGTAATAGGTTTTCGTTACCACAATAACTTAAGAACGGCTGAAGGGAACTAAGTCAAACGTTGTGCAAGTATGTATGATGATGCAAAGATTAACGTATTAGATTATGAAGCAAAGGTCAGAGGTTCCGTTCGGAAAAATTATGTTACTGTGCTAACTTCTGAACCAGTGATGGGATTTTGACCAAACTTGGTGTAAGTACACATTATGATGCAAAGATGAACTGATTAGGTTTCGGTGTCAAAGGTCAAAGATCATGTCAGGTAAAAATGTGATACTTGAGAACAGCTGAAGGGATTTAAATCAAACTTGGTACAAGTATGTGTAATGATGTAATAATGTGGGTGGAGGCATATCGGTCGACATCGCAACGTCGAAGAGTGCCGTTCTAGTTTCCTTATTTAAAAAAGGCCTCTCTCAAGACAAATTGCCAATGAGGCATAAACGTGTCGGTGGATTGATTATCTTCTCAATACGAGGAGGGATGTGAGGTTGGGGGCAGAGGGTAACCAAAAGAGCCAATGAAAGCCTGTGTAAGTTGATGACACTGCATGTTGCAGTGCAGCAGCTGCCACTGCTTTTAACAGGTTCTGTCTTCACTGATGCAATGAAGCCAGAAGTTGCATTTTAACTTCTAGTAACATCTTTTTCCAGCTATAATTGAAAAACCACGTTAATTGTGCAATGTACTTATGTATAAATGGGGTGCTGCAGGATATATCCTCCCTGTTTGTCAGAACCATTGCAGCAAGTTCTGCTGTGGCACCTGGGTTCACAGTCAACACTCCATTTGTGGTACTAATGAATATATATATATATATATATATATATATATATATATATATATATATATATATATATACACACAGACTTGGCATTTAATATGGAATTTTTTTTTTTTTCTTGACTTGGGTTTACTTTCTGAACTCAGTATATCAATCTGGTGAGTTTATTTTACCCTTCGGTGATGTCTTTGTTGAAAGAACCATGTCACTGTCTTTCGCAGCAGCAAGAAGTCAATCACAGGATTATATCACAGGTGGCGTGACAAAATGTAAGGACAGGTACATTTGACAATTGGCTTCACAATCGGGTATATAAGGGTTGTTGCGTTCTGTATTAGTGGAAAACAACTGCTGCACGTCGACAAAAGTTATTGCCGCTTCCTCTGGAGATGGTCCGTCAACTTGACAATGCTGTTTGTCATGGAGTGGTGGCTTTACGAAATTCTGGCATGAAACAGCGTGCTATTGCTCGGCAGTATGGCATCACTCAAGGTCAGGTGTCAAAGATCCTGAAACGAAATGCTCAGAGGGGTGTCCCTACTCCAATACCGAGGCCAGGACGTCCACGCAGAACCACAAGGAGAGATGATCGCCAGCTGCACCGGTTAGTCTGCAATGGCCGTACCAAGTCAGCTAATCGGCTTAGGGCTGAGTGGCAGCAACTGACAAATGTGCCTGTATCCAGAAGGCTAGTCAACCAACGACTGGTTGAAGCAGGCTATCGTGCCAGGCGTCCCCTGAGAAAGCCACGCCTGACCAGACAACACAGCCAGCGCCGATTGCAGTGGGCCAGAGAGCACCGTCAATGGCAGCCAGGACACTGGAATCACGTGACCTTCAGTGACGAGTCTAGATTTCTGGTCTATCGTCAAGATGGCCGCGTCCGAGTGCGCAGACAAGTGCATGAAGCCCACAACGAAGATTGTATAGTGCCAATAGTCCAAGCTGGAGGTGGTGGGGTGACCGTTTGGGCTGCTTTTCATGCAGGGTGCAAAACTGACCTGGTTGTTCTGAATGGAAACCTGAACCAGTTCAAGTACAGGGCCATTCTGGAAGAAACATTGCTTCCATTTGCTCGTGCAGCCTTTCGAGGAAACATTGTCTTCCAAGATGACAATGCACGGCCTCATCGTGCTCGCATGATCCAACACTTTCTTGCTGACCGTGGTGTAGAGCATATGGAGTGGCCTGCCATGTCCCCGGATATGAATTCGATAGAGAACTTGTGGGCAGAATTAACGCGTCAAATCGACAACTTGGACCAGCAGCCTGCCTCTGTGCGTGAATTGCAGCAGGCTATTGCAACTGCATGGCAAGCGATTCCTGTCCAAACCTCGGAAAATCTCGTGAACAGCATGCCTCGACGTGTACGTGCTCTCCTGAATGCTCGTGGGGGTTACACGAAGTACTGAACTGTAATTTTACTGTCCGTAATCCCAGTCATAATTTAACTTTTGTTTTTGTTGAAAAATTTTTTGGCTAATGTGCAAAATAAAGAGATACTTCTGGAAAACGTACAGAAGTTTAACACAGTACTGTCCGTGAATTGAGTTCTATATCAGTTTACATCACTTTCAAGGATCAATTTATTTGCTTCGAAATGTCAAATGTGGTTTTTGTTTCTTTTAAAGGTCACATTAACAAAATCTAGAATAATTTCAACATAATTCCAATGAACTTTTGGTTCTAAGTCATCTTGAAAAGTAAGTTCACTCCCACAAAAAAATATTCCATATTAAATGCCAAGTCTGTATATATATATATATATATATATATATATATATATATATATATATATATATATATATATATATATACACGAGTAATAAAAATATTTTTTAAATGTGAAGAGATGTCGAGAAGTTACTCCATAAAGTATGGAAACAAGGTCATGATGATCAAAAAAAATGATCATATGAAACCATCCCTACATCTTTGAATAAGGGTTGAAGGTTCTCGTATGTAGCCTAAACGACTTTTTAGAGAAGATACTCCAACTTTAGTTTGGTATGTAGCAGATGGGCACGACGTTTTCTTTTTCTGTGCCATCCCTACATAGAGATTACCAGCGTACTCTCTGATATAAATGATCTGTGCCTTAATCCCAAGAGTTCGGGGCCCACCACTCAGATCCGCCTTCCCCATTCCCCTCTATCCTCCACACCTCAATTCCTTGATCTTCAAATCTCTTTCCACGACATCCCTTCACCTTAACCTTTGTCATCCTTGATATTTTCCCTTTAATTATCCCATCCCATGCTTTTTTGATTGGTGATTCATCCTGTTTCCTCATACAATGTCCCAATCGCACCACAAACTAATCTCTCTAATCCTTTCTGTGATACTTCCGACTCCACCTCTCTTGCATATCTCCCCATTCCTCAACCGCTCTCTTGGTGATACGTGGAGAATCCACCGAAGCATTCTCATCCCTGTCCTCTCCAGCAAGTCCTCTTCCCTTTTTCCCAAAGCCCATGTTTCTGCACCATACATTATAACTGGTCTAATCACTGTCTTGTGCATTTTAACCTTCAATTCCCTCAGGATCGTTCTATCACAGTAACCTCACAATAACTTGTTTCCATTTTCCCCATGCTCTCTTCACTCTATCCTGGATTTGTTTCACAATCTCCCCCTTCCTTTAGTGTTGTACCAAGGTATTTGAATGTATCCACCCGTGTCAGCTCTCCACCCCCTGTATCCACAATCGTTATCCTTTCAACACCAGTCTTACCACACACCATAACCTCATGACCTTCTCGCATTAACCTTCAATCTCTGCCTCTCTAAGATCTCTTTCCATTCCAGCACTCTTCTCTGCAGCTCTTCCTTTTCCACTGCTGTAATGACAAAGTTGTCTGTGGACAGGAACTCCCATAGTTCTCTATCTCGGATGTTGTCACTCAGCACGTCCATCACCAACACAAAAAGGAAGTAACTGAGTGTGGAACCCTGGTGGAGCCCAACGTCCACTCAAAAATATTGTGAGTCCCCATTCGTTGTCCTGACCATAGCAATGACTCCTTTATACATTTCAATCACGATCTTATCAATCTTCTCTGTCATGCCCTTCTTCTTCAAACACCAACACACCACTTATCCTGGAATCCTATCGTATGCCTTCTCTAGATCTATGAATGTCCAGTACATCTTCTTATTTCCTTCCAGAATCTTTTCCTGAATCTGTCTGAAGATTTGCTGCTTCTGCTTTCTCAACAATGGATGGAGGTCCTCAACGCCAAACAGGAAATTAGAGCTGTCTCCCTTGACATTTCACGTGCCTTCGATACGGTCTGGCACGCTGCTCTGCTCACCAAACTCTCCTCCTTTGGTATCCATGGAAATCTCCACGAATGGCTGGCGGACTTCCTCTCTGGTCGTAGTCAACGTGTGGCCCTGAATGGGTTTCTCTCATCTCCTCTTCCTGTTCAGGCTGGAGTTCCCCAAGGTAGTGTTCTGGGCCATGTGCTTTTTCTGGTCTTCATCAATGATCTCTCTGACTCTCTTGAAAATCCTCTCTATCTCTTTGCTGACGACTCTACTCTCTGTCGCTCCATTCCTCATCCCTCAGATCGGCAGTCTGCAGCCTCCTCACTCTCTGCAGACCTGGACAAAATCACAGACTGGGCAAACAAATGGAACATGTCTTTCAATCCTGATAAATCTCACACTCTCACGATGTCTCTCCGAAAAGACCGACTGGAAAACCCTCCCATCCACTTTCTGAATAATCCTCTCCAAGAAGTTCTGTCACTCAAGCTTTTGGGTCTCACTATTTGCCATGATCTTTCCTGGGAAAACCACATTTCAAATCTGGCCTCCAAAGCCAGTCGCCGACTGGGCATCCTCCGTCGTGCGAAGTCCTTCCTTGGCACACCTGAGCTCCTCACCACATACAAGGCTTTCATCCGCAGCTCTATGGAATACTGCTCTCCCCTCTGGTCTGGTGCTCCTGCCTCACACCGAGCCCGTCTTCACGCTGTTGAAACCAAAGCGTTCAGAATCATTGGAATCTCCCGCGATGAAGCTAACGCCAAGGGCCTTTCACTCACTCACCGCAGGCAGGTTGGTGGTCTTTCCGTCTTCTACCGACTCCTCTCTGGCCTTGCCCCCCCAGCCCTCTCTGGGCTCTGTCCCCCAAATATTCCTACAGGTCGCACAAGATCTGCCTGCAACCCTCTTATGGTTAAACTGCCAAAATCAAGACTTTCTGCTCACCTTCACTCCTTCATTCCTCTTTTCTCCCACCTCTGGAACAAACTCCCTCACTCTCTTCAATCCCACTCCACCCTCCAGGTCTTTAAAACAGCTGTTCACCACCATCTCTTATCCTCCCCCATCCAAAACCTTGATCTTTTCTACCCCCGCTAATTTCGGTCCCCTTGTGTTTTATACCTCTCCCCCCCCCCCCCCTCCCCTTCCCACACCTCCTGCCCCCAAGCCCTCTCCCTCCCACACTTCTCCCTGCTCTCCAATGTTGTGGTTGTGTGCTTCCCCTTCTCTCCCCATCTTGTCTTCCGCTCCCTCTTTTTGTATATTTTGTTTGTCTGGTTGACTTGTTTGTGAAATAAATGTTAGCTCTTTCACGAGCCTCGATTCAGTATACAAAAATAATAATAATAATAATAATAATAATAAAAGATGAAAATCCCATCCAGTACTGCGCCCCTTCCTGCATGAATCTGTACTGCATCTCGTCTATCTTCATAATCTCACTTCGCCTTCGGTCTACAATCCTCTCCAGTACCTCCATAGCATGCTCCATCAATTTGATATCTCAGTAATTTCCATAGACTAAGATGTCCCCTTTCTGTTTGAAAGTTGGTATGATTTTGCTCTTCCTCCAATCATCTGGTATCTTCACCTCACTCCACACTTTCTGAATCAACTCTAACATCCACTTAACTCCCCCAGTTCCGAGCACCTTCAATAACTCAACCGCAACTTCAGATGGTCCACAGGATTTCCACGCTTTTCCTTTTATCAAGTGCTTTTCTAACGTCCTCCTCTTGAACCTCCCTCATGGGTCCCTCAGTTTTCTGTGTTTTCCTCACGGGTTCCTCTGTTTTCAGTGCCCCCCTCACGGGTCCCTCAGTTTTCCGTGCCTCCCCACGGGTCCCTCAGTTTCCCATGTTTTCCTCACGGGTCCCTCCGTTTTCAGTGCCTCCCTCACGGGTCCCTCAGTTTTCCGTGCCTCCCCACGGGTCCCTCAGTTTCCCATGTTTTTCTCACAGGTCCCTCAGTTTTCAGTGCCTCCATCACGGGTTACTCAGTTTTCCGTGGTTTTCCTCACGGGTCCCTCAATTTTCCATACCTCCCTCACAGGTCCCTCAGTTTTCCTTACCTCCGTCAGGGCCCCCCCCCCCCCCCCTCACTCTCTCTCGTTTTCCGCATTTGTTTATCTTTCAAAGTACTCTTTTCACCTTCTCTTCATTTCCTCCTCTCCATGTAGTCTCACACCAGCATCATCCTTCACTGCACACACTCCCCCAGTGATGCTTTTTCCTCTTCCTCACTCTTGATATTCTGTAGATGATTTTCTCACCCTCTGGTGTTTCCAAATCATCATACCATTGTGTTGCTTCCCATCTTTCCTTGCCAACTGTTTTCTTTGCCTCACCATTTATAGTCTAACAGCTCTCTCACATGGTCTTCTCCTGTCGTTTTCCATTCTACATATATCACATTTGATCACGTATTGTACTTCCTCATTCCACCACCAAGTCTCCTTTTCCTTGGGATTTCTTTCGTTCGTTCTCCCCACCATCTTTTCAGCCGCCTTGACCAGGGTTTCATTCACATTCTTCCGTATTCCTTATACTCCTCCATCCACATTTAACTTCCTCGACCTTTTCTGGACTTCCTCTTTAGGGGACAAGCTTCTTTAATATATTATTCCACCTTCTCAAACTCACCCTTTGTTTTTGTTTTTTCTTGCTCACCTCACCTCCATTACTAACAGCCTATGTTTGCTCACCCATACTTTGCCCATTATAATCTTGCAGTTTATAACCTGCTTCTTGTTGCTCCCTCTTACCAAGACGTAATCAATCTGCTACTATTCCCTCCACTTTGTCGGTTAACAGATGTTCCTTCATCTTTCCAATCCCTGTATTCACAAGGAATCCTTTCATCTCCTTCCCTGCCATTGCTGGAGTTCCCCCAAGGTAGTGTTCTGGGCCCCCGTACTATTCCTGATCTTCATCAATGATCTCTCTGACTCTCTGGAAAATCCTCTTTATCTATTTGATGACCACTCCACCCACTGCTGTGACATCCCTCATCCTTCAGACAGGTAGGCTACAGCGGCTTTCCTCTTTTCAGACCTTGAAAAAAATCACGAGCTGGTCAAACACTTGGAATGTCTTTCAATCCTGACAAATCTCACACTCTCACTATCTCTCTTTGAAAGGACCGTCTGGCAAACCCTCCTATTTACTTTTTTTAGCAATCTTCTTGAGGAAGTTCAGTCTCTCAAACTCCTGGGTCTCACTATCAGATATGATGTTCCATGGACAAACCACATTTCAAAGTTGACCTCCAAAGTCAGTCGCCGAATGGGCATCCTTTGTCGTACAAAGTCCTTTCTTGGCACACCTGAACTCATATCCACCTACAAGGCCTTCATCCGCAGCTTGATGGAGTACTGCTCTCTCCTGGTTCCTCTGCCTCAACCTTGCTCAGCTTGATGCCGTGGAAACCAAGGCCTTCAAGATCATTGGAATCTCTCACGATGAAGCTGAGTCTATGAGCCCATCAGTTTGACATCACAGACAGGTCGGTGGTCTCTTTCTCTTATAACACCTCCATAGAGTCTTGCCAACATGCCCAGAACACGTGTTCATGGATGTTCCCTCTCCAGGGTGGACTGATCTATGAAACTGAGAATTAAATTCTCTTCTTGGTGTTGGCTGCACTGCAGTCGTATGGTGATGTAGGGAGCTTAGCTCTGTTAAGTTCATGCCTAATAGGTGTAGCCTATCCAAATGTTTAGCCAGAAGAGCCTTTTACAAATTTAAATTGTTCCTGGATACTTCCAGAACTGTTTTTTTATGTACCAGACACAGGTTAGTTAACGTGTGGCAGGGATTTCCTGTTGGTCAGGATGCATGCAGCAATAGCTGTTGTTTTTGTTGTATAGCCCTGGACAGCTCTCTCAAACAAATCCATGGCATGCAGACAGCTGATCAATCTCCCAGAAGTGACCCAAAGATCCCGCACATCCAGGATGGTGTACCCCATCCGTGACAAAGTCAGCGACGCGACAGGGAGGTGTTGTTGTTGGTGTTGTTGGGGGTCGATTTTTGAAATGCGCACCCATTGGTCGGACAGCAGTCAGACCACACCCACATTTGTCTCTTGACTCCATGCACCCACCATAGTACCAAGACGAAATGTTATGGCCACCATCTTGTTTTGTGGTGGGCCTAGCACATTAGGCCTTATATAGGCTTCTGTTGATTATACGATGTCCAGCTTTGTAGTGTCAAATAACCATTGGCTTTGTTTGAGTCGTGTTAGATTAATAGTAAGCTTTTTTTGTTTATATATATTTATATTTTTATATATAATATATATATATATATATATATATATATATATATATATATATATATATATATATATATATATATATATATATATACAGTGAAACCTTGACTTACGAGTTTAATTCGTTCTGTGACCGAGCTCGTAACTCAATTTGCTCGTTTCTCAAATTAAATTTCCCCATTAAAATGCATTGAAATGCTATTAATCCGTTCCAGCCCGCCAAAAACCACACCAATTTTTTTTTAAATATACAGTATATATAAAAATATCTCGCGCTTTATATTTCACCTGTATGCAGCATACAAGTTGGCAGGATGGCCTGGACTGGAGGTACGCACACTTGACTCTAAACTGTCCAGCCTGGGTTTGAATCCCGACCCAGCTATAACCTGTCATGTCGGTGTTTCACAGGCAGGGTGATTCATCAATGTGTGTGCCGCTAAACTGGGCGCCCCGTTTGCGTCCCATTAGTTGTTGGATGTTAAGGATCTCACCGTGTTTTCCACAAAGAGAAGGCGAGCTATCGCCGGCACTCTGAACAAGTTGTGGCCTGGCATGCTCTTCTCCTCTGCCGTTATATACGTCCTCCTCGGCATCTTTTTCCAGAAGAGCCCTGTCTCGTCACAGTTGAAGATTTGCTGGGGGATGTATCGTTCGGCTTCTATCAGTTCGGCAAAAGTTATAATAAAATCTTCAGCTGCCTTCACATCCGAGCTTGCTGCCTCACCATGCCTGACGACGGAGTGAATGCCGGTCCTCTTCTTAAAATTATCAAACCATCCCCGACTGGCTTTGAATGACTTCCGATGCCTTGTCCGTTGATGTTCCCGCCGCCTGCTACACCAAATCCCCGTAAATGTCTCGGGCCTTCTCACAGATGATGCTCTCGGTCACGGTATCTCCTGCGAGCTGCTTCTCCGTCAACCACACAAACAACAACTTCTCCATCTCTTCATGGATAGAGGTCCGGAGCTTTGAAATAATCGTAACGCCCTTGGCTGGCGTTATAGCCTTTATCGACTCCTTCTGCTTCAAAATCGTACATATCGTAGAAGTACTACGATCGTACTGCCTCACCAAGTCGACAACACGCACACCTCGCTCATGTTTTTCGACGATTGCGTGTTTTATATCCAAGCACATCATCCTCTTCTTCTTCTCAGTACTGCCCTTGGCACTCAATTTCTTAGGACCCATGGTTAAAACTAAGAAATTTTCCAAAATAACCAAAATGCGAAAACAAAGCAGCAGCTATATACGGCAGAGATGCTTGCACGGCAAGATAACCACGTGACCGGAACCCACCTGGTGGCGGGTGGCGTAAGCTCCAAAATAACCAAAATGCGAAAACAAAGCAGCAGCGATATACGGCAGAGATGCTTGCACGGCAAGATAACCACGTGACCGGAACCCACTTGGTGGCGGGTGGCGTAAGCTCGTAACTCAGATCTCGGCTCGCATCTCAAAGCAATAAACCGCCCGAGCGACGGCTCGTATCTCAGAAAACTCGTAAGTTGGTGCACTCGTAAGTCAAGGTTTCACTGTATATATATATATATATATATATATATATATATATATATATATATATATATATATATATATATATATATATATATATATATATATATTGTTACGGGTGACGGGGATGAGGATCAGAGTCCCAAACGTCACTCCCGACTAAGTGTGTTACAGGATGACTAATGTCATCGACCCTAGGTCCTATCCCCAGCCCGCCGGGCCGAGGCCCGCAAGCTGACCAAGCAGTTTTTGGAAGCTTGAACCTTTGGTTTAATGCAAGGAGTAGAGGCAAAACTCCAGAGTTTAGACTGCCACACTGGTGGCTCAGGGGAGCTTGAAACCTGATCCGAAAAATGTCAAACAAACAAAATGAAATACAATCCAACAAAAGGTAATTTACTTCAAAGAATGCAAAACTATACAATAAGCAAATCATATATGTATGATGACGGACTTAATTAATGATTAATGACAGACTGAATTAATTAATTAACACAGGCCACATACAACCGATACGAAAGACCGACACAACATCACACATACGGACCCTCTATCTAACCCAGGGAAAGGGAAGGGAAGCAAATGAAAAAAAAACAATATTCGCAGGGACTTGAAATAAAATTGGATATGAGGATGGGAATGGAATGGGGTTCGGGCCTGTTTGAAGAGCAGTTTCATCGACGCTCGCCAGAGCAGGGCTTAGCGGGAACAAGGGTGAATGGACCAGTCATCACGCTCTGCAATTCCTTTGATCCTTTTCCTTTCCTCAACCTCCTTCATGCAACACAGGAAATCCTTCAGCTCAGAAAGTTCATCGTGGTCGACTCCTTCATGTAGCACTCGCCGAGCTCGATCACAGCATGAAGCTTATAGCGTTTTCCACAGAGACCCAAGAAGCACCTTTTTCCACACAATACGTCGTTTTCCACAGAGACACAAGAAGCCCCTTTTTCCACACAATTACGCTCTTTTCCTTTTTGTCCACCTTCCTCATGCACAATGAATCCTTCAGAAAGTTCATAGAGATCGAGTCTCTCACACCAGCACGCTCACTGAAACCGTTCACGCTACGAGCAAGCATTCGTTTTTACCGCACCGGCAAGAGACGCTCTTCTTATTCTTCCTGACTCTGTTCCTGCACTTTCTTGCTTGAAAGAAAACAGTTGAATCCTTTCCAAAGCTGTTTTTGTACACTACCACCAACAGTCAAAATCACAATGTGTAAAGGGAGTGGATATGGGGTAAACTTTAAGAAAAAGCAAAAATAAATATGAAAAGGCATTTCTATGCAATACACGATAAACGACACGACTCCTAAACGATTGACATTCCCACAAACGTAACTATATATATATACTATATATATATACTATATATATATATATATATATATATATATATATATATATATATATATATATATATATATATATATATATATATATATACCAACGTCGGCTAATTCAGATTTTTCGAGTATGGCTGTACGTGATAAACAAAGAGCGCGGTTCGTAGATCGTAAATCCATGAGTGCCGTGGGCATCGGGTCACTGGGTGCGGCGTAAAAGGGATAACAAAGTCGAGTCCTTACGCTATTATTATATAGATACTGGCGTGACTTGGCGCGCTCCGCGTGCCTCACCGCACGTCGTTTCAGAGGGGTAGGCATCTTTGACCATTTCGGTGTCTTTTGGGTCTTCATGGTGTCTTGGGTCTTCAGGGCCATTTGGCTCTTCAGGGTCTTTTGGATCCTCTGGGTCTTTGAGGTGTTTTGGGTCTTCAGGGTCTTTTGGGTCTTTGGTGTCTACAGAGGCTTCTGGGTCTTAAGGGTCTTTTGGTTCTTCTTGGTCTTTAAGGGTCTTTGGGTCTTTATGGGTCTTCGGGGTATTTTTGGTCTTCAGGGTTTTTTTTGGTATTCAGGGTCTTTGGGATCTTTTTGGTCTTCAGGGTCCTTTGGGTCTTCAGGGTGTTTTAGGTTTTCTGGGTGTTTTGGGTCTTTGGGGTGTTTTGGGTCTTCGGGGTGTTTTGGGTCTTTGGGGTGTTTTGGGTCTTCGGTGTGTTTTGGGTCTTCGGTGTGTTTTGGGTCTTCGGGGTGTTTTGGGTCTTCGGGGTGTTTTGGGTCTTCGGGGTGTTTTGGGTCTTCGGGGTGTTTTGGGTGTTCGGGGTGTTTTGGGTGTTTGGGGTGTTTTGGGTCTTCGGTGTGTTTTGGGTCTTCGGTGTGTTTTGGGTCTTCGGGGTGTTTTGGGTGTTTGGGGTGTTTTGGGTCTTCGGTGTGTTTTGGGTCTTCGGTGTGTTTTGGGTCTTCGGGGTGTTTTGGGTGTTCGGGGTGTTTTGGGTGTTCGGGGTGTTCGTGGTGTTTTGGGTCTTCGGGGTGTTTTGGGTCTTCGGGGTGTTTTGGGTCTTCTGGGTGTTTTGGGTCTTCGGGGGTGTTTTGGGTCTTCATGGTGTTGTGGGTCTTCGGGGTGTTTTCGGTCTTCGTGGTGTTTTTTTTTGTTTTTTTTTTGGTTTTTTTTTGTATACTGAATCAAGGCTCGTGAAAGAGCTAACATTTATTTCACAAACAAATCAACCAGACAAACAAAATATACAAATAGAGGGAGCGGAAGACAAGATGGGGAGAGAAGGGGAAGCACACAACCACAACATTTGAGAGCAGGGAGAAGTGTGGGAGGGAGAGGGCTTGGGGGCAGGAGGCGTGGGAAGGGGAGGGGGGTCTTTGAGGTGTTTTGGGTCTTCAGGGTCTTTTGGGTCTTTGGTGTCTACAGAGGCTTCTGGGTCTTAAGGGTCTTTTGGTTCTTCTTGGTCTTTAAGGGTCTTTGGGTCTTTATGGGTCTTCGGGGTATTTTTGGTCTTCAGGGTTTTTTTTGGGATTCAGGGTCTTTCGGGTCTTTTTGGTCTTATAAAACACAGGTATAAAAGGTATAAAACACAAGGGGACCGAAATTAGCGGGGGTAGAAAAGATCAAGGTTTTGGATGGGGGAGGATAAGAGATGGTGGTGAACAGCTGTTTTAAAGACCTGGAGGGTGGAGTGGGATTGAAGAGAGTGAGGGAGTTTGTTCCAGAGGCGGGAGAAAAGAGGAATGAAGGAGTGAAGGTGAGCAGAAAGTCTTGATTTTGGCAGTTTAACCATAAGAGGGTTGCAGGCAGATCTTGTGCGACCTGTAGGAATATTTGGGGGACAGAGCCCAGAGAGGGCTGGGGGGGCAAGGCCAGAGAGGAGTCGGTAGAAGACGGAAAGACCACCAACCTGCCTGCGGTGAGTGAGTGAAAGGCCCTTGGAGTTAGCTTCATCGCGGGAGATTCCAATGATTCTGAACGCTTTGGTTTCAACAGCGTGAAGACGGGCTAGGTGTGAGGCAGGAGCACCAGACCAGAGGGGAGAGCAGTATTCCATAGAGCTGCGGATGAAAGCCTTGTATGTGGTGAGGAGCTCAGGTGTGCCAAGGAAGGACTTCGCACGACGGAGGATGTCCAGTCGGCGACTGGCTTTGGAGGCCAGATTTGAAATGTGGTTTTCCCAGGAAAGATCATGACAAATAGTGAGACCCAAAAGCTTGAGTGACAGAACTTCTTGGAGAGGATTATTCAGAAAGTGGATGGGAGGGTTTTCCAGTCGGTCTTTTCGGAGAGACATCGTAAGAGTGTGAGATTTATCAGGATTGAAAGACATGTTCCATTTGTTTGCCCAGTCTGTGATTTTGTCCAGGTCTGCAGAGAGTGAGGAGGCTGCAGACTGCCGATCTGAGGGATGAGGAATGGAGCGACAGAGAGTAGAGTCGTCAGCAAAGAGATAGAGAGGATTTTCAAGAGAGTCAGAGAGATCATTGATGAAGACCAGAAAAAGCACATGGCCCAGAACACTACCTTGGGGAACTCCAGCCTGAACAGGAAGAGGAGATGAGAGAAACCCATTCAGGGCCACACGTTGACTACGACCAGAGAGGAAGTCCGCCAGCCATGCGTGGAGATTTCCATGGATACCAAAAGAGGAGAGTTTGGTGAGCAGAGCAGGGTGCCAGACCGTATCGAAGGCACGTGAAATGTCAAGGGAGACAGCTCTAATTTCCTGTTTGGCGTTGAGGACCTCCATCCATTGTTGAGAAAGCAGAAGCAGCATGTCCAGAGTAGAGTGACCAGGTCTGAAACCAAATTGATGATCAGAGATCAAGCCATTGGAGAAGAGGAAAGATTTCATATCTGAAGCAATGATGGATTCCATGACTTTGCTGATAATTGGGAGAAGGCTGATTGGTCTGTAGTTGCTGGGATCTGTTTTTGCACCTTTTTTGTGCAAAGCGGTGATGTTGGCTGATTTCCAAGCAGATGGCAGATGACCTTGAGCAAAAGAGAGGGTGAAGAGAACAGAAAGAGGGAGTGAAAGAGCGGAAGAACATGATTTTAGGACCCGTGGGCTGATGCCGTCAGGTCCAGTTGCAGAATCAGAGTCGAGGGTTGACAGAAACTTTTCCACCTTGTCAGGAGGAAAGGACACAGAGTCCAGGAGCAGCTGGGTACGACTGGGTACGGTGGGTACAGAGAGGGATGGGTTTGGGACACAAGATTTAGAGGCAAACACAGAGTTGAGGCATTCAGCTTTTTCACGTGCGGAGTCAGCCGTTAAGCCGTTTGAGGTGAGGGAGGGGATGGAGGGGGAACAAACACCAGAAACAGATTTGACCAGACGCCACCAGGATTTGGAAGAGGGAGACAGATAAGAGAGTTCGGTCTTGAGAACGGTGAGATATTGTTTCCTGGCTCTCCTGAGGGTGGACACACACTTGTTTCGGGCTTTGTGAAAGGAAATGAGATTTCCTTCCGTTGGATTTGCTTTCCAGGAGACGAAAGCAAGTTGTTTCAGGGCAACAGCCTCACCACAAGATTCCGTGTACCATGGACGGGAGGAAGGGTATGACAACTGAAGACGAGATGGGATAAATCTGTGCATGAGAGAGAGCAATTTACTTTGAAAGAATTCCCAGGATGAGTTGATGTCAGAGGCGGTAGAGATGGGAGACCAGTCCAGATGATTGATGGCTGCTTGAAGACCGTGCCAGTTGGCCTGAGTGAAATGCCAGACTCGTCGACGCTGAGGAGGCTCTCTGAGAATGATCAGAGAGATGTCCACTTTGACAAGCACATGATCAGATGAGCCGATTGGAGCAGAAGAAGAGCAGCAGACATTTTCAGGGAAGTTTGTCATAACCAAATCCAGAAGAGAAGATGCTCCGTTGACTGAGATCCGGGTCGGGAAATTGACAGATTGTGTCAGTCCCAGTGAGTCGCAGAAGTCCTTTGCTGAAGAGCCATGGCTGGTGAGAGAGGTACCCACACCCGGCCAACTGGCATGGTGACAATTGAAATCACCACATATGAGGAAGAGAGAGTTGGGATGGGTAGATAGAAGTTGGTCCATATTATCAGACAGCGAGATGTAGATGGAGTCATCGCTGTTTGGTGGACGGTACAACACACATATGAACAAAAGGTGGGAGCGAAGGGGAAGCCGTAGCCAAAGGTATTCCTGGGTTTTGTTTCCTGGTGTTTTGGTGTTTTTGGTGTTTTTGTTTTCCTGGGTTTTGTTTGGTGACCCACTCCGAAGACCCAAACACCTGGGTTTGGTGTTTTTGTTTTCCTGGGTTTTGTTTCCAAAGGTATTCCTGGGTATTCCTGGTGTTTTGGGTCTTCGGAGTGTTTTGGGTCTTCGGAGTGTTTTCGGTCTTTGGGGTCTTTTGTGTCTTTTTGAGCCTCAGGGCCTTGAATGGTATTTTGGGTCTTTGGGGGTCTTCAGGGTATTTTGGGTCTTCAGGGGTCTTGGTGGTCTGAAGGGGCTTGGGGGAGTTAAAGGGTCGACAAAGGTCTGAGGGGTCTCAGCAGTCTTCACGAAATTAAGAGGGTTAATTAAGAGGGTGGTAATTTTATGTGAAGAAGAAGAAGAAGACGTTTTCGTCGCATATAAACATAGCGACATAACCATATACGTTTGCTTTATTATAATAAGATGTATATATATATGCAACTCAGGTAGAGGAATAATATATATATATATATATATATATATATATATATATATATATATATATATATATATATATATATATATATATATATATATATATATATATATATATATATATATATATATATATATATATATATATATATGTTATGAATTTGGTAGAGCAACATCTAGAGCTAGGTAGATCTGAATAGGTAGGTATTCGGCTGTCGTGACAGGGACTCTACATGTAATAAGTTCTTGATGTTTAGGCGTTTGTCGGGGGAAGATGTATGATTGTGGATCTACCTGGAGGTATCGAGTGTTAAATAGTGAGGGATTAAAGGTAACGCCCCTGTGAGTTTCACCTAGTAGTCAAACCTTTGTCCATTATGGCACTGCAAACCACATAAAACATTAGTTAGGTCCTTAGCGCAACATTAAATAATTCCTTTCCCTGACAATGACTTCGGAACAAATGGACAGGAAACCAGGCCAAAAACACCGCCACAATTGGCCGCCACCGTTTACACCTCCAAGGCCTACAAACCTCGCCTGGCACGTGTTATAACACAAGGACCGCGGGGACGGGAGAGTGGAGCGGTGCCGCAGAGGGCGTGACCTGGGCAAGCCGGCGAGTTGGGAGGCTATTATTGGCTGAGGAGTGCGCCAATGTGACGTCATCGGCGAGAGATATAATCGACGGTCGGACGCCATTTGAGGGAGAGTTCGTTGGAGTTGGCAGTTGGCAGTTGGCACTCAGCAGTTGGCAGTTGGCACTCAGCAGTTGGCACTGAACAGTTGGCACTGAACAGTTGGACTTGGCTGCCAGCACTCCCGAAGAGAGTCGAGTCGAGTCAAGTGGAGTTCGTTTGCTTTGTGCAGCCCTGCGTTGGACCGTTGGAGCAAAGGAGCTCGTGGTGTGGGTGGGCCGTTGAACCGACGAGGCCTGGTGGCGCTTGGAGGCGGACGGAGAGGGCCGCGGGGCCGTGGAACTTGGAGTGAGGCGTGCCGCGGGACGAAAGGAGCCGGGTGTTGGACGGCGGTCACCAAGACGACAAGGACGAGATAAGGCCGTACCCGCGAATACACTTTGCATAAAACTAAAAGACGTGTTATTTTCGTATTCACCTCCCTCGTATCGTGTTTGATATCTGTTGTGTGTGGGATCCCAATTTAGGCTTATTCGAGTTATTAGTATTACCGGCGCGGGCTTTTTCACTGTCTTTACTTATAAATAATAAATCCTTATATTATTTTCTGTATATATCTGAACGCAGTTTTCCTGGGTGTTTCATTTTAATAGATAGGGCTGCGGAGCTTGCTGTGTCTGCCCTTCCGCGCGTTTAACTTTGTGTTGAGCTTGAATCCGCCATTGAGTTTTTGCCTCAGGAGTGTAAAGTCTCGCAATCGGCCATCCGTAACTGTGGTGTTAATCACGGTTGCGTAACAAGTGGTGTCAGGAGTGTAGGATTCGAACCCGTCGGACAAATTTTTTTGTCCGCGGCGAGACATCGACACGGTCGGGCGTGCATTGCGCCCGACGTTCGAACGCAAGATTTTTATAGTCGAGGCGGAGAAATTTAATAATCAATTGGGCAAACGGAGCGCGATATCGCGTCTTCGTCAAATTTAAATTGTTTCAGGAATTATTAAAATAAATACGCGCGCGGGAAACAATCTTCCGGAAAGCGGATGTCGGAAATTCATGAGATGGAGGTGCGTAGCGAGGCCTCCGTCAGCGTTGGGAGTGAGCCGGAAATAGGGGAATTTGATGCAGAGGTGAGCCTTGGAACCTCCCTCGTCCCGAGCACCAACTTATGCCCCTCCCCTACTGGGGAGTCGGGAACAAATGGGACGGCCCCTAGAGACGACCAGGCTTTAATGAAATTGTTAAAGGAATTAATGGATGCTCAGAGTGAGCGAGCCAGTCGGGAATTGAATGATAAAATTGATGGGTTGGAAAATAAAATTGAAGGGATGGAAAATAAAATGGAGTCCCAGGGGAAGGAATGGAGGGAAGGACTGAAGGACATGAGTGACCAAATTAATGGATTAAAAAGGGAAATGGCAATTGTGGTAAGTGTACAGGTGAGCGGAGAATGTCCACAGTTCGATGGGGAATGTGTACAGGTAGATGGGGAATGCCTGCAGGTAAACGTGGAGTGTCCACAGGTGAGCGGGGAAGGAAATTTGGAATGTGAGAGTTGTAATGGGGAATGTTTCCCACATTCTGGCCTGGTTGTTTATCGGGACCGTGTGGATGTCACAACACCCCAACCGGGGGATGAATTTGGAATTGTGCAGCACCAGGGCGGTGGTGCGGAGCAAGAGGGGGTAGAGTTTTTGGGGGTCCGTGCAATGGAGCCGGACCAGGTATTTATTGGGGATATTGATCAAAGCCTGGCGGGGCCAGGAATGATTTGTGGAAATGATGAGGATGAGGATGATTCGATCCAGCGGCTGGAGACCTGTGACAGTCCCATGGAGGTAGAGCTTGTCCAGGCCCAAAGGAGTCTGGGGGAAGAGGTGAGTTGGTCCAAGGAGGTGGTTGGAATGACCGAGGGGACGCTCACCGTACACTGCTATTTGGAAACAGAGGCTCCAAAATTGGACAACCATTTGGGGGAGTGTGTTGGCTCCGGGCTGGATTTGGATCTTGGAGGTTCGGGAGATAGAGCTTCTGGAGATTTGGTCCCTGTAGGGAATTTGGATCAACTGCAGGGAGGGGCAGAACAACCGGTGGTAGAGGTTGTTCCCTGCAGCTGCGGTTTGGCAGTGGGAATGAAAATTTGTAAAATAAAATTTAAAATAAAATTACAATGGGAACTTGATTTGGAGCAGCCATGGTTTGGATTGGTCCCCGGGCTGCGGGATCTGGATATGGAGAGGTCATGGGTGATGGCCTCGGGCAAAAGTTGCCCCTTTCAAAATTTGGGTATGCCAGCCAGCTGGGGGGCTGTGATGGCGAGATTTGGACGTGGGGTCCAGCCTTGGGTGTCGAGGTACGACCTGGGTCCCACGGGGGGTCTGGTGGAGTGTGGCGTCCCTTGTCCGTCGGGGCGCCGTCCGAGCTGGTGGCTCGGGCCGGCAGGGTCACCGGACCCTGGTGGGGGTTAAGACCTCCAGAGGGGTCCGAGGTGGTTTCTCAAGCCTGGGTTGGCATTTATTGAGGACCACTAGGGGGAGGTGTTGTGGGTCGCGCTTTGGTGGTGGCACCGCAGATGGCCAGCTTGGGCCTGATGTAGTGATCACCCGGGCATGCGACCTGACACCCTCTCCCTGAGACTTTGGGACAACTGGCATGTGATGACCTGCCATGCCGTGTTGGTCGATGGACGCGGGTCAAACCGAATGGACAGGGATGGAGATAGCCTGCCGGACAACCATAGGGGCATCTGTGGAACGTGATGGTGTGAGTGACCTTCCACAGATGCTCCGTTATGATTTATGGACTCTCGGGTTGGGAAGAGAGCCATGGGGATGTGAATCGGGAGATGTGTAACGAGCCGAGCATATGGGCCATGCTCGGCTGGCATGTGTATGGCAAAGCATCCTTCTTTGGTGAGGTTAGTAAAAGGTGACAAATGTTTGGCATGGGTAATCTGTGGGTTAGATGCAAATTTAAGGGTGGATTTTGAAATGTCATGGTGGACACTGTACAGTGACGCCATTATTGATCCAGGTGTGTAGACCAAAGTGTTGGAGGCTGTGATAAAATTAATAAGGTAGCAGGACAGCTTCAACTGGTTGCGGGGGCAACTGTGCTGATATTTGGGACGCGGGATGATGGGGATGTAGTTGTGTAGCCTGAGGGTCAACGTGGTGCTGTGCGTGTCCGAGGTGTGTGGACCATGTCTTCTGGGTGGGTCTCCTGGTGGAGCATGGCTGTTGACTGGACCTTGGTGTGGTCAAGTGTGGGTGAGCACTGGGGGGCTGCAGTTCTGTAGTCGGACTGGGGGATGATGGGGAGGTGCAGGGGACGTGGCTGTAGGGATGCCACGCACTGCGACCGTGCCCCCCAGGGCCGAGGTTGTGTGTGCGGTAGTGTGTGTTGTGGCAGCAAGTGCTCACCACATTGGCCAGCTGGGGCTGGTGCAGCTGTGTTCCTCGCAGGGGGTCGAAGGATGGATGGTGGGTCGCACCCTTATGGACACTCATGGGCCATGTTGGCGTGTTGACTGCTCACCTTGTCCCGATGACCCTTGCACGGTAGAGGTGCAGAGCTGTCGTGGCCACAGGTAGTTGTGTAGTGATGATCACCGTTGGATGCGGATCCACATACCTGCCAGTGTAGTGGGGATAAAAGAGAAATTTGGAAGTATTTGGTAGGCCCAATGTGAAATTTTGGGAATTGTATGGGTGGATTGCACTTTGAACCTGACCAACCTGCAACTACCTGCACTTGAGGTGAGTGTTTTGAGGAGTACTGTCCCAGGCTTCAGGACTTGCTTTGGAAATTGGGGACATGTAAATTGGAGTTGGGAGGCGGGTGAGAGTGATGACATGGCCGGTGAGGGGATGGAATGGGAGCCACAGTGTCTTGTGGGTGGCGTATGTTTTTGTATTGTGGTTAGGTGTTTTGATGTGGTCGTGAGAGTGGAACCTGGAGAGTGAGTGATGAATATTGGAGATAATGAGGGGCGATACTTGTGCTTTTGGAAATGTGTGATGGTTTAAATGTGAACTGGGGGATTTCACATGTGGCAGGCCATGGCAAGCCTTGTAACACCTTTTACACCAAGAATTGTACTGAATTGTGCTGAGTTGTGTGGAGAATTGAATGGCAGCGGGGGAGGAAGTGTGTTTTGGGGTCTTGTCGGTGGGGAAGGTGTGTGTGTCCGCAGGTACAGAGCAAGCTCTGAGGAGCGATGCCTGCGGGCCCCCCTCTGCGGCAATTACCCCTGGCAGCCGGTGGTAACTGGAAATTGGAGCTCGTCGGTGGAGGGTCTGGTTGGGCGCCGCGGGGTGAGGAAGTCCCCCGGTGACCCGTGTTGCTGCGCGAAAGCAGGAGGCAAAGGAGCCTGGTGTGTGTGGAGACCCTCACCGGCGAGGTAACGGCGGAAAGGGGCTGTTGGGCTGTCACGGGGCCAAGAGGTAAAGGGGGGGGGGGGCAATGAACTTGTAAGTCGGTTGACTTGTTTTTGGGACTGCGGGCACCACAGCCTGATGCGCCCCCACCATCTTTTTGTGCGGTACCTCCCCGCTGCCTAGTTGAGGAATGCACACACACGTGAATGACATCAATGCCATGGTCCTGCAGGGGGTGTATTGAAATAAGTGCTTTGTTGATTTTTGAAATGCCTTGATGACCTATGGAATGAGAATGAGTGGTTAAGGGGTCTGTGTTGCATGAATGTGGGCGAAATCCACCGAGCCGTGTCACTCACCTGTAACATCTGGACAGGGCCCATGGAAATTTAGGGGGATGCATTGGGGATGGCCCCGCAGGTAAGGTTGTGTCTTGTGGCATCCACCGGGGGACGCGGTCTGTAGACCGGGGTATGTACAAAGGTTAGAGTTTTGAGTTTTGGAAAGATGGTTAAGTTTTGTGGTTAAGTTAGTGTTGTGTGTTGTTTGTTTCCTCCCTCCACAGGAACAACGAAGAAAATGTACATACTTGCATGATGGTTAAGGGGTTCAGCATGTTAAGGAAGTGTAGGTAGGTAGTCCGACTCACTTCCCACAGCCCTTCCTGATTTATTTCATAGGTTAATTAAGTGTGTGACAGTGTTAAGGCTGGAATGGTAGCGCCTGCGGTGAACCTTGCAGGAGCTACGGTTCCAGGGGGGGGGCTGTGTTATGAATTTGGTAGAGCAACATCTAGAGCTAGGTAGATCTGAATAGGTAGGTATTCGGCTGTCGTGACAGGGACTCTACATGTAATAAGTTCTTGATGTTTAGGCGTTTGTCGGGGGAAGATGTATGATTGTGGATCTACCTGGAGGTTCGAGTGTTAAATAGTGAGGGATTAAAGGTAACGCCCCTGTGAGTTTCACCTAGTAGTCAAACCTTTGTCCATTATGGCACTGCAAACCACATAAACATTAGTTAGGTCCTTAGCGCAACATTAAATAATTCCTTTCCCTGACAATGACTTCGGAACAAATGGACAGGAAACCAGGCCAAAAACACCGCCACAATTGGCCGCCACCGTTTACACCTCCAAGGCCTACAAACTCGCCTAGCACGTGTTATAACACAAGGACCGCGGGGTCGGGGACGGGAGAGTGGAGCGGTGCCGCAGAGGGCGTGACCTGGGCGAGCCGGCGAGTTGGGAGGCTATTATTGGCTGAGGAGTGCGCCAATGTGACGTCATCGGCGAGAGATATAATCGACGGTCGGACGCCATTTGAGGGAGAGTTCGTTGGAGTTGGCAGTTGGCAGTTGGCACTCAGCAGTTGGCAGTTGGCACTCAGCAGTTGGCACTGAACAGTTGGCACTGAACAGTTGGACTTGGCTGCCAGCACTCCCGAAGAGAGTCGAGTCGAGTCAAGTGGAGTTCGTTTGCTTTGTGCAGCCCTGCGTTGGACCGTTGGAGCAAAGGAGCTCGTGGTGTGGGTGGGCCGTTGAACCGACGAGGCCTGGTGGCGCTTGGAGGCGGACGGAGAGGGCCGCAGGGCCGTGGAACTTGGAGTGAGGCGTGCCGCGGGACGAAAGGAGCCGGGTGTTGGACGGCGGTCACCAAGACAGGGGTCCCAGCCCTCCTATTTTTCCTATTTATTCCTACTTTTTAATAGGATCCTATAAATCTCCTATTTTTTGGTGGAAATTCCTATTTTTCCTATTTTTTAACCCTCAATGTTCCAAAATTTAAATTGATATATTAATTAGTAGAATTTGTGTATCTAAGCGTCAGAACAGACATTCCTATACCAATCGTCAGCCATGGAATTGCTTTCTGGGTCCATAATCGCAAGACAAATTTCCAAAACGACTTTAAGCTCAAATCCCCGAAGAACATATGTCTCTTTGTCTTTTTCTCGAAAACCGTTTGTTCGATCGATTTCACAAGTGGTGAGTGCATTTTTGAGGACTCAACAAAGTGCAGTGTTGAGGAAAAATTGAGTATGCAGTGATGACGTCACAAATAAATACTGTACGAAGTGGAGGCATGTCGTTTACACCATGGTGTAAAGTACGTGTTGTTATTGATCTCGACTGGAAATGATATGTATATCTTATGTATATTATGTTATTGTTATTTTTGACTTTGTCCTAATATTAAGTATATCCTTCCAAACAATTGTTTTACCTTTATGATTCGTGCTTCATGCTATTCAGTAACAGAATTATAAAAGATAAAATGAGATGAAAATAATATAACTATGTTTATCACGCATTTCTCTTGGATTATCTCATATACTTTGTGAAGAATGACTGAATGATACCTTGACCATTATCATTGTCCTTTGTCTTATTTCAAAAGTTCAGCTGAGCTCAATTTTTAAGGTTTGTACTTTACTTAGAGTAACAAAACCAACTGTGAACTTTGCGGTTATTCAGTTATTACTAACAACCTTTCCCTAAAGATTCTACCTGAAATTGAACTTTTCTACTAATTTGCTAAACATTGACATTTGATACTACATGTTTAACTCAATCTTTCGCTTATTACAATGAGATTGTATTTTGCCTAAAACTAATAGTATTTGGCAAAGAACTAATTCAATCGACAATTCACACATTTCATCATTTAATTGCAGATAATAAAGAAGGACCACGACACAAAATAGGGATTACAACTTAATTCTGTATACTTTCGTGTGGTAGTTGCATATTCAGCTTTTAACAAAATTACAGTAGAATTAAAATTTACATACGCAATGCTGCACAATAGGTAATGCAAGCAATGTAGGACAATAAAAAAACAAACAAACAAAAAACAATAAAGACTGTTAAAGTCTTGTTGTTTCATAATCTTCTGAAGATAGTACAACAACAATACCAAAGATACATAATTGAATTGTCATCGCTTAGCTTGAACTCAGATTAGTGTTCAAGCTATTCAGCAGTGGAGAAAATGCAATTATCGGGTGGTAAACATGTTAGGACATGTTATTTATCATCTTTCTTGTTTCAGGTATAATCTGCAGACCGGTAAGAAATTTGTTGATTTGCCTTTAAATTACTTTGTTTGTTCTCATTATTTTACTAACTTATGTTTCAGTTTTGAAAAAAAAAACTGTTTGGTTCACAGTTCTTTCCACTTCATGCGTTAACAGGTTAGGATTTTCTATGCTAATTCATTTAATCTTATCTCATATTTGTTTTCTTTTTGACAGGTATACTCCCAGCAGTATAATGCCTGGTGGGAGAACTAAATTTAACCCAGAGTGGTTGAAAAGTGGACATGGATGTAGGCTTTCTGACTGGTGTCAGCCTAGCAAGTCCTCAGTGTTCTCAGCTTACTGCTCGTTGTGCCATTCGGAAGTGAGGTGTGACAATCAGGGTGTGAAACAACTGACACAACATGCCCAAAACAAAGGGCACCTGAAGCGTGCGAAGGAACTGCTGGGTGGGTCACAGACGTTGCTGACATTCTTTCAACCATCAACTTCATCTGCTTCAGCATCAGGGTCAGCTTCTACAGATGAGCCAAGTCGTGCAGCTTTAGTCTGTATGTCCAAAAAAGACGCTATTACAAAAGCAGAACTTCTATGGACATTGAAAGTTGTTCGTTCGAATCTGAGCTACTCTTCCTGTGACGGTTTGAAGGATCTTCTGCAGGCAATGTTTCCTGGTGTTATCCCGGATGGTTTCTCAATGAGCTCATCGAAAGTTTCATATCTCATTAGCGAAGCCACAGGTCCTTATTTTCAGGACATGATAGTCACTGATGTTAAGAATTCAGCTTCTGGCTTCAGCCTCATGTATGATGAAACCACCAATAAACAGAACTTGAAGCAACTAGAAATCCGTGTACGGTATTGGTCTGATGCCGAGGAACAGATATTAGTATTTCACCTCAAAACTTACCTCATGGGTCATGCAACTGGAGAAGATTTGTCCAGGAAAATAATCTCTGCCTTGGATGAATCGAAACTGCAGCTTCAGGATATTATCATGCTCGGCAGTGATGGGCCTAATGTGAGCACCACTGTGTGGAGACAGATTGACAAAGCCATTCTCGACAACAGGGGCCCTGGTCTCCTTGATGTAGGGACATGTACTCTCCATACAGTACACAATGCTTTTGCCAAAGGACTTGCAGAGTACTGTGGAAACCTAACTGAGCTTGCAGTGGACATTTTCTACTGGTTCAAAGGCTCTGCTGCTAGATCTGTTGATTTTCAAGACATTCAGCATAAATTGGGTGCTGTTCCAAAAAAGCCTTTGAAGCATGTCGAGTGCAGGTGGTTGACACTGGGACCTGCAGTGGAGCGGCTGATAGAGATCTGGGAATCTCTCAAAGAGTATTTCTTGGTATTTCTTCCAAAGCAGCAGCCAAAGGACATGTTTAAACCCAGGTACAAAAGAATCAAAACAGAACTACAGCGACCAGAAATAAAAGCTCAACTGCATTTCCTGAAGTTCTTGGCAGCAACATTTGCAGAGTTCCTCACCTTCTTCCAGTCAGAGCAACCACTTGTGCACATTGTATATGACAAACTCCATGACCTGCTCAAAAAACTGATCAGAAGAATTATGAAGACTCCTTCAGTTGATGCTGTGAAAGACATCTCAAACCTTGATGTTTCCATTGTTGCAAACCAACTGGAGAATGAATCCATGGGTGTGGGAGAGGATACCCGACGGTGTATCGCTAAGTTGAAAGTCTCTGAGAGGGAAAGGATGTATCTTGGGATGAGGAAGTGCTACCAGGCAGCCATAGTACACCTACAAAAGAAGCTTCCATTGACAAACAAAATCCTGAAGAATGCCAGATGTCTGCAGCCACAAAACAGGACTGCTGCATGGTCTCTTGAATCAGCCAAGAGCCTGTCCAGACAGCTGAAGAGGAATATTGACAGTGACAGCATTGCAGATGAATGGAAGGTGTACCAAGAGGAAGCCATTCCTACTGACTGGTCCCAGGAAACACAGGAGAATGAAGAAGAAGTCTGCATGAAGAGAGTGGACAGTTACTGGGGAAAAGTGTTGGCTTTAAAAGGCTGTACGGGAAACTGTAAATTCCCCCAAGTGAGACAAATGATAAGGATTGTCCTTGCACTGTCTCACGGAAACAGTGACGTGGAACGCGCGTTCTCAATCAGTGGGAAAAGTGTCACCAAGGAGAGAGTTAGTCTGAGCGAGGCATCAATCAATGGTCTCCGTGCAACAATGGATGGCATGAGATTGTATGGTGACCGGCCCGAAATGGTCCCAGTCACAAAGGGACTCCTCTCGTTAGGACGTTCTGCTCACATGCACTATATGCAGAGACTTGAAGAAGAACGAAAAGCCAAGGAAGATGAACAGAAAGCCAGGGAGAAAACCAGGCAAGAGAAAGAAGAAAGAGAGAGAACAGCTAAGATTGCTGTAGAGAAGGCAGCGGAGCTGTCTCATAAGAGCGAGGACTTGAAGAAAACAGAGAAATCTCTGGCAGCAAAAGAGTCATCTCAGCAGATGTCACTGACTGTTAGCAACAGTCTGCTTGATCAAGCAAATAAAAAGCTTAAGGTGGCGCTTAAGAAAGGTGACATGACTGAAATTGCAGTAGCTCAGGCCATGCTTGAGTCTGCTCAGAAAAAGATTCAAGAGACACAGACTCGTATGGTGGAAACCAGGGAGGCGCAGAGAAAAGTGGAGAAGAAAAAGCAGACTTTGATAGAGTCCATGGTGGCTGCCAAAAAGAAGAAGTCATAGTTTTTGTTGTCGATGTTAAGACGGGTGGGCCCAAGTTCATTGGGGGGGTGTCCATGCCCATACATGTACATGTATTTGCATAAATCTTGCAGCAATAAAGCTACCGATGTTGTTCCAATGCTGAAATCTGTGCTATTACTTCCTAGTTTTTTCCTATTAAACTCCTATTTTTTGTGATCAGAATTCCTATTTTTCCTATTATTTTGTCAATCAAAGTGGCTGGGACCCCTGCCAAGACGACAAGGACGAGATAAGGCCGTACCCGCGAATACACTTTGCATAAAACTAAAAGACGTGTTATTTTCGTATTCACCTCCCTCGTATCGTGTTTGATATCTGTTGTGTGTGGGATCCCAATTTAGGCTTATTCGAGTTATTAGTATTACCGGCGCGGGCTTTTTCACTGTCTTTACTTATAAATAATAAATCCTTATATTATTTTCTGTATATATCTGAACGCAGTTTTCCTGGGTGTTTCATTTTAATAGATAGGGCTGCGGAGCTTGCTGTGTCTGCCCTTCCGCGCGTTTAACTTTGTGTTGAGCTTGAATCCGCCATTGAGTTTTCGCCTCGGGAGTGTAAAGTCTCGCAATCGGCCATCCGTAACTGTGGTGTTAATCACGGTTGCGTAACAATATATATATATATATATATATATATATATATATATATATATATATATATACATACATACATACATACATACATACATACATACATACATACATGCATGCATGCTTGCATACATACATACATACATACATACATACATACATACATACACACACACACAATTTCCAACATGCTGGCTTAATGGATAAGGCATCAGACTCCCAAGCTGGGGATTGTCGGTTCAAATCCCGTGTGGGTTGAATATTTTTTTTTCCCCTTACTTTTTCAACTCTTTTATATCGTCTTCAATAAAGTCTTGTACGATGAACAAATGCATTTTGTTCGTATTTAAAATGTATCTTGTGGCCCGCAAGGCTAACCCCCGCTCTAGCGGGGAAAAATGGCCTCAAAACGATCATTCATTCATATTCCTATTGTGAAAAATGCCAGGGGCATAGAAAAAGCCCCTTTATATGGTATGTGCCATGTGGCAAACCATAGAAAAGAAGGAACATTTAAAAATTCTGGTGTGCGTGCTGGACTACCCTTGTGTTCTTAGGAGGAACCATGTAATGCTCTAGAAAAGTTAATATAAAGGTGCGCCCTTCATCTATAGGTTAAAACTCATCAGTACGAAGTTTTCTGTGTACCTTAAAAACGAAAACACAAAAGATAATGTGCATGTATGTAAAATCTGATTTGTTAAAAAAATTATTAAAGTGTGTATGTACTATGTACCAACCAATTGCAGACATGTTGGGTCTGATGTATTCTTCAGGACAAGCGTTGGACAAGCACGATGTGTGTATACATTATATGCAACAATTGGATTAGATGAAAGAATTGTACACCTGTGCAGTGCGGCCTATTTTACCAGTCCCTTTTGGACCATAATTGCACATTAGATGAACTTGCAAGTTTTGACATTGCAGACATATTGGACAAACATGATATGTACATGATGAATACTGATGATAATTAGAGATGATGGATGAATTGTATAAGTACACCTACTTCTGCAATAGAATAGAAAACTAATATTATGTTTGGCATTTTAAGTTTTTTTAAGTAAAATGAAGGGCTGCAACGAGGTCACTTTGAAACCAAAGGACTAACTGCATTGAAAATACATTTACGTATTAATGTAACTGTATGAATCAAATTGGCGTCCCTTTTATATGAACTTTTCTGGAGCATTACTTGGTTCCTCATGAGAACACAAGGGTAGTCCAGCATGCACACGAGATTTATTTTTCATGTTCCTTCCTTATATAGTTTGCCACATGGCACATGCCGTATATAAAGGGGCCTTTTCTATGCCCTGGCATTTTCCCTAATAATATATACAGTAAGAAAACCCTCCCTTGAATCGTTGCTTGATGATGCTTTTTTGTTCTGATGAGGGGCTAAAGCCCGAAACTTCAGCTTCCTTATTCCCATGGCGGTTAGCTTACCTTGATCACCATTCTGTTGATATAATGACTATTTGTAGTCAGGTTGGGAATGAAACCACACCCAGGGGGCGGATCCAGGAATTTCAAGACGGGGGGGGGGGTGCATGAAACTATAGCGCTGGGGGTGAGGGATAACGGTGGGGTCTGGGGGTCCTCCCCCAGGAAATTTAAAAAAATTGATCGTCCGAAACGGCATTTCGTGCGTTCTTGGAAGTTTCTGCACTTCCTTGTGTTCTTCCCTGGTCCAACAGTTCAGCAGATTCGCACCACCTGCACCCTCATCCTGGATCGAAGGGGGGGTGCGCACCCCCTGCAACCCCCCCCCCCCCCCCTCCTGGATCCGCCCCTGACACCTCCGCACCTTTTTCACGAGGAATCACATTTTACTTGATGAAAATGTGAGCTTGGCCCTAAATATGTAAATGCATTAAAATAACACACAGTCCGCAGGATACCATAACCAAAGCGAATGGTAAAATATGAGCCGCAAATAAAAACAATCGTGTTAATAAGTAAAAGTGACAGCATAACCATTTTGAAACATTCTGTATTGATTGATTTAACATTTTTTTAATGTGACTAAATACATCACTGGAGGAAAAGTGTGTGTCACATGTAATGTGTGACCGTTTTAAAATGTACAGCAAATGCTGCATTTGTAACTCATTTTATTGGCTTGTGTATTCCTGTGTGTTTGCCATTCCTCTGATGTATGGAGTACAGGACGTTCCGCAATGTTCCATCGGTTTTGGCTTTCAATCAGATAACTCTTTTGGCTTTTTCTTTTTTTCTTTTTCCTTTGTCTATTGTCAAAAGTGAATTGCTGTGCTTGAATTTGTCTGAAATGTCTGCCTTCGCTTTTCCATCTGGAAATATTATTTAGTAATTAATCTGTTCGAGCAGTATTAGTAAACTTTGGCCTGATAATAATTCAAGCGTGAATTAAGACTCTACTGTTGCTGCTGCTACTACTGGCCCCAATTATTCCCACTTTTTGTGGGTTCTGCTGCACAATACTCTTGATCCAAGTGTTTCGTAAACCTGCTGGCCAGGCCTGAGGCTCCTTTGAGGTGGCAGGAATTTTTATTTTGTTCAGTTTGCTGATGCCAACTTGCCTAACCTTGGCAAAAGATGCAGTGGAGTCTTCAATGTCCACCAATGACCATGGCCGGCAGACTTGTCCACCGGATTAACGTCTGTCCGACGGACGGCACGCACATTGATGGATTGCCCTGCCTGTGGAACACCCTCCCTCAAGCTCATGTTATATATCGTGTATTTGTCTGTATGTCAATGTGTGGGAGATGTATGTGTGGCAGATCCACAATGAGTCTTAAATTCTGTAAAAAAACAAACACAGCATTTGTAAACATCTTGGATGAAAAGGTGAACCAGAAGGTAAAACATCTGTTGAAAAGCCATCTCCTTGCTTCAGTGTGTTTAGGATCCATGGTCTCACCCATCTTCCTTCTTCTCCTCAAACTCAACAAAAAATGGATTGAAATCTAAAAGTAAAACCCAAAAACACATATTACTGACCACGTAATGTCACTGAAAACTTGGAATAATAAATGAAAAACAACATTCCACACTTCAGGTTTCGGTATAAACCATAATTTGATGTACACTTTTATGATAACCTCCTCCATTTTGTACACCGCTCCTTTCCTGTGCCATCTCTAGGCCCTGAATGACGTCATTGCCGGACACTGAAGGGGGCTCGGCAATGACGCACGCTGAAAGGGAGTACTCAGTTTTCACTCTGGTTTCTTGTTACTTTCCGGCAAGTATGTTGGTTGGTTGGTTTGTCTGTCTGTCTGTCTGTTTGTGTGCAGTACTACGTCTACATCGTTGCACATGGCATCGCCATACTTTACACACATATTTACCGTGCCCTGGAATAGACTGTGCCCAATTTTTAACTCTCTAGGCCCAAGGGCAAGCTCAAGAAAATGTGAAATCAGGGGGGTCGAGTTTTCATTTAAAATATATTTCAAACCACTATAACTCTAAAAGTACAAGAGATATGCATACACTTACTGTTACTGACATATAGGAAGTCACTTATGACATTTCATTTGCCACCATGACCTTTGACCTTGAGTGACCTTGAAAGGTCAAACTCAAGGTCAAAAATTGTTTTTTTTACTAATAACTGTCAAACATCATCCGATTCCCTTCTAACCAACACCAAAATGTTCATTATTCAATTCCAGAAAAATAACATGTGGCATAAAATGGTCAAAAATGCTTAGTTTTAATTATTTTTGGGGTCAAAGGTCAGGTGGCCAAGTTTTCATTGAAAATACACTAGCAACGGTACCTGCCCTACGGGCGGGGCTTCAATTGGGAAGCCCAAATGAAAAGGCAAAATATCAGAAATTGAAGGCTTTTTAAATTTTAAACGATTCATATAAACATCCGTTAAATCATATCACACGCAATTCATCAAAATCTAAACAGTACATGGCGCCCATTTTGAAAAAAGATTGAATTCTGCAAAACGGAAGCGGCCGCTGCACGTCTTTCTCAGTCGCACGTTTATGTGTGAAGAGTGCGCGCCGAATCTGTAACATGGAAGCGGCCGCTACACCTGTTTCTCAGTCGCTTTGCACATGCTGCCATGTTACTTCGGAGCCGCACGTTTATATAGGAAGGGTTCGTCAGGAGTCGATCTACTCTCTCCTGGTACGTAGAATAAACAGTATTTGTAGAATTTCAACAAAAGCCACATCACTGTTCATATCGGTAAATATTATTCCATCGTGTTTGGAAAAACTGGAAAATTGGAAAACTTGGAAAAATTGGAACAACAATATAGCCTATTTTACTCCCAAGGGAGCCTATATAGCCTATTTTACTCCCAAGGGAATGCGGCGCGCATTCAGTGTCCATGGTACACTGAATCTTGTGGTGAGGCAGTTGCCCTGAAACAACTTGCCTTTGCCTCTTGGAAGGCAAATCCAACTGAAGGAAATCTCAGTTCCTTCCACCAAGCTCGGAACAAGTGTGTGTCTACCCTCAGGAGTGCCAGGAAGCACTATCTCTCCTCACTCAAGAATGAACTCTCAAACCTGTCTCCTTCCTCCAAATCCTGGTGGCGTCTGGTCAAATCCGTTTCTGGTGTTTGTTCCCCCTCCATCCCCTCCCTTACCTCAAATGGCCACACAGTTGACATCGCACGTGACAAAGCCGAATGCCTCAACTCTGTGTTTGCCTCAAAATCCTTAGTCCCAAACCCATCTCTCTCTGTTCCCACCTTTCCCAGTCGAACCAAACTGCTCCTGGACTCTGTGACGTTCTCTCCTGACAAGGTGGAGGAGTTTTTGTCAAACCTCAACTCTGATTCTGCAACTGGACCAGATGGCATCAGCCCACGGGTCCTAAAATCCTGCTCTGCCGCTCTATCTCACCCTCTCTCTGTTCTTTTCACCCTATCCTTTGCTCAAGGTCATCTGCCAGCATCCTGGAAATCAGCAAACATTACCGCTTTACACAAAAAAGGTGCAAAAACAGATCCTTGCAACTACAGACCAATCAGCCTGCTCCCAATTATCAGCAAAGTCATGGAATCCATCATTGCTTCGGATATGAAATCTTTCCTCTTCTCCAATGGCTTGATCTCTGATCATCAATTTGGTTTCAGACCAGGTCACTCTACTCTGGACATGCTGCTTCTGCTGTCTCAACAATGGATGGAGGTCCTCAATGCCAAACAGGAAATCAGAGCTGTCTCCCTTGACATATCACGTGCCTTCGATACGGTCTGGCACCCAGCTCTGCTCACCAAACTCTCCTCCTATGGTATCCATGGAAATCTCCATGCATGGCTTGCGGACTTCCTCTGTGGTCGTAGTCAACGTGTGGCCCTGAATGGATTTCTCTCATCTCCCCTTCCCGTTTAGGCTGGAGTTCCCCAAGGCAGTGTGCTGGGCCCTGTGCTTTTTCTGGTCTTTATCAATGATCTCTCCGACTCTCTGGAAAATCCTCTGTATCTCTTTGCTGATGACTCCACTCTCTGCCGCTCCATTCCTCTTCCCTCAGATCGGCAGTCTGCAGCCTCCTCACTCTCTGAAGACCTGGACAAAATCACAGACTGGTCAAACATGTGGAACATGTCTTTCAATCCTGACAAATCACACTCTTACTATGTCTCTCCGAAAAGATCGACTGGACAACCCTCCCATCTACTTTCTCAACAATCCTCTCCAAGAAGTTCTGTCGCTCAAGCTTTTGGGTCTCACCATCTGCCATGATCTTTCTTGGGAAAACCACATTTCCAAGCTGGCCTCCAAAGCCAGTCGCCGACTGGGCATCCTCCGTCGTGCGAAGTCCTTCCTAGGCACACCTGAGCTCCTCACCACATACAAGGCTTTCATCCGCAGCTCAATGGATACTGTTCTCCCCTATGGGCTGGTGCTCCTGCCTCACACCTGGCTCGGCTTCACGCTGTTGAATCAAAAGCTTTCAGAATCATTGGAATCTCCCGTGATGAAGCTATCTCTGAGGGCCTTTCACTCACTCACCGCAGGCAGGTAGGTGGTCTTTCTGTCTTCTACCGACTCCTCTCCGGCCTTGCTCCCCCAGCTCTCTCTGTGCTCTGTCCCCCAAATATTCCTACAGGTCGCACAAGATCTGCCAGCCACCCTCTGATGGTTAAACTGCCGAAATCTCGGCTCTCTGCTCACCTTCACTCTTTCGTCCTCTTTTCTCCCGCCTCTGGAACAAACTCCCACACTCACTTCAATCACACTCCTCCCTCCAGGTCTTCAAAACAGCTGTTCACCACCATCTCTTATCTTCCCCCATCCAAAACCTTGATCTTTTCTACCCCCACTAATTCACCCCAGATCCACCTTGTTTGAAATTCCAACTTCTTTCCTGGAAGTCTTGGCAGTGTCCATATGTTTTATACCTCTCCCACCCCCCCCCCCTTCCCATGCCTCCGCCCCTTCCCATGCCTCCCACAGTTCTCTCGATGTCTCCATGTCTCTCGGTCCCTGCTCTCAAATGTTGTGTTTGTGTCCTTCCCCCTCTCTCCCCATCTTGTCTACCGCTCCCGATGTTATTTGTTTTGTGTGTCTGTTTGTCTTTCTGTGTGATTAATGTTCGCTCTTTCACGAGCCTCGATCTTGTATACAAAAAAAAAAAAAAAAAAAAAAAAAAAAAAAAAAAGGGTCCCAGGAATACCCACCCAAATATCGTTGCGATCGGTTGAGCCGTTTTTGCGGTACCTTCGAACGGACGGACGGACATTTGGTGAATTATAGTAAGATATTTCAAACCACTATAACTCTGAAAGGACAAGAGATATGCATACAGTTACCTTCCATTGCTTAGCGTATGTACATGTATAGATTTCCCGCCATTTTGATCCAAAATGGCCGATAAAAAAGTACATTCCGGCAAGTCCTCGGTCTCTGACCGATTTTTCATTTGTTTGTTTGTTTGTTTGTTTGTTTGTCCGGGCGATATCTCAGCCATCCTTTAAGCTAGGAAGCTGAGACTTGGGCACAATGGTGAGCAAGTACTTTGGCAAAAACTGTATTTTTTGTTTATTGATTAATCAATCAATTATTGTGCATCTTTCCCTCCCAATGCAGTCTCTATGAGCTGCACTACGGTATGGCCGGGCGCCTCAGGCGCCCCGGCAATGCCGCGCTGTAGGATATTTAATTATTTGGCATGGGGGTGGTGTACTTTGAATGTATCTGTACTTGTTTCCTTTTTTTTCTATCACTCTCCACTTATCATTTACTTCTTCATCCTCTCACACGTCACACTATTTCTCATATATTCCCTTTTTTTTCTTTCCTACTCCCATCCAGGTTCTCCCACGGCTCTGGGTCGGCCTCGTCCACATAGCGACGAGTTTGTGGCCGGTGTTCCAAAGCGCCCACCACCACCCAAGCCGAAGAGGCATCCCCACACACGACTCAGCAATTCTGACGACGATGCAATTCTGACGATGTGCGTCAGATGCGATAGGGTCGGCCGAGGAAGAGATGAAGAAAGGACTCCTCCGGCATCACCTTCTGAGGAAGAGCCTGTGTACACAGAGATGCTCTCGGTCTTGGCAGCGGTGTCGCAACCAACCTCAGAGGTTGGTGACGGTGTATACGAGGAGATGCGCTTCTCCACGACGGACGTTGTTGCTCGTGGAAATTATTATACAGATTCGGAATCTGGATTAGGAGATCAGAATGGTATTCCAGCTCCTTTTCCGGACCTACCTACCTACCGGCCACCGCTTCTGGTATTGCCCTCGGCGGCAGCGCCGTCATCTCCAAATTCTGATGAGTCTCCACTTACACCCATTGATCTTGCTACCCTGCCTTCAATCGAAACTGGACCCCGGTCGACTACACTGCCGGACTCGAGCAGTCCTCCTGGGGGATTGGTCGAAGGTAGGCCTGAGCCAGCAGGGGCAGCGGCTCCACTTACCTCCTCCGTTCCACCTACCAGTCGGCACCACGGACCTTGGGCCACAATCGCGACGTCGCATCTTTATCGTACGCAGTCAGCACACAGCAGGATCGGTGCTGAAGGAGGGAAAAAACCCCCATTGCCTATCTCGGGGCTTTCCCACACCCTCGGCGGTCAGGGTTTCCCCACTATGCCTCGCTTACGTTCTTTAGATGCTGCACCGGGCAAAGTGGGAGTTTCGCTTGGAAATGTCTCTGAGAAACCCGCGTTAGCTCCAGGTTTTACTGGTCGAAGAGTTTGTGTCGGGCGAGTTGCAGCAATGGAAGAGACGGGTGAGCCCACGGGGACCTTTCAGTAAATGTTATGACAGCAGATACTGTGGGCATTGGAACTATTGGTGGGAGTGACATTTTGTTTTTTTCTGTATATTTATTTCCCCATCATAGAAAGGAAGATGGGAAAGATGGAAAAATCTTCATCTCTTCCTGCAATGGACCCCCCAACCCGCCCCCCACCTTTTCTCCGCACCTTACCTGGCCGTGCCCGTGCTCAGGTGAGACATTGCATAACGAATGCCCTTGATGTAGCTCTGTTAAGCAAAGCATAGGCCCTTGTCCTCATTGCTCACATATGCTTTTATGGCTCTCTATTGTCTGAATAAGAGCTGTCAGATAAGTTCCTCTCCAGGTAGAGTTCACAAATTATGCTCAGAGAACAATTTGTTTTTGGTTTGTTACTTGCCGGAATCTATGTTGGTTGGCTGGTTTTTCCGGCAAGTATGTTGATCGGATGGTTTGTCTGTCTGTCTGTCTGTCTGTCTGTCTGTCTGCTTGTTCGCAGTACTACGTCTACACCGTTGCACGTACAATCGCCAAACTTTACACACATATTTGACTCGCCCTGGAATAGACTGTGCCCAATTGATGCACGTTATCGGTCACGTGGTTCGGCCGCCATCTTGGAAAAACCGAAAAACTTAGCACCTCTATATCTCCGAAAGTACTGAATAGAAAAAATTGAGACATGGCTCATTGTAAAGAACTCTCCATGGGGAATAAAATATGTTAATGATGACGTCATTGGTCACATGGTTCGGCCGCCATATTTGTCCTAAATGGCTGATAAAAAACTACATTCCGGCAAGTCCTTGGTCTCTGACTGATTTTTCGTCTGTTTGTCTGTCTGTCTGTCTGCTTGTTTGTGCGCAGCACTACGTCTACATCATTGCACAAAGCATCGCCAACCTTTACACACATATTTGTCTTGCCCTGGAATAGACTGTGCCCAATTTTTAACTCTCTCGGCCCAAGGCCTCCATTATGACGTCATAATTTGACAACTACAAAACTTCATCCAATCAAGATGCAATTTCTTGAGCGCTATGTCGGCATAAACTGGTGGAGAAAAAAAAAATGATGACGTCATCAGCCACGTGGTTCGGCCGCCATATTGGAAAAACGGAAAAATTTTGCACCTCTATATCTCCGAAAGTGCTGAATAGAAAAAATTGAGACATGGCTCATTGTAAAGAACTCTCCATGGGGAATAAAATGTTAATGATGATGTCATAGGTGCCTCCATTTTGACGTCATAATTCGACAAGTACAAAACTTCATCCGATCAAGATGAAATTTCTTGAGCATCATCAAGGAATAAATGAGCTTAGAAAACAAATAATGATGACATCATCGATCACGTGGTTCGGCCGCCATATTTGTCCAAAATGGCCGATAAAAAAATACATTCCGGCAAGTCCTCGGTCTCTGACCGATTTTTCATCTGTTTGTCTGTCTGTCTGTGTTTGCAGGACAACGTCTACACCGTTGCACGTAGAATCGCCAAAATAAAAATCCTGAAAAATTGATTTATCAAATGAGCGAAAGTCTGTTGATTGTTGATTTCCTCCTGACGTCTGCGTTGCCTAAACCACTGATATCAACAAACTTGTTTTTTTAACTGCAGATCGAACAGGGGAAACTTTTGATATTACCTTTATTTCTGAAGCAACACGTATTTACATGTATGAAGATGGAAATTCTTCAATGGATGATGAAGATTCATGAATGAAGAATGAATGATTCATGAAGACGGAAGATGGATACGTATGAAGAATTCAAGAAAGGCCTTTATTTGCGGTGAATAAAGGAAGAAGCAAAACCAGGACAAAGCAAGGAGCAAAGAAATTGACAAAGACAAAAACAACAGACAATTCCAAATCGGGTTGTCTGTGTCCACTGTGCAGTTGTCATTCTCTACATCCTTCATTAATTACTTCATGGTTAACTCGCATCCAATAATTGGGTTTTGATGAATTTGGGAAATCTGCTCGATTGGGAAATAATTTATGGCTGGAAGCCAAAACAATTCGTTTAAAAAAATACTTATATCAATTTCCCTTTAACGCAAATATATTCTGGTGTCTCAAATTTTGATATCAATTTATCACTCTCGGTAAAATGTCCATTGGCAATGGCATCTTCTTTCGCCCTATTTTTTTTATAGTTTTGATAAATTAAGAGGATTTTTCTATGTTTTGTTTTTTGCACGGATTGGAATTTTATCAATTATTGCAGAATGTCAATGCTTGTAATACTTTTGATAACTGAGTTTGTCGAGTTTCAAACTTGAGAGTTTGTTATGATACATATGATTGACTTTTTTTCAGTAGAGGATGTTGCAGATGAAACGCCATCATGTTACAGGATTATCATCAACTACAAGCAGGGGACCGTAGAAAATCGGCGTAACGTAAAATGTTACTTCAAGTCCTCAAACCCTGTCCCCCCCCCCCCCCCAATCCCCTTCCAGTCCCAAGTCCTCAACCCCCCCCCCCTCCCCATCTCCTCCCAACCCCAAGTCCTCAACCCTCTCCCTCCTCTCCTCCCAAACTCAAGTCCTCAACCCCCCCCCCCTTTCTACCCAACCCCAAGTCCTCAACCCCCCCCCCCCCTCCCCCCTCTCCTCAAAACCCCCAAGTCCTCAACACTCAACAACACCCCATCTCCTCTCAATCCCAAGTCCTCAACACCCCCTCTCCTCCAAAACCCGAGTCATCAACCACCCCCCCCCCCCCCGCCACCTCTCTTCCAATGCCAAGTCATCAACCCCCCCCCCCCTCTCCTCCCAACCCCAAGTCCTCAATACCACCCCCCTCTGCTCCCAACCCCAAGTCTTAACCCCCCCCCCTCTCTTCCCAACCCCAAGTCCTCAACCCCCCCCCCCCTCTCCTCCCAACCCCTAACCCTAATTCCTCAATCTTCCCTCCCAATGCTTCAATCTCTATCTCCAAACTCTATGCCCCCACCCAAACTCTCTGTCCTCCCATCCCCATTCCTTTCCGTTCTTAACAAAGTTCCCATTCGTTAAAAACAATCTTAAAAGTAAATCAAATAAAAAACATTAAATTTACAATTTCACAAGATTCCATCATCTCATGATTATTCAGTAAAAATAGTGGATAGGTATAGATAGGGTCCACTACAATGTCGCCGGCCATTGGCTCCGTGAAGCTCTTCCGCACACGTGACACGATTGGTGGGCTGACCGCGCCAGTATTCAGGCTCCAATTGGCCTTGCAAACACTTGCACAATGGCCACCCCCGGGAGACATTCCTAAGGTAGATGGCATTGGCTGCCATCATTGATGTGTAGCGGTGTGGTTGGACACCACGCTGAAGTGGGCTGGCCCAGCCATGAGGGGAGGAGACGTGCCGAGGAGGGAATAAAAGTAGCTCTCTCTCTCTCTCTCTCTCTCTCTCTCTCTCTCTCTCTCCCTCTCCCTCTCCCCTTCTCCCCCTCTCCCTCTCTCCCTCTCTCTCCCTCTCTCTCCCTCTCTCTCCCTCTCTCTTCCTCTCTTCCTCTCTTTCTCTCTTTCTCTCTTTCTCTCCCTCTCTGTTCCGCTGACCACCAAGAGGTAGACCTCGAGCTGCTTATCTGTGTGTGTCCTTGGCATCTCTCATTCTAGATTGTCCACTGTCTTTTTAAGTGTTATTTATTGAACATTGTGTCTTTCTTTTGCTCGAGATTCTTAGTTATTGTTGTCCTTTGGCTTATTAAGATCCCGTGCCCGCCATGTTTTGCATCGTGCCACCTTGGTGAAACCTTTTCAGTCCAATGGACTTTTCCTTTGGAGTCAAGTTACGTTCATTGTAATTCTGATAACTAGCATGTTTAGGCACACTCGTTGAAATGTGGAGCATCCATTACCTCTTGGGGTGCCCCGTATTAAATTCGGCCTTCAGCCTCCATTCGCGAAGTGACTGCTTCAGCATTTGGGGCTTCGCACCTGACTGTTTCATGATCGTGGCATGGAGCCGAAAGGCCACAATGTGGTGGAAGAAGTCCATGAAGGTTGAAAATGTAAAAAAAAAAGTTGAAATGCATTAAAATCAATTGTAATCAGTTGGTAAGGATTATGAGTCATCAATAAATTGATTTTTAAAGTCCATTCCAAATCCCCTTCCTGACACCAAATGATTTCTGTTTCCGATGCCACAGACCGATGTGTCTCCAGCGTCACGTCCCTCGGTGCAACGACCGGGTCCTATCGGCCGAGACAGCAGTCACGAAGGCCGTACCGTGGACCCGTGGAAGGATCGCTCGGCCGATTCCAGGGGTTGTGCCGACACCACGAGGAGAGGCCTGTGACGTAAAGGGACAAATGGTGGTGGATGAAAAAGCGCGGGCGTTTGAAATGGCCGCGCAAGGAGCAATCCGGGATCTCGTGACACCCGGCTGGTTCTGCGATGTGCGGGACGTTTTTTAAATAATAAATCGAAATGGACTCTGCTTTTTCCACCGCCTCTGTGCCTTACCTGCTGGGTCCACTCGGTCTTTTTACACGAAGTCGACAATGGCAAATTGGTGTTGGCGATCAGCCATTGTAGTTGTCCCGAAAATATAAATTGTGGGATTTAACTGACGCTCCGATGTCGGTGATAGAAGTTTGACTACTTCCCTACATGAACTTAGCAGACGACACTGTATTCGCACAACTCGCACACAAACCTGTAAATAGAAGATTGACGGGATTCCTATTTTGGGGGGCTTATTAGTTACTCGTAAAAATCCCGTCAAAAATAAGCGTGCCATAGTCTGAAGCCTGGGCCCAGTGTCAGGCGTGCTTATATCTTCTTTATTTATTAGACATCCTACAAATGTAAATTAATACTTGTTTTATTCTGTGAGCGTTGCACATCACCTGCAGCAAATTTCACCTCCCTGCACCTTGTATTTATTGTGATTTAAAAAAAAAAAAGTTTCTGTACACTGCCCGTGAGGCTCGGTTTGCAAGCCACTGTCTACATTTCCAATAGAAGAGACATCATTAGTCTTTTATGGAAAATGTTTTTCAAGTTTGTTTTATCCTCAAAAGTAGACCACAATGAACACAGATTCATGTTAAAAGATTGGCCTGTAAAACTTACCCTTATGAAGGGGGACAGACACCTGTACAAACTGACATTGTGATTTATGTAGTAGAATGCGGACGCATTGTTTAACCTCCGAATTATATTCTTTGACTTCCATTTTAACTACGCAATGTGGTTTAATGATCTCACCACTTATCATATTTAAAATATGTATGTAAATAATAAAAGGGTGGGTCAACAAAGACCTGGGACAAGTAGGACAATAGTTAACGACCTGCCAGGTGCCATATATTTATTATGCATGCCAATGTAGTGCTGTTAATAATCTTCACCCCCTCCCCGTCCCCCATTTTGTTTTGAGAGTGGCTCGATGGTGAACTGACTACAGATTGTTGCATTGCTCTAACTGGTGAGTTCCACTCCCACAGCTGCTCTACAGGCACCGCCTTCTTCATGGTCTCGTACCCTCTGCCCCTACTCATCTTGGAGCTCAATTAGCCCTTAACCAAGTTAATATAACCGATATATATATATATATACCAGCAAAAGTACACGGTGTTGCCGGGTAACAATGAATCGCTTCGTGACGGGAATATGATGTACGCAATCTGGGTCCATCATCTGGAGGGAATTTAAAAAATAGATCGCAGGTACAGTGGGCTCTAATGCAGTGGTGTGACACCTTATCCCATGGAAGTTACACTCACAAACTGCTGACGAAGTACCAGGCGATGCTTCTACAATTTAATATACCATTCGTGTAAGACAATGACATTCTTTTGCTCCTTCAGCTGACAGTTGCATTCAGTTTCAGTAACACACACACACACAGTAACACACACACACATGCACACATAGTAACACACACACACACACAGTAACACACGCACACACATAGTAAAACACACACACACACACACACACATAGTAACATACACAGCAACACACATAGTAACACACACACATAGTAACACACACACACACACACAAACACACATAGTAACACACACACACATAGTACCATACACAGCAACACACACATAGTAACATACACAGCAACACACACATAGTAACACACACACACACAGTAACACACACACACACACACACACACACACACACATAGTAAAACACACACACACACATAGTAACATACACACACATGCATACATAGTAACACACACACAGTAACACACACACACAGGCATACATAGTAACACACACACACATGCATACATAGTAACACACACACACACACAGTAACACACACACACACACACACACAAAGTAAAACACACACACACACACATAGTAAAACACACAGCAACACACACATAGTAACACACACATAGTAACACACACACACACAGTAACACACACACACACAGTAACACACATAGTAACACACACACACATAGTACCATACACAGCAACACACACATAGTAACATACACAGCAACACAAACATAGTAACACACACACACAGTAACACACACACACACACACATAGTAAAACACACACACACACATAGTAACATACACAGCAACACACACACACAGTAACACACACACACACAGTAACACACACACAAACACACATAGTAACACACACACACATAGTAACATACACAGCAACACACACATAGTAACACACACACACAGTAACAGACATAGTAACACACACACACACACAGTAACACACATAGTAACATACACAGCAACACACACATAGTAACACACACACAAACAGTAACATACACACACACACATAGTAACACACACACACATAGTAACATACACAGCAACACACACAGTAACACACACACAGTAACACACACACATAGTAACTCACATACACACACACACACACACACACATACACAGTAACACACACATAGTAACACACACACCTCTCATATACGGTATAGTGAGATGCGTATATCTATCACCTGCACCGATAAAATAAATCAACCGAACTAACAACACCGCATAGGCAACCATCCATTACGCGAACCATTACATCAACCAACCATCCATCGACATGTCCATTTCGGCGATCGACACAGTTTGCAGGATCATTTTCTCACACGCCGACTCTATGTGTATACATCCACTACCACCGTATATCTATCACCGGCGTCGATCTTGTACAGCGAGATGCGTTTTACCTGACAAAGTTGAATTAACATAAACTAACACCAGAATGAGAATCCCAGCCTCGCTTAAATAAATGCATATATACACTTAGTTATTTAATCGCAAGATATGGGAAATTTAGTCAGATTTCACTCCAAATTTGTACATTATTTAGTCTACAGCATCCAGTCCTCATATCCGAATCCAGATTATGATGATATGCTTCAATTATGTCATAGTAATCGATCATGCTTCCAAGGCAAGGCACGTTTGAGTAGGCCGAAACAAAATGTTGGCTTAAGAACCCAGCGAGGTGCAGTGGGCTGACCAAGATGGAGGGCCGCCATATTGGTAAACCACTACGTCGGGGTTTTTTTCCTTACGAGTACCTCATTAATCATCTTCAAAAGGATGTTATAACATACCCAAACACCCAGTTTTCCTCCTTGCAATCTGTTGGAGGTCCACATGTATGCATTCAAAGTTTGGGGTTGCTACGTTTCTTGGTTTTCGAGTTATGGAGGAGACGGACGGACGGACACTGCCTTTTATTATTATAGATAATGCATTCATTTATCTATAATATCTATAATTATTATAGATAATGGATAATAAAAGGCAGTGTCCGTCTGTCTGTCTACTCCATAACTCCAAAACCATGAAACCTAGCAACCCCAAACTTTACATGCATACACCTGGACCTAATAGATTGCAAGGATGAAAACTGGGTGTTTGGGTGTGTTATAACATCCTTTTTGAAGATGATTAACGAAGTGCTCATGAGAAGAAAAAAAAATGTAGTAGTTTACCAATATGGTGGCCCAACATATTGGTAAACCCACTGCACCTCGCTGGGTTCTTAAGCCGCCATTTTGTTTCGGCCTACTCAAACGTGCCTTGCCTTGGAAACATGATCGATTATATTATCATTACATAATTGAAGCATATCATCAAAATCTGGATTCAGATATGAGGATTGGATGCTGTAGACTAAATAATGTCCAAATTTTGAGTGAAATCTGACAAAAATTATCATATCTTGCTATTTTATAACTAAGTGTCCACATGCATTTATTTAAGCGAGGCTGGGATTCTCGTTCTGTGTTAGTTTTTTTAAATTCAACTTTGTCAGGTAAAACGCATCTCGCTGTACAAGATCGGTGCTGGTGGTATATAATATACATACATATACATAGAGTCGGCGTGTGAGACAAAACGATCCCGTAAACTGTGTCAATCGCCGAAATGGACATGTTGATGGATGGTTGGTTGATGTAATGGTTGAGGTAATGGATGGTTGCCTATGCGGTGTTGTTGGTTCGGTTAAGATATCTTTTTTTATTATTATTTAACTTTTTCAGGTAAAACGCAAACTATTTGAGATCAGTGCCGGTGATAGATATATATATGTATACTCGCTGCGCTCGCCTCACCACGCGTCGTTACTGAGGAACGGGCTTATTGTAGCTGAGGATAATGACTGTACCTGAGTTGCTGTGTTGTCATGATTTACACCAATCATAATACAAACAATAATTTTGCACAAATTAATTTGTAGTGTTTGTGATATTACATTTTTATAAGCAATTTAGGTTGAAGATTTAGGTTGAAAAAATATATATAATTCAAAAAAGAACCCCTCAGCACATACATACGGGAGGGATAGGTGCAGACTGGAAGTTTGGGACGATTACACCTCACCACCACGTAATTCAAAACACCTTACCACGTCAAAATAAAAAAGCACCTCACCACCAACTAATTCAAAACACCTCACCACCAACTAATTCAAAACACCTCACCACCAACTAATTCAAAACACCTCACCATCACGTAATTTAAAACACCTCACCATCACGTAATTTAAAACACCTCACCACCAACTAATTCAAAACACCTCACCATCACGTAATTTAAAACACCTCACCACGACGTAATTTAAAACACCTCACCATCACGTAATTTAAAACACCTCACCACCAACTAATTCAAAACACCTCACCACCAACTAATTCAAAACACCTCACCATCACGTAATTTAAAACACCTCACCATCACGTAATTTAAAACACCTCACCACCAACTAATTCAAAACACCTCACCATCACGTAATTTAAAACACCTCACCACGACGTAATTTAAAACACCTCACCATCACGTAATTTAAAACACCTCACCATCACGTAATTTAAAACACCTCACCACCAACTAATTCAAAACACCTCACCATCACATAATTTAAAACACCTCACCACCACGTAATTTAAAACACCTTACCACCAACTAATTCAAAACACCTCACCATCACGTAATTTAAAACACCTCACCACCACGTAATTTAAAACGCCTCACCATCACGTAATTTAAAACACCTCACCATCACGTAATTTAAAACACCTCACCACCACATAATTTAAAACGCCTCACCATCACGTAATTTAAAACACCTCACCATCACGTAATTTAAAACACCTCACTGCCACGTAATTTAAAACACCTCACCACCACGTAATTTAAAACACCTCACCATCACGTAATTTAAAACACCTCACCATCACATAATTTAAAACACCTCACCGCCACGTAATTTAAAACACCTCACCACCACGTAATTTAAAACACCTCACCATCACGTAATTCAAAACACCTCACCATCACGTAATTTAAAACACCTCACCACCACGGAATTTAAAACACCTCACCATCACGTAATTTAAAACACCTCACCATCACATAATTTAAAACACCTCACCACCACGTAATTTAAAACGCCTCACCATCACGTAATTTAAAACACCTCACCATCACGTAATTTAAAACACCTCACCGCCACGTAATTTAAAACACCTCACCACCAACTAATTCAAAACACCTCACCATCACTTATTCAAAACACCTCACTACCATCTAATTCAAAACACCTCACCATCACGTAATTTAAAACACCTCACCACCACGTAATTTAAAACACCTCAACACCACGTAATTTAAAACACCTCACCCCCACTTATTCAAAACACCTCACCACCAACTAATTCAAAACACCTCACCACCAACTAATTTAAAACACCTCACCACCACGTAATTTAAAACACCTCACCACCACGTAATTTAAAACACCTCACCACCACGTAATTTAAAACACCTCACCACCAACTAATTCAAAACACCTCACCATCACTTATTCAAAACACCTCACCACCAACTAATTCAAAACACCTCACCACCAACTAATTCAAAACACCTCACCATCACTTATTCAAAACACCTCACCACCAACTAATTCAAAACACCTCACCACCAACTAATTCAAAACACCTCACCATCACTTATTCAAAACACCTCACCACCAACTAATTCAAAACACCTCACCACCAACTAATTCAAAACACCTCACCATCACTTATTCAAAACACCTCACCACCAACTAATTCAAAACACCTCACCACCAACTAATTCAAAACACCTCACCATCACTTATTCAAAACACCTCACCACCAACTAATTCAAAATACCTCACCACCACATAATTCTAAATACCTCACCACCACATAATTCTAAATACCTCACCAACACATAATTCTAAATACCTCACCACCACGTGATTCAAAACCACCACCACGTTATTATAAACACTTCACAACCACGGAAACAAAAGTTTCAGGGAGTAGTTCAGTGACAACAGACACTGCCCAGATATGTAGATATATAGATAAATGACTGTACCCGAGTTGCTGTTTTGTCATGGTTTACACCAATCATAATTCAAACAATTATTTTGCACAAATGTATTTGTAATATACGTGATATTACATTTTATAAACAATTGAAGTGGAAGACAAGTTTAAAAAAAAAAAAATTGAAATTTTTTTCAAATAAAAAATACCCTTATGACGTACACACGGGAGAGATAGGTGCATACCAGAAGTTTGGTGCGATTTCACTAAAGTTTGAGGGAGTAGTTCAGTGACAACACAACACAGGACAGACACTGCACAAATATATATATATAAGACAAGATATATATATATATATAATCATAATCAGGGTGCCGGACTTGTAATTAAAAGCATCTCGCTTTCCCAGATCGGTGGAGATATACGCATCTCGCTATACCGTATACGAGATCGGTGCTTGTGTGTGTGTGTTGTTACTGTGTGTGTGTGTGTGTGTGTGTGTTACTGTATTTGTGTGTGTTACTGTATTTGTGTGTGTTACTGTGTTTGTGTGTGTTACTGTGTTTGTGTGTGTTACTGTATTTGTGTGTGTTACTGTATTTGTGTGTGTTTGTGTGTGTTACTGTGTTTGTGTGTGTTACTGTGTTTGTGTGTGTTACTGTGTTTGTGTGTGTTACTGTATTTGTGTGTGTTACTGTATTTGTGTGTGTTACTGTGTTTGTGTGTGTTACTGTGTTTGTGTGTGTTACTGTGTTTGTGTGTGTTACTGTATTTGTGTGTGTTACTGTATTTGTGTGTGTTACTGTGTTTGTGTGTGTTACTGTGTTTGTGTGTGTTACTGTATTTGTGTGTGTTACTGTATTTGTGTGTGTTACTGTGTTTGTGTGTGTTACTGTGTTTGTGTGTGTTACTGTATTTGTGTGTGTTACTATGTGTGTGTGTGTTACTGTGTTTGTGTGTGTTACTGTATTTGTGTGTGTTACTATGTGTGTGTGTTATTGTATGTGTGTGTGTGTGTGTGTGTGTTACTGTATTTGTGTGTGTTACTATGTGTGTGTGTGTGTGTGTGTGTGTGTGTGTGTGTGTGTGTGTGTTACTGAAACTGAACAAAACTGTCAGCTGAAGGAGCAAAAGAATGTCATTGTCTTACACGAATGGTATATTAAATTGTAGAAGCATCGCCTGGTACTTCGTCAGCAGTTTGTGAGTGTAACTTCCATGGGATAAGGTGTCACACCACTGCATTAGAGACCACTGTATCTAAGACCTATTTTTTAATTCCCTCCAGATGATGGACCCAGATTGCGTATATATTTATATAAATGTGTTATATATATAATCATAATCATGGTCCAGGACTTGTAATTAAAAGATTTCACAAAATATAATCCCGAAAGTTGTTGCGAAGGTTGAAGGGCGTAGTCACAGTGGAACAAACACCAATGGGAGGGTGCGTGCGGAGGGCGTGGTCACAGTGGAACAAACACCAATGGGAGGGTGCGTGCGGAGGGCGTGGTCACAGTGGAACAAACACCAATGGGAGGGTGCGTGAGAAGGGCGTGGTCACAGTGGAACAAACACCAATGGGAGGGGGGCGTGCGGAGGGCGTGGTCACAGTGGAACAAACACCAATGGGAGGGTTTCCCACGTTTGGAGAATCCTGGGCGCGCAATGCGACAAATCGCTCCGATCGGGACATTTTCACGGCTGCCCGTCGTCGGCAGGGGGCGGTGTTGCGCAGGGACCCTCAGCCGCGATGAAGGGGTTTTTTGTGTTGTTTTTCAATTCAGGATTGTATTCCCCAGCACGAGCAGCAATAACACCTCGCCCCCTGTATGATGGCGGTGCTCACACGTCGAGGGATCGGCGTACGAATTCACACGAGAAACTCTGGCGGAGGAGGCCATTCGGCCCATCGTGCCTGCTTTGCACCAACCCCGGTGTCATCACCCATACACACACAAGCTACGAAGACTTGGTGATGGCTTAACATGTTAGGGTCTTGAGTTCGAGTGTACGTTGAAATAACACCAGGTGGATTGACTTTGCTTATCATTCTTCCGAAGTCGGTAAAATGAGTACCAACCTATTGGGAACAGGGGCACTGCATGAGCAGCACAGCCACGCTTCCAGAAAATGATGCAACTCGCATAGGAAACAACAACACAAGCTACCTACAAGGTTTACCAATACTGTATTCCCATACCTTTGGAACTCCAATTATCCAAGTACCGGTAGCTACCTATCTAATTCCCATTTCAACCTATCCACCCCCTTTATGTTTTGTCCTTTTGTCTGAAAGGTTCATATTTTCAAAATCTTCCTCTTTTAGATCTCGATCTGGTGGTTCTTTAATATATTCGTCCTCTCTGCAGTAATTCCCTCCACCGTCTTACAAATGCCCACCTCCGTCCTCCCTCTCCCCTTTGGAACTCACCCCCGCGGGCTGTAAATAGTTTGGTCCACCGCCCCCGCCACATCTGTCTGGGACCATACCATTCAGGGCAGACGGGAACGAGGGGGGGGGGGGGGGGGAGGGAGTAGCACGGGTGTAATAAAACCTCTTCACACCAACTGAGTCTTGTATTACATGGTGTATATATCGCTCAGTGTACCGACATGAAAGTAACAGACGGGATGCGTATACGAGACGGGCAGGAGAGGGAAGGTGAGAGACCGGTGCAGGGGATGGCGGCGATTGAATAAAAATGGAAGCATGATGCGAAGAAGTGCGAGGGAAGGAAAAACAGAACGAGTGGGAGGGGAGATACGTCGTGGCAGGAGGGGGGGGGGGGGTTGGGGTTGAATAACGGGGAGGGACCGATGCGAGGTTGAGGGGCTCCAAAAAGGGCTACGTTTTGTTTTCATGGGATTTGGCCTCCTCAGGCCATCGCTCCGGTTGGCCGATGCCCTTTTTCCAGGCGATCCCTCTCGCCCTCCAAGATGTCCACTCGGCGCCATGGCTTCCACGTTCACCATGTACCGGTTACCAAGAAGGTCGAAGATGAGGTCCACGTCGCAACAACCGCCAGTCGTGCGTTCAACCCTCGTCCGGCATCATCAATCCTGATGTCGGTCCATTCAAAATCCCAACCCAACTCCCATTCTCACCGTGGGTTCGGTATTCCTTGCCAAGTGTTCCAGACGAGCGTTTTCCATCACCGGCTGTCGCAGCCTTCGCTCTGACTTCTGAAACTCATGACTTTTTTCTCTCAATCTCTTCTTGCTGAACCATTTGTTTTGAGGCCACCGAGGGGCTCCGAATGTGATCAGCACCCTCACCCGGCTCCACCAGGGAGGTTCTGTTTGTAGATCAACAACCCTGGCCCTCCCACTCCCCTCTCACCTTAGTGATACCACATTGTCCCATTTACTTGGGGTTCAGGGTGTTGATATTGCGTATTGGGTTCAGGGTGTCGGTATTGGGTTCAGGGTGTCGGTATTGGGTATTGGGGTGCAGGGTGTCGGTATTGGGTTCAGGGTGTCGGTATTGGGTTCAGGGTGTCGGTATTGGGTTCAGGGTGTCGGTATTGGGTATTGGGGTGCAGGGTGTCGGTATTGGGTATTGGGTTCAGGGTGTCGGTATTGGGTATTGGGGTGCAGGGTGTCGGTATTGGGTTCAGGGTGTCGGTATTGGGTTCAGGGTGTCGGTATTGGGTATTGGGTTCAGGGTGTCGGTATTGGGTATTTGGGTGCAGGGTGTCGGTATTGGGTATTGGGTTCAGGGTGTCGGTATTGGGTTCAGGGTGTCGGTATTGGGTATTGGGGTTCAGGGTGTCGGTATTGGGTATTGGGGTTCAGGGTGTCGGTATTGGGTATTGGGGTTCAGGGTGTCAGTATTGGGTATTGGGCTCAGGGTGTCAGTATTGGGCTCAGGGTGTCAGTATTGGGTATTGAGTTCAGGGTGTCGGTATTGGGTATTGGGTTCAGGGTGTCGGTATTGGGTTCAAGGTGTCGGTATTGGGTATTGGGTTCAGGGTGTCGGTATTGGGTATTGGGTTCAGGGTGTCGGTATTGGGTATTGGGGTTCACGGTGTCGGTATTGGGTTCAGGGTGTCGGTATTGGGTTCAGGGTGTCGGTATTGGGTATTGGGGTTCAGGGTGTCGGTATTGGGTATTGGGGTTCAGGGTGTCTGTATTGGGTATTGGGGTTCAGGGTGTCAGTATTGGGTATTGGGTTCAGGGTGTCAGTATTGGGTATTGAGTTCAGGGTGTCGGTATTGGGTATTGGGTTCAGGGTGTCGGTATTGGGTTCAGGGTGTCGGTATTGGGTATTGGGTTCAGGGTGTCGGTATTGGGTATTGGGGTTCACGGTGTCGGTATTGGGTTCAGGGTGTCGGTATTGGGTTCAGGGTGTCGGTATTGGGTATTGGGGTTCAGGGTGTCGGTATTGGGTATTGGGGTTCAGGGTGTCGGTATTGGGTATTGGGGTTCAGGGTGTCGGTATTGGGTATTGGGGTTCAGGGTGTCAGTATTGGGTATTGGGTTCAGGGTGTCAGTATTGGGTATTGGGTTCAGGGTGTCAGTATTGGGTTCAGGGTGTCAGTATTGGGTATTGAGTTCAGGGTGTCGGTATTGGGTATTGGGTATTGGGTTCAGGGTGTCGGTATTGGGTTCAGGGTGTCGGTATTGGGTTCAGGGTGTCGGTATTGGGTATTGGGTTCAGGGTGTCGGTATTGGGTATTGGGTTCAGGGTGTCGGTATTGGGTATTGGGGTTCACGGTGTCGGTATTGGGTTCAGGGTGTCGGTATTGGGTTCAGGGTTCAGGGTGTCGGTATTGGGTATTGGGTTCACGGTTCAGGTTGTCGGTATTGGGTATTGGGTTCAGGGTGTCGGGTTGTGCTACTCTCCTTTGGCAGACTTAATAATATTTAGCCGAGCCGTCCTTAATTTCCCCAAAGCCAAATTGTTTTTTTCATAAATGTTTTTAATGTGGGGATAACTTCCTAATACAGCTCTGCATTGTTTTTATGAAGGACACGTCAACTAGAAAACAACTATCAATCATTGCCCACTCCCCAAACTTCCACCAATCACATGGATGCTGGACAGACCTCAAACCCACCCGGAGAGAAACACCAGCCCCAGAAAGCACCAAACTATATACCGTACTGAGTGTGTGTGTGTGTGTGTGTTTGTTCATATCATTATATATATATATATATATATATATATATATATATATATATATATATATATATATATATATATGTGTGTGTGTGTGTGCTCGGCCCACCACAAAGCATTAAAGCCACTCGAGGGTGGGGGCTACAATTCAAATTTGAATGTCAAGACCTACATATGCCACACACCTTGACCATTGCCTTTTTATTTATTTCACTTACACATAGAAAGGGCAAATCTTTGAACGAATAAATCGTACACTGCCTGAAGCCTCGACTCGTCTTATTACACTGAAAACGAGACAAGGGAAGAAAAGTTAAATGACAAAAAGAGCAGTCCAAAAAGCAGCATCACATCCTACCCTGTTAAAGTCTCAATTTGTTTCTCAGTCGTTGTTTTGGGAGAGCAAAGTGTTAAAGAAACTCAGACAATGAGTCAAAGTGACAAGAGTGGGATTACAGAGACAGGACTGAAGGAAGAGGTGGTTTGGACGGTTGTTGTGCACCGCCTACTGTGCGGTTATGGAGGACTCGCCCGCTCCTCGGTCCTGCACCCTCCGCCGTCATTCCTGGCATTCCTCGGCTGTGAATCGCAGGCCCAACAGCCTCTCTTACTTTGTTCTTTTTGCCAGCAAGCTTTCATCCATTACTCCAGTCGGCAACTGGTTCCGGCTTCAGGGCTTTCAAGTTGGAACTTCCAAAGAAGCGGAGGCAGCACAGCAAGTTTGATGATGTCAGCATTTAAAACGAGGCAACGTTTGTAATAAAACTATAATACAATATTTACAGCCATTTATATTTTAGATGCATCATAAAAAATAATTCGTAGTTAAACACCCTGTGGAGACCCTGACACTTGCGTTACCAACATCTGCAAAAGCACAAGGTTTCTGTACCAAATTGAGCAGTGGAAATGGATAAGAAAGTCACCATTTTATAACTGGGCTAATGGTGTACGAAGGTGAGGAGAGGTTCAAGAAGTGAGAGAAGAAGGCCTTCGCGATGAAGAACCATGCTCGCTCGTCAACTGAACTCGCGTATATGAAGGAGAGAGCGGGAGCGAAGAAAGACGATCGAGGATGAAGATGAGAATGAGTTGGCGATGAGACGACCGAGGTGTCGGCCTCAGAATGCCTCACGAAGGATGGGGCGAAGACGCAAGACTGAAAGTGAAGGACCATGTCGGTGTGGATGTGTCGAGGGAGGCTGGACACTGCCGGTGGAGATGACTCCTTCACCTGTTTTGAATAGTCAGTCATGGCTCATCATTGGCAAATCACAATGTAATGCTCAGGATTGGGTTTGACGCCCAGCTATGCACCCCATTTGCTGGCAGTGATTATGCAACAAGGGCGGTCGTTTCCCAGTTTGGCAATAGGCTACCACTCCGCTAACACTGGGCAAGACCTGCCTGGTTACGGGTGAACATTTAAATTATAAAGTAATATGGGAGTTCCGTACCACTCAGCAATGCTGATCTTATGACGTCATTTCTTATTCCCCGCTGTAGAATTTGTTTTCCACCGATACCAATCTCTCCCGACCATTCGATCTTTCACAACAGGGTTCCTCAAGTTTACAAATGGTAATATATACTTTGTCCATCTTGCCTCAAGGATTCTGAGGGACTCCATTTGGCACTGAATGGGAGCGTAAGCTGGCAAATAGTGTTCGGACCTCTGTGCGGCCTACCATAATTATACTGCAATTCTCCCATTATCTGAATATTAACATGACAGTACTACACAATCACTGTTCAATACAGCACCATACATTACGATATGTCATTGCGTACCTGGCCAGATTCTCTGCCTCGTAAAACCCATATTAAGCCGGGTCGAAGCTAGCGTCATCGCGTCACCTGTGACGGTGACATCACATCTGAATCGACATTCCAGCTCCAGCATGCACAAAGTGAGCAGCTGCGCTCGTGCTTCACAGACTGTGGAATAAAAGGGTCAGCACCCCTGGTTATCAACCTAATGGGCATCTTTGGGTTATCAAACAAGAACTCCACCTGCAAAGTTAGCATACCTTCATTATTTTTATGCACCGTCCTTTTAGTTACATCCCCGTCCCTCGCTCTTCCCAACACCTACATTCTCCTTCTCTCACCTGCCACTTTCCTCTCCACTTCTTCTATACCCACTCCACCCACCCGGCCCCAGATTACACCCTTCCACAACCTGCCATTTTTTTATTTGTATGTCCTCCACCTTTCCAACCTCTTTTATCATGACTCTGACCTTCTGAAATCGATACTGGCATACTGGCTGGGGTCAAGGCTGCTAACACTACTACGACTACCAGCCGTGCCCTCTTCCCCAAGATCCAGTGACACATAGTTTAGTCTCTGCCCAGAGACTTCTGCGGGCACAGAGAGAACTGAGCCCGAGTTACCGTTGCTTGCACTGGCATCGTACAAATGTCCATGTGGGGAAGGATCAGCAGAAGGAGCTCTAAGGTGAGTCACGCTGGCAGGGGAATGACCCCGGGGCTCGGTGCAGCACGGGGCAAAAGCACTGGAATGAGACCCAGAAGTTAGGTTGGGAGGTGAGGGTGAAGATGAAAGAGACGTGCGAGGTAATATCGGAGTCGGTGAGGGTGGAGAAGGTGGTGGTGGTGGAGGGAGGGGAGGAAGTGGACGGGGAGGGATTCTTGGAGATAGGTTGTGGCGTGTTCCAGTGTAACTCATTTCTGTGTAGTCTTCTGGTGTTAAGGTATCTGACCAGTAAGGGCTACGCGGGACACCCCTGCGTGCTGGGACTTGTGGTGGAGGGGTGGGAGTCGTTGGACAAGGAGACGAATAGGCCTGATGACCCCCACTGTAAATCAATGAACGAACAGACCAGTCTTCATTGGCTGCTTGACCAGTTGATGTTATTACGGACTGTGGCCGAGCAGATTGCAGCGCACAGTACTCGATATGAACATACTCTCCAGGACTCTTTGGTTCTGTCGGCCGATTAGATATTGCAGGTGAGGCCTTCACACGGTGGTCTCTTCCCTTTAAGCTAAGCCGGCCTGGTTTCAGCTTTTGAGAACCAATGTCCTCAGTTGAACCACGCAGTGTAGGAATTACAGGCCGAAAAGAGCGAGGTAAAGAATAGTATGCAGTTGCTGAATTAGAGGCCTCGGTCTTATGAATGCAACAGGTTGGTGGAGCATCTGCTGGAATAGGGCTCACTGGAGACATGTCAATATAGTCATCAGATGGAAATGCACTGTCTGGAGATTCTCCATGCGGTAGTCGTAAGGATGTCATTCCACCAACCCGAGGCCAAGTCTTCGTGTACTGCACAACAGGTTCTGGTGAGTAGCTGTTTCTACCAACAGCTCTGCCAATCCCAGAGCTATACGGGGACATCAGCACGTAGCCTGCTGAATCTCCCTGTCCTGTTACATCCCGCGTCCTCACTCGTGGATGCAAGATCTCCTGTGGATGAGATGCCGCGGTCATGGGACCCATTATGACATAACCAGCTCCAAGTGCTACCACCTGCTCCTGCTTCTGCTCCTCTACTGCAACACCTGCCTGCATTGGCATGTACCCATCATCCCCTGGATGGCGTGCCATTCCATAGGCAGTTTCTGCTGAACGAGGGGACGGATCGAGGTCTGGGGTTCCGCCCGTTGACTCATGTCCGACACCCATCTCTGCATACTCATCCATCGAGCCCACGGACGGTTGAGGAGAGCAACTTCCAGTAGTAGCTGCCAATGACCCAGTGGCACATGAGTAAGTCCTCTTGCGGACAGTCTTGTCATGATCACTAGCACTGTAGATTCCCAGGCCTCCAACGGCGCCAGTCACACCTTCCATACCTGCTACTCCTGCTTTGCCAGTTCTTGTCCGGAGAGACAGATGTCGGACACCTACAGACCCTCCAGCACGTCCATCCATGTGCATGTACAAACATGACTCATCCTAGGTGAGAGAAATTGAGGTCTTGATGAAGGTTAAAAATCACGACCCATCCATCATTCAATCCATAGAAACAATGATAATGCTGTTACAAGGCAGTATAGTTCAGTAAATAGCAAAAATACTCACTGGCATACTCATCAAACACAGCCATGTGATGTGGTACATACTCTAGACTCTAGAGAGTATCAAAACTGTTACTCTAAAGCTTAAAGGAAATGACATAATCAATCACAATCATAACATGGTCTGGAAACATGATGTAATGATAACTTAAAACTTGAAGATAGTTTACAAATCCATCATTACATTCTTTTAACAATCGGAGTAACCAGGAACATAACACGCTTGCAAAGTTTTCAGCTCTCACCGGAGGAGAAGCCCCTGCGGGTGAAGGAGACTCGGGGGTCGAGGAGCGACCCAAGATCGAAAGAGGTTCCCCTGGACTGGCTGCAAACTCATCTGAAGAAACAAAACCGCCATCACTTAGTGAGCCACACACAGAGGAGCTTGATGGGCGCAGGCCTAAGGATGAACACGATGGACAACCACCGGGGTCCGCAGAACCACGACCACTGCTGGATGAAGCACTCACTGGGCTAGCAAGTGCAGGTGGTGGCGATCGGTGAGCCAGAGGAGCTGACACTGATCTACTATGACCCTGACCTGGTCCATGAGCGAGAGAAAGTGCAGGCTGAGGTCGCATTGCCCGCTGGCTCGCTCGTCGGCCACTCAGCGTCTGGCTGCCTCTGCCCCGTGGACTGCCACTCTCTGGGCGTGGACAAATTACATCTACCGACTCTGGACGACTGGACATCTGGGGACAAGGAGATGGAACTCGCTCCATGGCAGGATCTGTTGAGCTAGGCGGTTGAAGTGCGGTGCGGGCAGTGGACGAACTACCACCGAGGCTCTCTGCTCTGGAACGGTGGCCAGGCTGTGGGGGTCCACGGCGGCGGCGTCCAGGTACCGAAATGGGCTGTGATGTGGAAGATGAAGAAGAAGGTTGTGTACCTGTAGATCCCGTAGCAGTCTGGCTCTTGCTGCGAGGTCGAAACTCTTCGCTCATAGCTTTCATCGCCTCCAATATGGTTTCATGCATGTTTTGTGCGGCCGCGCAGTCATCCGCTTGCATCCAAAATTCACCAGGCCCAGTGGCAGCGGAGCGGCCTACTTCAATGAAGAAGAAGTTCTCAGAATGACCACAACGTCGGATGTTCATGAGCTGAAGTGAAACCGCAGGAGCATCGGCACTCAATTTGACAAAGCTGATGGAGCGACTCCCAAGGCACAACCGATAGATGCCAGTCAGGTTTCTGCTTTGCCCAAGTCCCTTAGGCTTTAGGTTGACCTGCCAGACCTCGCGGAATGCCGGCCGAGGCAGAGACCCGGCGGTGGATCCGTCCGCAGTGCCATTGCCACTAATTCGAAGAGACTCACCCCACGGTTCTGCTCCAAATTTCTCCAGGTCTTGGCCCTGGGTGATGGTTTCACTCAACACCGCGTACCATGCGTCCTGCTCCGCTTCATTTTCTGCGGCCACAGCCAGGTATTCATTGCGAGTGTAGATTGCTAGAAGGTGCCGATGCCTGGAATCCGAGCGTCGAGCCACGGCTAAGCACGAAGACAGAGGCAAAGACCTCCGTGGGGGTGTACCGGAGCGCCATTTCTTCTCACTCTCGTGGTACTCCAACCGAGGTCCCTCGCCCTGCCCTTCTCGGAGCACGAAGAAACGCTTGTGGGTACTTTTCTGCTTGCGGAGATATCCCATCTTACGCACGTCTGTGCTCTCAGGATCCATGGCATTTCTTGGGGATGCCCAAGGGTGGGGTAGGGTGGGGGATGGAACGGTGGGGGGGATTTCAGTGGGATGGAGGGGGAGGGAGCGGGTGGAGGTTCAAGGGAATGGGAGGGGCGAGGTCAGGATGCAAAGGGAGGCAAGGAGATGGGGATTCACAGGAAAGGAAGCATGCAGGAAGAGCAACTTATGGATGAATGGAAGAACGAAAGAAGATTGAGGGAAAGGTATGAGATGAAATTGGAAGACTGGCTGGAGGAAGTAGGGAAAAAAGACAGGGTAGCAGATCCAGGTTGGGGAGCCGGGTGGAAAGAGCGTGCGGGCACAAGGTGGAGGAAGCAGGAGAAGGGAAGGGAGGGACGGCGAGAAGGTGAAGGGTGGGAGGAGGAAGGACCGGGAAGGGGGGGATGAGGGTTTGTCTGGCTCGCTGCAAGTATCAGCCTGCGCTGTTCGCCATGGCGAGCTGGGATGCCCACCTTGCACTCGCAAACGAACTCGAGAAACGTCCGCTCCCGTCTCCTCGGCCGATCCCCACAACGCTGTCAAGGGGAGGCTGCTTGTTCGAGTCAGGGTGGGGACACGGCGAGGTGAACACGGGCCGGGGATTTGCGGATGCGCTTTGCAGCGCGGCTGGAGCGGGAGGGCGGGGCACAGTGTGGGGGGTGGGGGGGCGGGGCGTGTCAGACGTTTTGGATGTCCATTGGTCCACGCGGTTTGTTTTGGGATTGCTGAGCCAATCGTTGATTGCTTGCGTGGTGGCAATGGAGGAGGTTGAGTAATAAGAGTGAGAAGGGTGGGACAAGGATGTGGTAATGTGGTATTGCGATGAGGTTTAGGTACATGGTGGAATAGAGGAGTTCATGTTCATGTATGTTATTTCATTAAGGTGTACCTGCTGAGTCATATATCCATGATTACCAATTAACTTCTGGGAATGCACAACTTGTGTCCAAATATAAATGTCCAAAATTAAAGGAATTTTATTTATTCCAAAGCCTTCCTATGAGTATGACCAGCTTGAGAGCAGCACACCATGGGAAACATCCAAAGGTCTTGGTTACGGTCAATACCGACGTCTCTGCACAATAGAATGTTGGTACAGGTATTCAATTTTTAAAATGATTACAGGAGCGAGGCTCATGGAAGAATGAATAAGGAATAACTAACTGAGAATGAGACAACGTGTAGGGAATGAACGAACAGGAAACGAGACAGTGAAACGAGCAGGTAACATGGTTAATGGGGGAAATAAACATCATGCGTCAGAATTGGGGACAGCGAGACTTTTGTTCAGACAATCCGCGATAACTCGCCTCCTCTACAAAAAAAACCGTGGGATCTTCAAAGTCCACCAAGGACCATTTCAGACACACGGTTCGTCCCACTTAACATGCTTCCAATGGAGGCACACTCATAGATGGACGGCACACACACGCAAGACTCAGATGGATGGCACACTCATAGATGGACGGCACACTCATAGATGGACGGCACACATAGATGGACGGCACACTCACAGATGGACGGCACACACACGCAAGACTCAGATGGATGGCACGCTCATAGATGGACGGCACACTCATAGATGGATGGCACACTCACACGGCACACTCATAGATGGACGGCACACATAGATGGACGGCACACTCACAGATGGACAGCACACTCACACGGCACACTCATAGATAGACGGTACACTCACACGGCACATTGAGATGGACGGCACACTCACACGGCACACTCCGATGGACGGCACACTCATAGATGGACGGCACACTCATAGATGGACGGCACACTCACACGGCACACTCATAGATAGACGGCACACTCACATGGCACACTCAGGTGGACGGCACACTCACATGGCACACTCGCACGGCACACTCACACGGCACACTCAGATGGACGGCACACTCACACGGCACAATCACACGGAACACTCACGTGGCACACTCAGATGGATGGCACACTCATAGATGGATGGCACACTCATAGATGGACGGCATACTCACACGGCACACTCACATGGACGGCACACTCACACGGAACACTCGAAGATGGACGGCACACGCACACGGCACACTCACACGGCACCCTCACATGGACGGCATACTCACACGGCACACCCATAGATGGACGACACACACACACACACACACACACACACACACACACACACACACACACACACACACACACACACACACCACACTCACACGGTGAACTCAAAGATAGACGACACACACACGGCACACTCAAAGATGGATGACACACACACGCAACACTCAGATGGATGGCACACTCATAGATGGATGGCACACTCACATAGCACACTCATAGATGGACGGCATACTCAGATGGACGGCACACACACGCAACACTCAGATGGATGGCACATTCAAAGATGGATGGCACACTCAAAGATGGACGGCACACTCAGATGGACGGCACACACACACAACACTCAGATGGACGACACACACACGCAACACTCAGATGGACGGAACACACACGCAACACTCAGATGGACGGAACACACACGCAACACTCAGATGGATGGCACACACACGCAACACTCAGATGAATGGCACACATGCAACACTCAGATGGACGGCACACATGCAACACTCAGATGGATGGCACACGCACACAACACTCAGATTGACGGCACACACATGCAACACTCAGATGGTATTGGAACCACACACAACACTCAGATGGACGGCACACACATGCAACACTCAGATGGACGGAACACACACACAAAACTCATAGATGGATGGCACACTCATAGATGGACGGCACACTCATAGATGGACGGCACACTCACACAGCACACTCATAGATGAATGGCACACTCACACGGCACACTCATATATGGATGGCACACTCACATGGCACACTCATAGATGGACGGCACACACACACGGCACACTCACATGGACGGCACACTCACACAACACACTTAAAGATAGACGACACACACACGGCACACTCAAATATAGATGACACACACACACACAATACCCAGATGGACGGCACACTCATAGATGGACGGCACACTCACACGGCACACTCATAGATGGATGGCATGTGTTATATATGCGCTATACGGCATGCGCACACACACAACATCAACACTCAGATGGACGGCACACACATGCAACACTCAGATGGACAGAACACACACGCAACACTCAGATGGACGGCACACACATGCAACACTCAGATGGACGGAACACACACGCAACACTCAGATGGACGGCACACACATGCAACACTCAGATGGACGGCATGCGCTATATATGCGCTATACGGCGTGCACGCACACACGACATCAACACTCAGATGGACGGCACACACATGCAACACTCAGATGGACGGAACACACACGCAACACTCAGATGGACGGAACACACACGCAACATTCAGATGGACGGCACACACATGCAACACTCAGATGGACGGAAAACACACGCAACACTCAGATGGACGGCACACACATGCAACACTCAGATGGACAGAAAACACATGCAACACTCAGATGGACGGCACACACATGCAACACTCAGATGGACGGAACACACACGCAACACTCAGATGGACGGCACACACATGCAACACTCAGATGGACGGCATGCGCTATATATGCGCTATACGGCGTGCACGCACACACGACATCAACACTCAGATGGACGGCACACACATGCAACACTCAGATGGACGGAACACTCACATGCAACATTCAGATGGACGGAACACACACGCAACACTCAGATGGACGGAACACACACGCAACACTCAGACGGACGGAACACACACACACAACATTCAGATGGACGGCACACACATGCAACACTCAGATGGACGGAAAACACACGCAACACTCAGATGGACGGCACACACATGCAACACTCAGATGGACGGAACACACACGCAACACTCAGATGGACGGCAAACATGCAACACTCAGATGGACGGCAAACATGCAACACTCAGATGGATGGCACATGCACACAACACTCAGATGGACGGCACACACATGCAACACTCAGATGGACGGAACACACACGCAACACTCAGATGGACGGAACACACACGCAACATTCAGATGGACGGAACACTCACATGCAACACTCAGATGGACGGAACACACACACAAAACTCATAGATGGATGGCACACTCATAGATGGACGGCACACTCATAGATGGACGGCACACTCACACGGCACACTCATAGATGAATGTCACACTCACACGGCACACTCAGATGGATGGCACACTCACACGGCACACTCATAGATGGACGGCACACTCACATGGCACACTCATAGATGGACGGCACACACACACGGCACACTCACATGGACGGCACACTCACACAACACACTCAAATATAGACGACACACACACGGCACACTCAAAGATCGACGACACACACACACACAATACCCAGATGGACGGCACACTCATAGATGGACGGCACACTCACACGGCACGCTCATAGATGGATGGCACACTCACACGGCACACACATAGATGGACGGCATGTGCTCTCTATGCGCTATACGGCATGTGCGCACACACAACATCAAAACTCAGATGGACGGCACACACATGCAACACTCAGATGGACAGAACACACACGCAACACTCAGATGGACGGCACACACATGTAACACTCAGATGGACGGCATACACATGCAACACTCAGATGGACGGAACACTCACACGCAACACTCAGATGGACGGAACACACACACAACATGCAGATGGACGGAACACTCACACGCAACACTCAGATGAACGGAACACACACGCAACATTCAGATGGACGGAACACTCACGTGCAACACTCAGATGGACAGAACACTCACACGCAACACTCAGATGAACGGAACACACACGCAACATTCAGATGGACGGAACACTCACATACAACTCAGATGGACGGAACACTCACTCGACACCCTCATCGATGGATGGCACACTCACACGGCACACTCATAGATGGACGGCACACTCATAGATGGACGGCACACTCACACGGGACACTCATAGATGGACGGCACACCCATAGATGGATGGCACACTCACACGGCACACTCATGGATGGACGGCACACTCACACGGCACACTCATAGATGGACGGCACACACACACACACACACGGCACACTCATGGATGGACGGCACATGCACACATGGCACACAGATTAGATGGACGGCACACACACACACACACACACACACACACACACACACACACACACATACACACACACATACATACACACACACACACACACACACACACACATACACACACACACACACACACACACACACACACACACACACACACACTCACATGGCACATTCATAGATGGACGGCACATGCACACATGGCGCACTCATAGATGGACGGCACACACACACACACACACACACACACGGCACACTCATAGATGGACGGCACACACACACGCACACACACACACACACGCACGCACACACGCACACACACACGGCACACTCATAGATGGACGGCACACACACACACACACACACACAGCACACTCATAGATGGACGGCACACACACACACACACACACACACACGCACACACACACACACGCACACACACACACACACGCACACACACACACACGGCACACTCATAGATGGACGGCACACACACACACACGCACGCACACACACACACACACGCACACACACACGGCAAACAAGCAACAGTTTATGTTTTGTATCCAATGATAGGCCGGATCTGGGTTCGGACCTGAACCAAAATCAAATCGGCTTGTTCTCGTCACCAAACCAACTCGTCCACCAAGTTTTGTCATAAGTCGTCCATAACTTTTTTAATATCGTGTAATATATCACTTTTTACGTGATCTCTTAATGGTGAAGAATCACTTGTGAATTAAATAATTCTGGTATCCAAATCCATATTCAGATCTTCACCAAAATCGAATTGCTTTGTCCTTGTCAGACACCCAACCTGTCCACCAAATTTCGTTCGAATCCGTCCGCAACTTTTTCACATATCCTGCTATGTATCGTTTTTGGCCCTATCTCCCAATGGTGAAGAATCACTTTATAAATTATAGTAGCCGGATCCGAATCTTCATCAAAATGTAATAATTTCGTCCTTGTCATCTACACTAACCCTCCGCCAATTTTTGACCGAATCCATCCACAACATTTTGAGATATCTTATTCACAGACAGACAGACAAACAAACACACAAATGAAAAATCACTCGGAGAGCGACACTTGGCAAAAGAGAACAAAGCAGAATGGCAGTCAGTAGAGCATCCTGTTGACCTCAAAAATAGTTAGTGGTTGAATTCAGATTAGCTGATATGCAAATCCTATTCAAATTTCAAGTGAATCGGATGAAAATTGAGGATTTTAGAATTTTGAAATTGTTGTTGACCTGTGACCTATGTTGACCTTTTGGCCTATGCTGATCTCAAAAATAGTTGGTGGTTGAATTCAGATTAGCTGATATGTAAATCCTATTCAAATTTCAAGTGAATCAGATGGAAATTGAGGATTTTAGAATTTTGAAATTGTTGTTGACCTGTGGCCTATGTTGACCTTTTGGCCTATGCTGATCTCAAAAATATTTGGTGGTTGAATTTAGTAAGCTGATATGAAAATACCTTTCAAATTTCAAGTGAATCGGATGAAAATTAAGGATTTTAGAAATTGGAAATTGTTGTTCACCTTTGGCCTATGTTGACCTTTTGGCCGATGCTGATATCAAAAATAGTTTGTGGTTGAATTCAGTAACCTGATATGAAAATCACAGTGAAATTTCAAGTGAATCGGATGAAAATTAAGGATTTTAGAAATTGGAAATTGTTGTTGACCTTTGGCCTATGTTGACCTTTTGGCCTATGCTGATCTCAAAAATAGTTGGTGGTTGAATTCAGATTAGCTGATATGTAAATCCTATTCAAATTTCAAGTGAATCGGATGAAAATTAAGGATTTTAGAAATTTGAAATTGTTGTTGACCTTTGGCCTGTGTTGACCTTTTGGCCAATGCTGATCTGAAAAATATTTGGTGGTTGAATTCAGATTAGCTGATATGTAAATCCCTTTCAAATTTCAAGTGAATTGGATGAAAATTAAGGATTTTAGAAATTTGAAATTGTTGTTGACCTTTGGCCTATGTTGACCTTTTGGCCGATGCTGATCTCAAAAATATTTGGTGGTTGAATTTAGTAAGCTGATATGAAAATCACATTGAAATTTCAAGTGAATCGGATGAAAATTAAGGATTTTAGAAATTGGAAATTGTTGTTGACCTTTGGCCTATGTTGACCTTTTGGCCGATGCTGATATCAAAAATAGTTTGTGGTTGAATTCAGTAAGCTGATATGAAAATCACAGTGAAATTTCAAGTCAATCGGATGAAAATTGAGGATTTTATAAATGCGAGAAATGTGGTTGACCTTTGGCCTATATTGACCTTTTGACCTCAAAAATAAATATGACTGTCGGACCACGAACTCTAAGATTTGGTGAAGTTTCGTGAAGATTGGTTTTAAATTGTGACCTGTAGGCAAGTATAAGTGAAAGGACAGACAAACACACAAACCAGATTGATCAACATACTTGTCAAAACGAGCACAATGCGACTGTGTCGCCAATACGCCTCCGCATAGTCCCACAACAGGTAGATGCCATCACTCTGCATATGTATGAGTAGTGGATCACGTTTGTGAAGTTTCGTGTTGATCGGATAAGGTTCGTTTTTCTATCCAAGATGGCTGCCAAACCACGTGACCTATGACATCATCATTTTCAAACTACATGCAACAATGGTGTTAGATGATATTTGTAAACTTTCGCATCGATAGGGTGAACGGTTTCAGAGATATAATTATTTAATATTTTCCTTCAATCCAATATGGCTGCCTTTATGCCGAGTCAATGACACAAATAAAGTTTTGAGTCAATCAATTTGGTGGTTTGGGAGAAGGTGTTTTTTCAGGGTTTTAGGTGTAATCCCAAATATGGCTGCCAAACCATGTGACCTATGATGTCATAAATTTAATATTTCAATACAAATGGTCATAGATCATGTGCATGCAATTTCAGATTTTTAGGATAAGGAATTCGATTAAAGCATTTTTGGCTGGTATACCTCTTCACCTATGATGTCATCATTATCATGCTTTTGTTCCCCATTGGGAGTACTCAACAATGTGCCAAGTTTCAATTTTTTCCATTCAGTGGTTTCCAAGAAACAATTTTTTTGCGTTTAATCCAAGGTAGCTGCCATACCACGTGACTTATGACATCACAATTATCATAAAACATTCTGCATGGGGGTCACTCCTACCCTGAAAGTTACATCTCAATTGGATATGTAGTTGCTGAGAAAAACGAGGTTTAACCGGTACGGACGGACGGACGGACGGACGGACGGACAACCCGAACACATTAAAAACTAGATGGTATTCATAGAATACTTACTCGTGCATTATGATGTCATGACGCTCGATTTTTGTGCCAAAAGTGATTTTTTTTGCAGTTTTGTCAACTTTGGGGGGTAAATTAACAGAAAAATTAGGGGTTCAATTTGTTCGCTAACTTTTGGGGTATTGGGGGCCCTTTAGGGGGGGGGGACCCCCAAAAATTGCAAAATCGATATCTCGGCTCCTAGACATGCTAGCTTCATGATCTTGGTGTCTAGGATAGGGTTTCTGGGGGCGCCGAGTTCAATTATGATGTTCACAAGATGATCTGAGGTCAAGGTCATAGGCTCAAGGTCACCACAGGGTCATAAATGACCCCAAAATGTAAAATCAGCCAAAATAACTGAACTATGTCATATAGTACCACTTCATGTGGGTTTTGTTGGGTGAGAAATTCAGTGGTGACATCTTTTTTTACATTCGAGGTCACGATCAGGTTATAAACTAGGTCATGGTCAATGTCATTTGGGTGGGTGAAAATGTGGCGAAAACAAAAAAATGTCACATCTTATACCGTGCAACTACAAAACATGAGTTTTGACACATAAATGCTGAGCAAGTACATATTATAATGCACCACATTCTTCATCTCATGACAGATCTATTTACACTTTGTTGAGTTACACTACGTCCAGTGTAATGTAAGGTCTAATCGCACCAATATATAGGCCCTACTACACCAGTTTTACACCGCGTATGCATTAACTAAACAAATATCATCAATGTACCCATAATAATCAGCTATCAATTACAAAAATGGTACTTACAATTCTGATCCTTATACTTCTTTGTCCTCAATATCGAATTTCTCATGCCTGACGTTTTGACATCCTTGGTCATGGCACTTCCAAAGCGGCGTGCAGGGGAGGTTGTTCTTCGCACAAGAACAGTTGCGTGCGCAGACAGATGATTTACAGCCACATTTGATCAGTTCTAGAACCGCTTGTGGAGCAGGTAGTTCAAGACACCGTAGAGGGAAGATTGCACCATCTTTGATGACCCAACCGCAGTCTTCCAAACTAGGAAGTTGGGGATGTGTAGTGACATAGGCTCTGTTCACCATGCATACAAAGTTTGTCCGTTGAATATGAGGCAGCAATGTAGCTCGGGTGGGGGGCAGCATCTCAGACTCCATGTTTTTCGACCTGAAGAGCTCCCAGCGAAGTTGGGGGAGTGTTTGTGGGCCATTGGCAGAGTAGACGCGGCACACAAAGTGTTCGAGAGGCTGCATCTCCTCAGGGAGTTTTCCATCTATTAGTTCCGTCGATGAGAGAGGGCCATCTCCCAATCTCTGGAAGGCATCGATGATGGGATCATTGGGACCCAAATTGAAGTACTCTGTGATCCACCTCTTCTTTGTCGCACCCACGAACTTACCAGCCCAGTCAGCGCCAGTGAAGTTGTGTATCCCAATGAGACCTTGACATTTCTCATGGCTGATGCTCATCACTCTCTCCACCACATCGATCTTTCTGAACTTGTTGCCATTTCCTGTGTGAAATTCCAATGTGGTCAAAGTTCCCAAACGTCCATGCGCTGTGAGGTCAATGAGGAGGACCAACACATCAGTGTCCGGAGATGCAACAACAATATGTCTGAATTCACAATCCTTGATGCAGTGAAGAACATGAAGGTGGATCTGTGAGTCAGCCTCCTCGTGCTCATGGGTAAAGAAGTCCTCTTCAAGTCTGTGGGGTGCATTGATTTTGATATTGGTGTCATATGAGACGATAAGTCGCAGATCCTGTCCCTCAAACTCCCGTAAAAGTTCCTGGGCAAGAATCCTTGCAAGCTGACCTTTGGTCTTGGAGGAGGACAAGAGCTCCCGCAGAGGAACAGTCGTGATGCTCATGAATTGCCAGGGGAAGGTCAATTGAGAGCGGGGTTTCCACTGTTTTTTTGAACCCATGAGAAGTCTTCAACTTGACTTGTCTGTGACTTCTTGAGCTCTGCACTATCAGCTGGCACACAACATCCACATTCTTCTTCACTTCTGCTTCACGCTGTCCTGAGATTATTCTAGCTTCAGAGCCATACATGATATGCATTATTAAAAACTCTAGCATAGGGGGATTTTCAAAGTTATTGAAGTCGCCTGTGAATTTCCAGTCTCTTGCGCGGAGAACCTCCTTCCTCAGGGCACGAGATAGATCAATGAGAACCCATGCATCTGTGTCTGCAGTTGCAAACTCAACGGCTTGCCCCACTGACTTCTTCCTCATAACTCTGTGGCTGTGAGTAGGATTGGGAGGCTCAACAAATTCAACCTCTGGCACATGCTGTTCAATCAATTCCTTCAGGTGCTTCTTGTGATTGTCACTTCTCTCCTCATGAATTTTCTTCTCCTTCAACAGGTTGATGTAAAACTGGTTTAACTGATTCATGCTAAGGACACAGTCATCTATACTTAGGGAGTCTCTCACATACACAACAAACTCAGCATCACACACATTTCTCACATGTCTATATGCATCGCTATGTCCCCGTTCCTTGCCATGTCTGTCTGCAACCCTGATACAGTCTCGATGGTAGTACTTTTCTAATGCTGATGCATCTCCAGAGTCCGACAGTTCAGCTAGACTCGATCTGACTAAGTCATCTTCGGTAGCCTCTTTGATTGCTCGAAGTCGTTGACCCATAGAATCCGATACGACTCTATGCAGCCCTTGTGATGATTTTGGACAAAATGAACATGTGGAGAACATACATTTCTTTTCCTTCTGAAGCACCTTACAACCTTTCTGTCTTAGAGGCCTAATTGCTGCGTCAGATTTCTCTGTCTTGGGTGGCCGTCCACGTTTTGGAGCCATTGGCACTACATCGGAGGTAGAGGATGCATGAGAAGACGTTGGTGTTTGGGAACGAGCGCGTTTTCTGCACATCTCTAAGTTGGCCTTATTTGCAAGAGGTTTGCGACACTTGCTGTGATAAGAGACATTGCGTAAATCTGACTCCGACAAGCTACTTCAATGATCTGACAGCGATTTGAGGTTCACATCACCTGGACTAGCCCGCTCTACAACCCTTTCTTTTAGATCTCGCACGAGTGATATATCATGTTTATCAACAAGTTTGTTATTCACAGAGTCTCCCTCTTTGCAAATGATGCAAATCCTTATTTCTTCAGATTTTCGTTCCGACATTGCAGAAGGCAGGTTGAAATGCTCAGAGCTTCACTTCATGGACACGTTCGCAGCAATACAGTGACACACCTGGAAATAAAGAAGAAAAAGATAAGCACAATATGGCTGCATCAACGTTTTGGCATTTAGCCAGGATATAGTGCCTCATGATATCTATCTATAATTCCAGTAATCTCTGTGTGTATGTGTGTGTGTATGTGTGTGTGTCTGTGTGTCGTTTGTCTGTGACCGCTGTTTCTCGACAACCACGGGTCCGATATACTTGAAACTTGCCAGGTATATTGCTGGGGACCCGAGGATGTGCCTTTTCAAGGTTTCATATTAATCGGAGAAGTAGTTACCGAGCTATGGCGATTTATTTACCAAACTCCGCAAGCCGTTCGCTTTGGCTTTGCGAATGGACCAAACCATTTCATGTAAATAGAGGGGGGGGATATAATTTTAGATATATATATAGTACGGGCATGCCCTAGTGTAAGAAAAAGGCCTGTTGGATGATTTTTTTTCCCCAAACTGATTTTTGCGGTTTTAGCAGACTTATGGGGTGAACCAACCGAAAAAGTAAGGGTTGACCGTGAATGTCGAAAAGGATGCCACGACTGAATTCCTCACCCAATGAAACCTATATAAAGTGGTACTATACGATATAATTCAGTTATTTTGGCTAATTTTACCTTTTGGAGCCATTTATGACCCTGTGGTGACCGTGAGCCTATGACCTTGACCTCAGATCACCTCATAAACAACATAATTGAACTCGGCGCACCCAGAAACCCGATCCTAGACACCAAGATCATGAAGCTAGCATGTCTAGGAGCCGAGATATAGATTGTGCAATTTTTGGGGGGCACCCCCCCTAAAAGGCCCCCCCAAAATACCCGAAAAGTTCGCGAAAAAATTCAACCCCTAATTTTCCTTTTAATTTACCCCCTAAAGTTGACAAAACTGCGAAAAAATCACTTTTGGCACAAAAATCGAGCGCCAGCCCTTTTTCTTACATATCATAATGCACTATACCCTGCGCAGTCAACTTGGTGTGAGCCAACTCTTCCGTTTATGAACGTTTCGGTTTTTTTTGATCCAATATGGCTGCCAGACCACATGAGCGATGACATCATTAATTTATATTCTCTAAATAATTGTTGCATAGATCATGCTCAATTAAATTTCAAACTGATCAGACTAAGCGTTGTCCCTGTCGAATTATGACGTCATAATTATGGCTCCAATGACGTCATCGTTAACAACACCTATTCCCCATATGGCTAACACGGCACACTTTACTTTACTGAAATGCAGACACAAATTTTATATTTTCGTCAAAAATCGTCGGAATTTCACCAAATCTGTTTTGGTCATGTGTTAATATACCTCAGCGATTGACAAATCTGAAATCAGAATTTTATTTGCGGTAAAAATGACCCCGTGAGGTCGCTCCGTACTTTGCCTGCTCGTCATGTGCAGTGTGATAATTAATTCCATGCCACTCTAGAAGACTCTTCTTCTTCTTCACGCAATAACAACTTCTATCTTCCAGACCATACATCCAATCATCTTGAAATTTTGCACACGTTACACTTCATTACCTCTACTATAATATAAAGTTTCACGTCGATCAATGAAGCGGTTCAAGAGTTATTAAAAAAAAAAAAATCGTTTAATTATTTATATCTGCCAAACCACGTGACCTACAGCAAATTCCAAAAGTGATTTTTGTAGACTGATATGCTGAACACATCTGTGAAGTTTCCCCTCGATAGGATCACAAATGAAGGAGGAGCTTGGTTTTGAAAGTTTATGCTTAAAAACGTCATAACTCCGAAACCATGTGATGCATGACATCATTCTCGCTGACTTTTTTTGTTTGTCATGGGTATGCGATTCTGCCTGCAAAGTTTGGCCTCAATCTGTTCCGTCGTTTCGGAGAAAATGGGATTTTAGTGGTTTTTCACTCAAAACAATATGGCGTCCGAACCACGTGACCTACGACGTCATTATAATTTTATTTCTGCATCAATTTATACCGAGAAGATGCTCAAGAAATTTCATCCTGATTGGATAAAGTTTTTTACTTGTCGAATTATGACGTCATAACGGCGGCACCTATGACGTCATCATTCACATATGCTATCCCGCATGGAGAGTTCTTTGCAATGAGACCTGTCTCAATTATTTCTGTGCAGCGGTTTTTGAGATATAGCGTGCAAAGTTTTTTGGTTTTTCCAATATGGCGCCCGTACCACGTAACCTGTGATGTCATAATATTCACTAAAATATTCCACAGGAGGAGTCCCTCCTATGGTGAAAATTTAATGTCAATCGGACCAAAGGTTGCCAAGAAAATGAATTTTTAAAATGCAGACACGCACGTACGTACGTACGACGACGTACGTACGACGTACGGACGGACCCGAATGCTTAACCCTGACTTTCGCTTCGCGGGCGCAGGGTAAAAATTGCCAAGTAACAAACAGACGGGTGAAAACATAACCTCCATCCACCTTCGGTGGCAGAGGTAATAATAACAAGAGTAACTAGATGGTATTCATAGAATACTTACCCTGTGCAGTAAACTTGGTGTGAGCCAACTCTTCTATTTTTGAACGTTTCTCTTTTTTTGATCCAATATGGCTGCCAGACCACGTGAGCCATGACATCATAAATTTATATTCTCTAAATAATTGTTGCATAGATCATGCTCAATACATTTCAAACTGATCAGACTAAGCGTTGTCCCTGTCGAATTATGACGTTGTAATTATGGCACCAATGACGTCATCGTTAACAGCACCTATTCCCAATATGGAGTTATTAGTCCCCTACCGGTGTACACCGGAGGGGACTATAGGTTTGCACGCTGTCCCTCCGTCTGTCCGTCTGTCAGTCCGTCAGTCTGTCAGTCCGTCAGTCCGTCACGCAAAGAACAGTTTTCCGGACTTTTTTTCTAAACGCTTAATGCTAATGATTTCAAACTTGGTACATGGTTTCCTTATGATAAGTTACAGATCAAGTTCGAACTTCACGACGTTTCGATCATTTTTGACAAAGTTATGGCACTTTGAACTTTGGTAATTCTGATAATTCTGATGCTCCTTAACTCAGTGCCATTTTAAGTTTTAATTTCCTTTAAAAAACATTGTCTCTGCAATAAAATAGGACCGATTGAGATAAAATTTTCACCGTAGGAGGGACTCGGTCTGTAGAATATTTTAATGGTAATTATGACGTCACAGGTCACGTGGTTCGGCCGCCATATTGTTTTTCGTGAAAACACGAAAACCTCTTTTTCTCTGCAATGGCTGAACAGATCGACGCCAAACTTTGCAGGCAGAATCGCATACCGATGACGAATAAAAAAGTCAGCGAGCATGACGTCATGCGTCACATGGTTTCAGAGTAATGACGTTTTTAAGCATGAACCTTTAAAACCGAGCCGCTCCCTCATTTTTGATCCAATCGAGGGGAAACTTCACAGATCTGTTCAGCATGTCAGTCTACTAAAATGTCCTTTTGGAATTGTCGATATGGCACGTGGTTTGCAGATATCGTTAATTAAACGAAAGAAAAAAAATGGATATCTCTTGAATCGCTAGTACCTCAGACCGTGAGTTGGTAATTATATAATTCACACAGTACAATACGTGCAGGCCGCTCCACGGAGCGACCTTGCGGGCTTATCAACGAGGTGAGGCGTGACACACATGTGTCTCAGCATACCTCAGATCAAGTTTGAAAACCAGCATCAACCGTGCATAAATTTGCATATTCGATCATTTTTGACAAAGTTATGGCACTTTGAACTTTGGTAGGGGACATGTATTGCAGCGCAATACTGAGAATGCTTGTTTACAATGAGCCATGTTTCAATTTTTTTTAATTCTGACACGGCACACACTTTACTTTACTGAAATGCAGACACAAATTTTATATTTTCGTCAAAAATCGTCGGAATTTCACCAAAGCTGTTTTGGTCATGTGTTAATATACTTCAGTGATTGACAAATCTGAAATCAGAGTTTTATTTTGGGTCAAAATGACCCTGTGAGGTCGCTCCGTACTTTGCCTGCTTGTCATGTGCAGTGTGATAAATTAATTCCATGCCACTCTAGAAGACTCTTCTTCTTCACGCAATAACAACTTCTAGCTTCCAGACCGTACATCCAATCATCTTGAAATTTTGCACACGTTACACTTCATTACCTCTACTATAATAAAAGGTTTCATAAAAAATAATAAAAGGTTTCACGTCGATCAATGAAGCGGTTCAAGAGTTAGAAATCTTTTCATATTTTCATTTAATTATTTATATCTGCCAAACCACGTCACCTATCGCAAATTCCTAAAGGTAATTTTATTAGACTGATATGCTGAACAGATCTGTGAAGTTTCCCCTCGATAGGTTCAAAAATGAGGGAGGAGCTAGGTTTTAAAAATGTATGCTTAAAAACGTCAAAACTCCAAAACCATGTGACGCATGATGTCATGCTCCCTGACTTTTTTGTTTCTCATGGGTATGCGATTCCGCCTGCAAAGTTTGGCCTCGATCTGTTCAGTTGTTTAGGGGAAAATTGGATTTTCGCGGTTTTTCAGTCTTTACACTCAAAACAATATGGCGTCTGAACCACGTGACCTACAACGTCATTATAATTTTATTTCTGCATCAATTTATACCTAGAAGATGCTCAAGAAATTTCATACTGATCGGATAAAGTTTTTTACTTGTCGAATTATGACGTCATAACGGCGGCATCTATGGCGTCATCATTCACATATATTATTCCACATGGAGTGTTATTTGCAATGAGACCTGTCTCAATTATTTCTGTGCAGCGGCTTTTGAGATATAGAGGTGCAAAGTTTTTGGGTTTTCCAAGATGGCGCCCATACCACGTGACCTGTGACGTCATAATATTCACTAAAATATTCCACAGGAGGAGGCCCTCCTATGGTGAAAATTTCATGTCAATCGGACCAATAGTGTAGCAGCATAGCAAACCTGTTGTACATTTTGTGAAACAAGCACCAAATTTGGCACAAATGTACATTAATATGTTGCGAACATTTTCAGATATTGGGCCACTTGAAATTCCGTAATTTTTTTTTTCAAATTTTTTCAAATTTCGTAATTTCAAATTTTTCGGGTGACACCGTCACAATTTCGGTCTTCGAGGCCGGCCGATATAGTGGGGCGGCTTAGCCCAAATATTCAAAAGAATTGTGCATTTTGTGATACAAGCACCAAATTTGGCACAAATGTACATTAATATGTTGCGAACATTGTGTGGTCAGCAATGAAGACGAGAGTCTGAATTACATGTATGCAAAAGACCTTGTGAACCAGTGAAGCAAATACACGGGTAAGCATGAATTAAATCTAGGGCATGATATAATTTCCATGATGTTTACCTCTACACTCAATGGTGGAAGGAGGTAATGTTTTGATCCCAGCTTGTCTGTATGTCTGTTTGTCTGTTAGTCCACAAAATTCCAGACAAAGCTTGTAGTAGTGGTAGTTGTAGTGGTAGTGGTGATAACAGAAATTGTTATATAGAACTGAACTTATATTATTATTATATGCAGAAAATAACTTCATTTCTATATGCCCTGCAGTGGACAGGTTAATTGGTTTATGCACTGAAGGGGTCACCCTGGTGTGCACTGCTGTGTTCTGCCTCACTGAGTTGTTCAGGTATGATGTACTCAGCACAAGCTTCCGGTCGGCCCGGAGGTGGGGGTGCGGGGCCTGTCACGGAACGTCAAAACAAACGGCCTGCCGGGGCCGCCCAAAAGTCGGGCGTGAGGGGCGCGTCCACTAATGGAACGCCTCTCGCTTCCCAGATCGAGGGCCACGTGGTCAGGAGAACCTCGTCCCTTCCGGTCACACTTTGCCTATCGGCCGGCCTCGAAGACCGAAATTGTGACGGTGTCACCCGAAAAATTTGAAATTACGAAATTTGAAAAAATTTGAAAAAAAAAATTACGGAATTTCAAGTGGTCCAATATCTGAAAATGTTCGCAACATATTAATGTACATTTGTGCCAAATTTGGTGCTTGTATCACAAAATGCACAATTCTTTTGAATATTTGGGCTAAGCCGCCCCACTACAACGGTTGCCGAGAAAATGAATTTTTAAAATGCAGACACGCACGTACATACGTATGTAGCCGTTTTAACCCTGCCTTTCGCTTCGCGAGCGCAGGGTAACAAGAAAGATCAATCAGAGATTGCATACCCTCACCAGGACGTGTTTGTGTGGTGTATTTTGTGGGGTGTTTGTTGTACACCGCTCCTTTCCTATGACATCTCCAGGCCCTGCATGACGTCATTGCCGGTACCGGTACAGCGGCAATGACGCGCGCTGAAAGGGAGTACTCAGTTTTCACTCCGGTTTCTTTCTTGTTTGTTTGTCCGGGCCATCCTTTGAGCTAGGAAGCTGAAATTTCGGCACAATAGTGAGCAAGTACTTTGGCAAAAAAGGTACTTTTTGTTTTTTGATTTCTCAATTAATTCATTAGTTATTTAATTATAATCGATTAATTTCATACCTATATACTGTATTTCCTTTCTCCTCTGGGTATTATCTCAGGCACCTTTTGGGCTGGGAAGCTGATATTTGGACATCACACTGACCAAGTGATTTGGCTGTAAAGGGTATTTTTGAAGAATTGATTAATCCATTAATCAATTAATTATTTAATTACTTTATTAATGACAAGTTTTAAAAAAATTTAAGTTACAGATTTGGATGAAACGGTGGTGGTTTAGGTATTCTAATACCCAATTAATTAAGCCAATTGATTAATTATTTAATTATTTTATGATTCTTATTATTATTATTATTTTATTATTAATAATTTATTTATTTTCTTTCTCATCTGGCCAATATCTCAGGCACCTTTTGAGCGAGGAAGCTGATATTTGGACACGACGGTGAGGTGACCAGTGATTTGGCTGTAAAGGGTATTTTTGATTTATTGATTAATCAATTAATCGATTAATTATTTATTGATTAATAAGTTAATTATTTAATTATTCGATTAATGACTTAATTGTTTTTTTGTTACAGATTTGAATGAAATGGTGGTGGTTTAGGTATGTTATTAGCCAATTGATTAATAATTGAATTATTTTACGATTATTATTTATTTAATTTCGTTATTAATCACTTATTTATTTTTCTTTCTCATCTGGGCAATATCTCAGGCACCTTTTCAGCTAGGAAGCTAATATTTGGACACGATGGTGACCAAGTGATGTGGCTATAAAGGATATTTTGGATTTATTGATTAATCAATTAATCGATTAATTATTTATTGATTAGTCATTTAATCGATTAATTATTTAATTAGTTTTCAAATAGTTACAGATTCGGATGAAACACTGGTGGTTTAGGTATGCTACAAGCCAATGGATTAAGAAATTAATTATTTTACGATCATTATATATATATTTTAATTTCACAATTAATCAATCAATTAGTGTACACCTATCCCTCTCAATACCGTCTCTATGCACTGCATGGTGGTATTGCTGGGTGCCGAAGGCCAAAGGCGCCTGGGCAATGCCACACGAGAGAATGTTATTTATTTATTTGGCATTTGGCACTTTGGCATAGTGACTACTCTCCAAATAATGCCATTGTAACGTTCAATTAAACCGTTCCCCTGAGGTATGTACTTTGAATGTATCTGAACTTGTTTTACATTCTTTCTTGTTTTGTGCAACCCAACTTTCCTAAGACTCGATCATACTCAGACACATGATGTCTTCTTTTTAAAACCGAATTCAGTATTGTATTTAAAATACACTACATGACCAAAAGTATGCGGGCACCCCTTCTAATTAGTGGATTCCGCTGTTTCAGCCACACCCATTGCTGACAGGTATATATAATCAAGCACACAGCTTGCAATCTCCTTCGACAAATATTGGCAGGAGAATGGGCCATACTGCAGAGCTCAGTGACTTTCAATGTGGGACCGTTATAGGATGCCACCTTTCCAACAAGTCAGTTCTTCAAATTTCTGCCCTGCTAGAGCTGCCCCAGTCAACTGCAAGTGCTGTTATTGTGAAGTGGAAACGTCTAGGAGCAACAACAGCTCAGCCGCGAAGTGGTAGGCCACACAAGCTCACAGAACAGGACTGCCGAGTGCTGAAGCACATAGCGCGTAAAAATCGTCTGTCCTCGGTTGCAACACTCACTGCCGAGTTCCAAACTGCCTCTGGAAGCAACATCAGCACAACAACTGTTCGCCGGGAGCTTAATGAAATGGGTTTCCATGGCCGAGGAGCCACACACAAGCCCAAGATCACCATGCGCAATGCGAGGCATCGGCTGGAGTGGTGTAAAGCTCGCCGCCATTGGACTCTGGAGCAGTGGAAACACGTTCTCTGGAGTGATGAATCACGCTTCACCATTTGGCAGTCCGACGGAAATATCTGGGTTTGGCGGATGCCAGGAGAACGCTACCTGCCTAAATGCATAGTGCCAACTGTAAAGTTTGGTGGAGGAGGAATAATGGTCTGGGGCTATTTTTCATGGTTTTGGGCTAGGCCCCTTAGTTCCAGTGAAGGGAAATCTTAACGCTACAGCATACAATGACATTCTAGATGATTGTGTGCTTCCAACTTTGTGGCAACAGTTTGGGGAGGCCCTTTCCTGTTTCAGCATGACAGTGCCCCCGTGTACAAAGCGAGGTCCATACAGAAATGGTTTGTCGAGATTGGTGTGGAAAAATTTGACTGGCCTGCACAGAGCCCTGACCTCAACCCCATCGAACACCTTTGGGATGAATTGGAATGCCGACTGCGAGCCAGGCCTAATCGCCCAACATCAGTGCCCGACCTCACTTATGCTCTTGTGGCTGAATGGAAGCAAATCCCCACCACAATGTTCTAACATTTAGCGGAAAGCCTTCCCAGAAGAGTGGAGGCTGTTATAGCAGCAAAGGGGGGGGGGGGGGGGACCAACTCCATAGAAATGGGCATGATTTTGGAATGAGATTTTCGATGTTTGGGTGTCCACATACTTTTGGTCATGCAGTGTATTTTCATTGGGGTGTTTTGAGTCCTCGGGGTCTTTTGGGTCTTCTGAGTATTCAGGGTCTTTTGGGTCCTTGGGGTCCTCTGATTCTTCATGGTATTTAAGGAGCTTCAGGGTATGTTGAGGTCTTGGTGGTCTTAAGGGTCTTGAGGGGTCTTAACGGTTCTTCAAAGGTCCAATGGGTCTCAGCAGTCCAAAGTGTCAAAAGGCACATTCAGATAGTACATAATTAATTGACATACGTAATTAATGGAGAGGATGTCACTGACTTCAAACAGTACATAATTAATAGATATATTGAAAACTCACACGGCTGGAGAAGATAATGTAGTTGTATTGAAAAAGCTTCCAGACCTCACTTCAAGATCCGAGGCTTTATTGAAATCGATATTTGGCATCCAACACAACAGACAATAATTTCATCAGTCCTACTCATCTAATTAAGCATTATAAAGCAAAGCCAAACATGTTAAACATTAGTCATGAATTCCAATCACTTCTTACCAAAGGATCCAACGCTCATCTCTGCATGACTCATTCAGCAGACAAGATACTGACCCCCCTCTCTGACCGAGTGCTCGCCCCTAAATAGGCATCCAATATGCCCCATGCCTACGAAGGCTCCTCTTCTTCATTTTCACCACAATCTCCCTCCCTTAAGAATGCAGCTAACAGGTGTAAAGACTAAAGCAACAGGTGTAAAGGAATAAAATCAGAACGAAAAAGCTACCAGTCAAAACGAGTCGGAGGCTGACAAAGCCGCCCAATCCGAGAGCGATAAATTCCGTCATCGCCCGGGCCCCCAGCGCTAGGTATTGGCGATTTACTTGAAGGGCTCGGAATACTTCCTGGTGCAGGCGACACAGGTGACAAGCTCCCGGGGTCCGAAGCGGTGGCATTGGGCTTCCCGGTCTCAGCATCGTCCAGGAATGAATCCAATCGCGCGTGGGTAGTCGCATCGGCCTCGGCCGGTACACTTATGACAGGCTGCCCGTTAATCTCTCCACAAGGCGCGAGATGCCGAACCAACACGGTTGTCTCTCAGCTGTCGGCCAAACAGACATGCGCGTATTCCGGATTTGCTTCCAATATTTCCACCCGGTCCACGAGTGGTTTGTATTTGCTCTGACGGATTGCTCGCTTCAGGAAAGCTGGTCCCAGCTCAGCTAGCCACGAGGGTAGAGGCTGCCCGCTGGAGCTGCGATGTTGGTACTTAAACAGTCACTCGTGAGGAGTGGCATTAGTCGCAGTACATAGGAGAGACCTGATGGCGTGTAATGCTTCCGGCAACACACGCTCCCACATGTTCGAAGTCATCCCACGGGATCGCAAAGCCATAGTGACTACTCTCCAAATAATGCCATTGTAACGTTCAATTAAACCGTTCCCCTGAGAATTGTACGCTGTGGTGCGGCTCGAAGCAATTCCCCGCTCGAGGAGAAATTGCTTGATCTCCCGGGATAGGAACGCCAATCCTCGGTTGCTATGTATGAAGGATGGATAGCCCAACATGAGGAACAACTGGCGAAGGCATCGGATCACCGTAAGAGACGACACGTCTGAGCACATAAATGCAAACGGGAATCGGGAATACTCATCAACGACCATTAGAAGGTAGCAATGCGCGTGGCCGCTGGGCAAGGGCCCTTTGAAATCAATGTTCAGTCACTCCCACAGTCATCCAGCATGGATCAATGTACCCATAGGAGGCTTATAAAAACTCGGCTTAAGTTCTGCGCATACCGGACACGTCTTGCATAAATGGCGAATATCGTCGACGGAGAAAGGCAAGTTTCTACTCCAAACGAAGTGGGCCATACGGGCGATGCCAGGGTGACAAAGGGCAGTGTGCATAGTACGTAACTCGTCGACCGTCATTCCGGAGCAGATGGGACGAGACAGGGCGTCAGCCGCAAGATTATCCTTTTCCGGTCTGTACACAATATCAAAGGTATAGTCGGCCAATTATATGCGCCAGCGTGCAATCTTCTCATTCTTAATCTTTTAAGAGTGCATTCTGTCATACATGAAAGCAACTGATTGCTGATCTGTGATTAGTCGAAAATGCTTCCCTAAGGTGAAGTGTCGCCATCTATGGACCGACTCCACTATAGCATACGCCTCCTTTTCGATCAAGGAATGGCGCCTCTCACTGTCTGACAAGGTCTGTGAAAAGAAAGCCACCGGTCGCCCCCCCCACACCCCCTCCTCTCTGATTCAATGTGGCCACAATTGCACAATCTGATGCATCCGTCTCCACCACAAAAGGAACTGTCTCGTCGATGGAGGTCACAACAGCCCCAGCTATGTCATCCATCAATTGTTGAAAGGATGTCTGAGCGGCCAAGGTCAATGGAAATGTTTTGCATGTGACGAGAGGCCGTATCTTCTCTGATAACCTTGGGACCCATGGTGAGTAATGGGCAAATAGTCCCATTGCTCACTTTAAAGTCGCCCGGTCGACGGGAGGGGCTAGGTCGAGTGGGGGCTGAAGGCACGCCAAATTGGGCTGTATCTCCCCACCGGACACTGTGTAGCCGAAAAGATATATCGTTTTCACAGAGTAGCTACACTTGGCTTCGTTGAAGGTCAACCGGTATGTGTGAGCCACTTCCAAGAAGCGCCGCAGATTAGAATCATGGTCCTTCTGGTTCCATCCACACACAGTCACATTATCCATGTACACGAATACATCTTGCAATATTGCTCTTTTGTAAGGATATCGTCTATTGCCCATTGAAAGCATGAACTCCGTTTGTAACACTGAATGGGATTCTACGAAATTGGTACACCACTGGCCAGACTCGAAGGCCGTGTAGGGTCGGTCGGCTTCCCGTATCGGCATCTGATGATAGGCGCTACGAAGGTCCAGTGTACTGAAAACTCGATATTTCGAAACCGCCCGGACCATATCATCCATTCTAGAGAGCAGGTAGGCATCGAGTTGTGTGAAACGGTTAATCGTTTGTGAGTAATCAACGACCATGCGTTTGCGATGATTAGCACTATTCGCGACCAGCACTTGAGCCCGCCAAGGTGAGCAACTGGGTTCGATTATTCCCTCGAGCAAATGACAATTAGTCTCTTCGGGTATAAACTGAACATCGGCCTGAGAATACCACCTAGATTTCACGATGGCAGGGTGGCGATTAGATGTTAAACTCGGGAACAGCGGAGGAGGTTCAATAGCTATCTCCGCTAAGCCGCATACCGAGCCAGGCACGGAACCAAAAGAGAGTGTATGCGCATCGCCGAACTGCATCTCCAGGCCTTTATGCCGATTCAATAAATCATGTCCAAGAAGTACGTCCGAGCAAAGGTTCTGAAACACCAATAACTTCACATCCGAATACGTCACATCATTTGCAACCAGCTTAACCACACAGAAACCGCGCGATTGCTGCCACAAGGCCCCTGAGGCCATGTATACGCGCTGCATCGCTGCAACGGTGGGCCACGCGTGGTGCTCGATGAGACGCTGGCTGATGAAGCTTCGATCGCTTGCAGTATCAATCAATGCTTCCACCGCCTCCATGTTGATTTCCACTGGAACCACAGCGCGCGCAAGGCCGCGCGGAGTTCCCTGCACCCCCGAAGATATGCGCGCTCCAGCGAGCATCATCCGTCGGGCTTTGGTGGACCGACAGACGTCGGCGAAGTGACCTTTTTCCCCTCAATTGTGACACTTGGTCCCCCGAGCAGGGCACAACGAGTGGGGGTGGCAGCGATTTCCGCAGAAATAGCATTTGGCAGCTGCCATAGCGGGGTTCGCCACGGCCGCTGTGCATGGCTCGCTCTCCTTGTCGTCAGAGCCCTCTCCACGGGAACCCCGGCTCGCGATACCCCACATGGGCGCTCACTCAGCGGCAGATTCTGACTCCCCGCGATCATCGGCGTAGGCCGTAGCACCTGCAGTTACGAATGGATGGCTGTAAGTTTCCATCATCATCATCGTCAGCATCCTAATCTGATAAGATAATGATGATGATAAGATGATGATGAGGATGATGACGATGATGATGATGATGATAATGATGACGATGATAATGATGATGATGTTGCTGATAATGATGAGGATGATGCCGATGATGAGGGTTAGGAGGATGATGCTAATGATGAGGATGATGGTGATGATGATAATGATGATAATGATGAGGATGATGAGGATGATGAGGATGACGATGATGACAGTGATGACGGTGATGATAATGATGATGATAATGATGACGGTGATAATGATGATGCTGTTGCTGATAATGATGAGGATGATGAGGATGATGAGGATGAGGAGGATGGCGCTAATGATTAGGATGATGACAATGATGATAATTATAAGGATGATGATGATGATGATGATAAGGATAATGATGATAATGATAATGATGAGGATGATGATGATGATGATAATGATGAGGATGATAACAATGAGGATGATGATGATAATGATGATGAGGATGATGATAATGATAAGGATGATGACGATGATTATAATGATGATGATGATGATAATGATGAGGATGATCCCAATCATAATGATGAGGATTATGACAATGATAATAATGATTAGGGTGCTCACAATGATGATGATAGTGAGGATGATGATTATGAGGATGCTGATGATGAGGATGAGGATGACGATGAGGATGATGATGACAGTGAGGATGATGATTATGAGGATGTTGAGGATGAAGATGAGGATGATGATGATGAGGATGATGAGGATGATGACATGAGGATGATGACGACGGTGATAATGATGAGGATGATGACAATGATAATGATGATGATGATGATGATGATGATGATGGTGACAATGATGATAATGATGATAATGACGAGGATGATGACAATGATAATGATGAGGATTATGATGATAATGATGAGGATTATGATGATGATAATGATGATGATGATGATGATGATGATGATGATGACAGTGAGCATGTTTATTATGAGGATGCTGAGGATGAAGATGAGGATGATGATGATGATGATGATGATGATGACAGTGAGCATGTTTATTATGAGGATGCTGAGGATGAAGATGAGGATGATCATGAAGATGATGATGAGGATGAGGATGATGATGAGGATGATGAGGATGATGACATGAGGATGATGACGACGGTGATAATGATGAGGATGATGACGACGATGATAATGATGAGGAGGAGGATGATAATGATGAGGATGATGATGGTGACAATGATGATAATGATGAGGATGATGATAATGATGAGGATGATGATGGTGATGATAATGATGACGATGACTATGATTATAATGAGGACGACGATGATGATAATGATGAGGGTGATGATGATGCTGATAATGATGAGGCTGAGGATGATGATGATGATGACGATCGCCATAATGATGATGATGACTATGATGATAATGAGGATGATGATAATGATGATGATGTCGATGATGATAATGATGAGGATGATGACGATGATGATAATGATGAGGATGATGACGATGATGATAATGATGAGGATGATGGCATGAACACTCTCGAACTGTTCAACACATGAAAACAAAAATAATTCTGAATCGGTGCAGCTCATTGTTTAACGTTTACACCTTCCCTTGATTTGGGGAATGTTTGCTGTGTGAGGATGAGAGAAGGATGGGGTGAGGTGGGGGTTTGGGGTGTGTGATGGTTGGGGGTTGGAGAGAATGTACGAGGGTAGTGTATATAATATGTATATTAAGGTACATTTGATCCCTTCTATTTTTAAATGTTAACAATTGTGCTTTGTTTTGAGACCCATGTATTAACATTAGTAATGTGGTTTCTATTTGAACACGGACATTGATGGGAGCGATTTAAACAATTAACATAATGAATGTTATTTTATAATTTTTAATATGTCGTTTCTTCTTTTCAATGTGTATCTGGATCAATTCCAGGGAATGGGGATGCCGTTGGGATTGGATGGAGATGGGGATGAGGATGGGGATGAGGATGGGGATGAGGATGGGGATGAGGATGGGGATGTGGGTGGGGATGAGGATGAAGATGGGGGGGGATGAGGATGGGATGGGGATGAGGATGGGATGAGGATGATGATGAGGATGTGGATGGGGATGAGGATGGGGATGTGGGTGGGGATGAGGATGAAGATGGGGATGAGGATGAGGATGGGGATGATGATGGGATGGGGATGGGGATGAGGATGGGATGGGATGGGGATGAGGATGAGGATGGGGGTGGGGATGGGGATGGGGATGAGGATGGGGATGTGGGTGGGGATGAGGATGGGGATGAGGATGAGGATGGGGATGGGATGGGATGGGATGGGATGGGGGTGGGGATGAGGATGGGATGGGATGGGATGGGATGGGATGGGGATGTGGGTGGGGATGAGGATGAAGATGGGGATGAGGATGAGGATGGGGATGATGATGGGATGGGGATGAGGATGGGATGGGGATGAGGGTGAGGATGGGGTGAGGATGAGGATGAGGATGGGGGTGGGGATGGGGATGGGGATGAGGAGGTGGGTGGGGATGAGGATGGGGATGAGGATGGGGATGTGGGTGGGGATGGGGATGGGGATGATGATGGGGATGGGGATGAGGATGGGGATGGGGATGAGGATGGGATGAGGATGATGATGAGGATGTGGATGGGGATGAGGATGGGGATGTGGGTGGGGATGAGGATGAAGATGGGGATGAGGATGAGGATGGGGATGATGATGGGATGGGGATGAGGATGGGATGGGATGGGGATGAGGATGAGGATGGGGTGAGGATGAGGATGAGGATGGGGGTGGGGATGAGGACGGGGATGGGGATGAGGTTGGGGATGAGGATGGGATGGCATGGGATGGGGATGGGGATGGGAATGAGGATGGGATGGGGAAGGGCTGGGAAAGTAATCTTATTTGGTGGAGGGTGATCCAAATCGTGGTGGAATTTCGGCCTTTACAGGTTGGTGCCCTCTGCTGGTTCATTCATTGATGAGAGAAAATGCAAAGGGAAACTCCCAGAAAGGATCCAGATGAAGGTTCACGTGAGATAACCTTCCATTTGTGATTTATTTTTAAAACAAGTTTAAAATGAACACTGTGTGTAATTCCTCTCTAGTTTTGTACAATTCTGAACAACACCCCAGGTAGGCTAGGTGCCCTACAATTCTGAACATAGGGGCAATACCCCTGGTGCTCACCTGGTAGAATAAACAGTATACCACACTGACTAAAGGTATTTCAAACCAATTTTAATGGTTGCTCGAAGACAGGACAGCATGGAGAATCACACTAACATAATCATAAGACTTTAAACAAACAAACAAAAAATCTATTTTGGGGGGCAACCTCACCCGCCCCCCCCCTCCCCTCTCCCCATAGACTACCTTAGACCCCGATTTTTCTAATGCCGTGAACAAACTTTGATACATCATGGGTGGTGAAGTTTCATCGTAATTGTGTGTGCAGTTTCTGAGAAAATAGCAAATACCTACTTTGGGGGGCAACCCCCCCCCCCCCCACCACTTCCCCCCCCCCCCCCCCCATTGACCGCCTTAGACAACGATTTTTTTAAATGCCGTGAACAAACTTTGGTACATCACGGGTGATGAAAGTTGTGGTCAAATTTCATTGAAATTGTGTATGTAGTTTCAGAAGAAAAAGCAAATTCCTATTTTGTAGGGTCAAACGTGGATCCACTTAGACCCCGGTTAACCCCCTTAGACCCCGACTCTTCTAATGCCGTGAACAAACTTTAATCGCAACACAATAAATGTCATTTGTGCCAAGTTTGGTCGCAATCCCTTCAGCGGTTTCGGAGAAGACGTTACAAGTGTTTACAGACGGACTGACGATGCGCCATCGCATAAGCTCCCCTGAACTTCGTTCCAGGTGAGCTAACAACACATCAGGTAGGCTAGGTGCCCTACAATTCTGAATAACACATCAGGTAGGCTATGTGACCGACAATTCTGATTAACACATCACGTGGTCTGGGCTGGGTGCCATTAGGCACACAGACATGCAATTAGACGCAGACACCAAATTAGACAGACAGGCACGAAATTAGACACACAAACACGAAATTTGACATACAGACACGTAATTCGACAGACAGACATGAAATTACACACAAACACGAAATTAGACACACAGACACGAAATTAGACATACAGGCACGAAATTAGACACACAGACACGAAATTAGACACAGAGACACGAAATTAGACACACAGACACGAAATTAGACACAAAGACACATAAATACAAACAGACATGTAATTATACACACAGACACAAAATTAGACAGACAGACATGAAATTAGACACAAAGACACGTAAATACAAACAGACATGTAATTATACACACAGACACGAAATTAGACAGACAGACATGAAATTAGACACAAAGACACGTAAATACAAACAGACATTTTATTTATACACACAGACACGAAATTAGACACACAGACACGAAATTGGACACAAAGACACGTAAATACAAACAGACATGTAATTATACACACAGACACGAAATTAGACAGACAGACCTGAAATTACACATAAACACAAAATTAGACACAGAGACACGAAATTAGACATACAGGCACGAAATTAGACATACAGGCACGAAATTAGACACACAGACACGAAATTAGACAGACAGACACGAAATTAGACAGACAGACACGAAATTAGACAAACAGGCACAAAATTAGACATACAGGCACGAAATTAGACACACAGACATGAAATTAGACACACAGACACGAAATTAGACACACAGACACGAAATTAGACAGACAGACACGAAATTAGACATACAGGCACAAAATTAGACACAGACACGAAATTAGACACAGAGACACGAAATTAGACATACAGGCACAAAATTAGACATACAGGCACGAAATTAGACACACAGACACGAAATTAGACACACAGACACGAAATTAGACATATAGGCACAAAATTAGACACACAGACACAAAATTAGACACAGAGACACGAAATTAGACATACAGGCACAAAATTAGACATACAGGCACGAAATTAGACACACAGACACGAAATTAGACACACAGACACGAAATTAGACAGACAGACACGAAATTAGACATACAGGCACAAAATTAGACATACAGGCACAAAATTACACACAGACACAAAATTAGACACAGAGACACGAAATTAGACATACAGGCACAAAATTAGACATACAGACACGAAATTAGACACAGAGACACGAAATTAGACACACAGACACGAAATTAGACACACACACACGAAATTAGACATACAGGCACAAAATTAGACACAGACACAAAATTAGACACAGAGACACGAAATTAGACACACACACACAAAATTAGACACAGACACAAAATTAGACACACACACACAAAATTACACACAGACACAAAATTAGACACAGAGACACGAAATTAGACACACAGACACGAAATTAGACACACACACACGAAATTAGACATACAGGCACAAAATTACACACAGACACAAAATTAGACACAGAGACACGAAATTAGACATACAGGCACAAAATTAGACATACAGGCACGAAATTAGACACACAGACACTAAATTAGACACACAGACACGAAATTAGACAGACAGACACGAAATTAGACATACAGGCACAAAATTAGACATACAGGCACGAAATTAGACACACAGACACGAAATTAGACATACAGGCACAAAATTAGACACACAGACACGAAATTAGACATACAGGCACGAAATTAGACATACAGACACGAAATTAGACATACAGGCACAAAATTAGACACACAGGCACAAAATTAGACATACACACACGAAATTAGACATACAGGCACAAAATTAGACACACAGACACGAAATTAGACATACAGGCACAAAATTAGACATACACACACGAAATTAGACATACAGGCACAAAATTAGACATACACACACGAAATTAGACATACAGGCACAAAATTAGACATACACACACGACATTAGACATACAGGCACAAAATTAGACACACACACACACGAAATTAGACATACAGGCACAAAATTAGACATACGCACACGAAATTAGACATACAGGCACAAAATTAGACATACGCACACGAAATTAGACATACAGGCACAAAATTAGACACACAGACACGAAATTAGACATACAGGCACAAAATTAGACATACGCACACGAAATTAGACATACAGGCACAAAATTAGACATACGCACACGAAATTAGACATACAGGCACAAAATTAGACACACAGACACGAAATTAGACATACAGGCACAAAATTAGACACACAGACACGAAATTGGACATACAGGCACAAAATTAGACACACAGACACGAAATTAGACATACAGGCACAAAATTAGACATACGCACACGAAATTAGACATACGGGCACAAAATTAGACACACAGACACGAAATTACACATACAGGCACAAAATTAGACATACAGGCACAAAATTAGACATACGCACACGGAATTAGACATACAGGCACAAAATTAGACACACAGACACGAAATTAGACATACAGGCACAAAATTAGACATACGCACACGAAATTAGACACACACACACGAAATTAGACATACAGGCACAAAATTAGACATACAGGCACAAAATTAGACATACAGGCACAAAATTAGACATACGCACACAAAATTAGACACACAGACACGAAATTAGACACACACACACGAAATTAGACATACAGGCACAAAATTAGACATACGCACACGAAATTAGACATACAGGCACAAAATTAGACATACAGGCACAAAATTAGACATACGCACACAAAATTAGACACACAGACACGAAATTAGACACACACACACGAAATTAGACATACAGGCACAAAATTAGACATACGCACACGAAATTAGACATACAGGCACAAAATTAGACACACAGACACGAAATTAGACATACAGGCACAAAATTAGACATACGCACACGAAATTAGACATACAGGCACAAAATTAGACATACGCACACGAAATTAGACATACAGGCACAAAATTAGACATACACACACGAAATTAGACATACAGGCACAAAATTAGACATACACACACGAAATTAGACATACAGGCACAAAATTAGACATACACACACGACATTAGACATACAGGCACAAAATTAGACACACACACACGAAATTAGACATACAGGCACAAAATTAGACATACGCACACGAAATTAGACATACAGGCACAAAATTAGACATACGCACACGAAATTAGACATACAGGCACAAAATTAGACACACAGACACGAAATTAGACATACAGGCACAAAATTAGACATACGCACACGAAATTAGACATACAGGCACAAAATTAGACATACGCACACGAAATTAGACATACAGGCACAAAATTAGACACACAGACACGAAATTAGACATACAGGCACAAAATTAGACACACAGACACGAAATTGGACATACAGGCACAAAATTAGACACACAGACACGAAATTAGACATACAGGCACAAAATTAGACATACGCACACGAAATTAGACATACAGGCACAAAATTAGACACACAGACACGAAATTAGACATACAGGCACAAAATTAGACATACAGGCACAAAATTAGACATACGCACACGGAATTAGACATACAGGCACAAAATTAGACACACAGACACGAAATTAGACATACAGGCACAAAATTAGACATACGCACACGAAATTAGACACACACACACGAAATTAGACATACAGGCACAAAATTAGACATACAGGCACAAAATTAGACATACAGGCACAAAATTAGACATACGCACACAAAATTAGACACACAGACACGAAATTAGACACACACACACGAAATTAGACATACAGGCACAAAATTAGACATACGCACACGAAATTAGACATACAGGCACAAAATTAGACACACAGACACGAAATTAGACATACAGGCACAAAATTAGACATACGCACACGAAATTAGACATACAGGCACAAAATTAGACATACGCACACGAAATTAGACATACAGGCACAAAATTAGACACACAGACACGAAATTAGACATACAGGCACAAAATTAGACACACAGACACGAAATTAGACATACAGGCACAAAATTAGACACACAGACACGAAATTAGACATACAGGCACAAAATTAGACACACAGGCACAAAATTAGACATACACACACGAAATTAGACATACAGGCACAAAATTAGACACACACACACGAAATTAGACATACAGGCACAAAATTAGACATACGCACACGAAATTAGACATATAGACACGAAATTAGACACACAGACACGAAATTAGACATACAGGCACAAAATTAGACATACAGGCACAAAATTAGACACACACACACGAAATTAGACACACAGACACAAAATTAGACATACAGGCACAAAATTAGACATACAGGCACAAAATTAGACACACACACACGAAATTAGACATACAGACACGAAATTAGACATACAGGCACAAAATTAGACACACAGACACGAAATTAGACATACAGGCACAAAATTAGACATATACACACGAAATTAGACATACAGGCACAAAATTAGACACACAGACACGAAATAAGACATACAGGCACAAAATTAGACACACAGACACGAAATAAGACATACAGGCACAAAATTAGACGTACACACACGAAATTAGACATACAGGCACAAAATTAGACATACACACACGAAATTAGACACACAGACACGAAATTAGACACACAGACACGAAATTAGACATACAGGCACAAAATTAGACATACAGACACGAAATTAGACATACAGGCACAAAATTAGACACACACACACGAAATTAGACATACACACACAAAATTAGACATACACACACGAAATTAGACATACAGGCACAAAATTAGACATACAGACACGAAATTAGACATACAGACACGAAATTAGACACACACACACGAAATTAGACACACAGACACGAAATTAGACACACACACACGAAATTAGACATATAGGCACAAAATTAGACATACACACACGAAATTAGACATACAGGCACAAAATTAGACATACAGACACGAAATTAGACATACAGACACGAAATTAGACACACACACACGAAATTAGACATACAGGCACAAAATTAGACACACACACACAAAATTAGACATACAGGCACAAAATTAGACACACACACACGAAATTAGACATACAGGCACAAAATTAGACACACAGACACGAAATTAGACACACACACACGAAATTAGACATACAGGCACAAAATTAGACAAACACACACGAAATTAGACATACAGGCACAAAATTAGACACACAGACACGAAATTAGACACACACACACGAAATTAGACATACAGGCACAAAATTAGACACACACACACGAAATTAGACATACAGGCACAAAATTAGACACACAGACACGAAATTAGACACACACACACGAAATTAGACATACAGGCACAAAATTAGACACACAGACACGAAATTAGACATACACACACGAAATTAGACACACACACACGAAATTAGACATACACACACGAAATTAGACATACACACACGAAATTAGACACACACACACGAAATTAGACACACACACACGAAATTAGACATACAGGCACAAAATTAGACATACAGGCACAAAATTAGACAAACACACACGAAATTAGACATACAGGCACAAAATTAGACACACAGACACGAAATTAGACACACACACACGAAATTAGACATACAGGCACAAAATTAGACACACACACACGAAATTAGACATACAGGCACAAAATTAGACACACAGACACGAAATTAGACACACACACACGAAATTAGACATACAGGCACAAAATTAGACACACAGACACGAAATTAGACATACACACACGAAATTAGACACACACACACGAAATTAGACATACACACACGAAATTAGACATACACACACGAAATTAGACACACACACACGAAATTAGACACACACACACGAAATTAGACATACAGGCACAAAATTAGACACACACACACGAAATTAGACATACACACACGAAATTAGACATACAGACACGAAATTAGACACACACACACGAAATTAGACATACACACACGAAATTAGACATACAGGCACAAAATTAGACACACACACACGAAATTAGACATACACACACGAAATTAGACACACAGACATGAAATTAGACATACAGGCACAAAATTAGACATACACCCACGAAATTAGACATACAGGCACAAAATTAGACATACACACACGAAATTAGACATACGCACACGAAATTAGACATACACACACGTAATTACACACAGACACGTAATTACACACAGACGTAATTACACACAGACATGTAATTACACACACAGGCACAAAATTAGACATACACACACGAAATTAGACATACGCACACGAAATTAGACATACACACACGTAATTACACACAGACACGTAATTACACACAGACGTAATTACACACAGACACGTAATTACACACAGACGTAATTACACACAGACACGTAATTACACACAGACATGTAATTACACACACAGGCACAAAATTAGACCAAAATCGTCAACACCATTTAACTAGGAAATAGAGACCGAGAATATTCAAATCAGATAGCATTCTTAGCCCCGTTGGACTTGGTCCGAAAAGGGGCTTATGGATTTGGTCTCATCCTTCCGTCCGTCCGTCCAGCCTTCCGTCCGTGCGTCTGCAGCCATATCTCGGATATGTATGGACCGATTTGGTTCATATTTGGCACAAAGACATCATGGTATATTGGTATACACGTGCGCCTCACTTCATTTTGCGATTGATCAAAGGTGGTCGACTGGCGGCCATTTTAGTTGTAAACTAGAACGATGCGACTGTGTCGCCAATATGCCTCTGCATCGTCCCACAACGGGTAGATGTCCATCACTCTGTATATGTGTGGGTAGGGGTAGGGGATCACGTTTGTGAAGTTTTTGTTTGCCAAATATGAACAAGAAAGAGCAATCAGAGATTGCAAATTCTCGCCAGGATGTGTTTTCAGTGGTTTTTAAGACTCTTATGTTAAAACAAATATGGCGACCGAACCACGTGACCGATGACGTCATCATTCTTTTTTTTTTCTCCACCACATTATCCTCCTCAGCTCCCTGGTGGTGCCCTGCAGGCCTTCCACCACATTAGCCTCCTCAGGTCACAGGTGGTGCCCTGCAGGCCTTCCACCACATTATCCTCCTCAGCTCCCTGGTGGTGCCCTGCAGGCCTTCCACCACATTAGCCTCCACAGCTCACAGGTGGTGCCCTGCAGACCTTCCACCACATTAGCCTCCTCAGCTCACAGGTGGTGCCCTGCAGGCCTTCCACCACATTAGCCTCCTCAGCTCACAGGTGGTGCCCTGCAGGCCTTCCACCACATTAGCCTCCTCAGCTCACAGGTGGTGCCCTGCAGACCTTCCACCACATTAGCCTCCTCAGCTCACAGGTGGTGCCCTGCAGGCCTTCCACCACATTATCCTCCTCAGCTCCCAGGTGGTGCCCTGCAGACCTTCCATCACATTAGCATCCTCAGCTCACCGGTGGTGCCCTGCAGGCCTTCCACCACATTAGCCTCCTCAGCTCACAGGTGGTGCCCTGCAGACCTTCCATCACATTAGCCTCCTGAAGTCCCAGGTGGTGCCCTGCAGGCCTTCCACCACATTAGCCTCCTCAGCTCACAGGTGGTGCCCTGCAGGCCTTCCACCACATTAGCCTCCTCAGCTCACAGGTGGTGCCCTGCAGGCCTTCCACCACATTAGCCTCCTCAGCTCACAGGTGGTGCCCTGCAGGCCTTCCACCACATTAGCCTCCTCAGCTCACAGGTGGTGCCCTGCAGACCTTCCACCACATTAGCCTCCTCAGCTCACAGGTGGTGCCCTGCAGGCCTTCCACCACATTATCCTCCTCAGCTCCCTGGTGGTGCCCTGCAGGCCTTCCACCACATTAGCCTCCTCAGCTCACAGGTGGTGCCCTGCAGACCTTCCACCACATTAGCCTCCTCAGCTCACAGGTGGTGCCCTGCAGGCCTTCCACCACATTAGCCTCCTCAGCTCACAGGTGGTGCCCTGCAGACCTTCCATCACATTAGCCTCCTGAAGTCCCAGGTGGTACCCTGCAGACCTTCCATCACATTAGCCTCCTCAGCTCACAGGTGGTGCCCTGCAGACCTTCCATCACATTAGCCTCCTGAAGTCCCAGGTGGTACCCTGCAGACCTTCCATCACATTAGCCTCCTGAAGTCCCAGGTGGTACCCTGCAGACCTTCCATCACATTACCCTCCTCAGCTCACAGGTGGTGCCCTGCAGGCCTTCCACCACATTAGCCTCCTCAGCTCACAGGTGGTGCCCTGCTGACCTTCCATCACATTAGCCTCCTGAAGTCCCAGGTGGTGCATACTCACTCCTCCATGTGTTCCAACTCTGGTGAGATTACGCAGACTACAACATGTGGCCTTTCCGACCATTCCTTTCGTCGTGGTCTCTATCGCACCTCGTGGCCGTTTTCACCATGCCGCATCCGTGGTCTCTGGTGCTATATACCGTCCCGTTGGTCGTCTCCCATTTGCCTCCGGTTGGTCCCCATGCGATGCGAGTCAACCAGGCAGCCACCATTTAGTGTCGCTAGGCCACAATGGCCTCCATCAGTATCATGGCCACTGATCGGCCCAGGAGGTCCCCGAGGACCACAGGTGGTCAACAAGTTCATCCGCACGTTGAACCCCTGGTGGTGAATAAACGACCACATTATCCTTCACTTGTGCATGGAGTTTATCGCGGGAATAAAGGGCAACGGGAACATGTTATTATCGCCATGGCAACTCTTCTTATCCCCACTCCTCCACCCCGGGAACACGAGTTGATAAACTGATTTATTTAATTCATGTGTTGTTGACGTAGTTTACGCTTTATGGACTTACTGACTTAGTATAGCCTCGTCCTCCTACATTTAAGTGCTTTTTGTATCCTGTGTATTGTTTTGTTCGGGCCTATACCCACGGAGGTATAACTCCGTGCCGATAGACCGATCCGATAAGGGCGACCGGGCCCCCTCGCCGATAGGGGGCGCTCTTGCGTCCGCCATCACTGGGGGGCGTCCCGATCCAAACTTAACTCCAGCTGGCTGCGCCAGCACAACTATCATCGCGATCGTACATGAAAAGTGTCCGTGATAATCGTTCTCAAGTGTTTCTCTATACGTGTGGAGTGGTCGTGGACACCTGGCACCTGAAGGCACACGATACAAACCCCGTTTCCGGCGATATCGCCGGGCGCCGTAGGTGCACGGCCATGCCGCCCTGAAGGCACCTGGCACCTGGGGGTACCCGGTTTCCACTTCCACCTGCACCAAACCTATTTTGTTAGCAACCGCGTACCCTATGCTACGCCATGCCGAGCCCCCTTCCGAGCCCCCTTCCGAGCCCCCCTCAGAGCCCCCTTCCGAGCCCCCTTCCGAGCCCCCCTCCGAGCCCCCTTCCGAGCCCCCTTCCGAGCCCCCCTCCGAGCCCCCTTCCGAGCCCCCTTCCAAAAATTAGCAGAACATATGATCATGAAGGAGAAACTTGACATGTACTCAATGCATGATCAGAATATGGAGGCATGGCTCTCCAAAGCAGCTTTACATTTGCGGAATGAAATAAAGGAAGCCAAAAATGAACAGCCTTGGCCACCTTGCCCAAATGAACGAGATGACAAATATGTGGACATCCCATCATCACTCAAAGCGTTTCTAACAAAATTGTTAACTGGTGAAACAAAGAGCTCAAGTAGCACAACTCGTGTTCAGAGATTGGTGTGGTCATTCGCTCAAGGTCTCATATATGGAACAACTTCAGGCAAAGTAAAGACATCAAAGCACATATTATTGCCTTGGACAGTAAAATCACTGACTGGTAATGTCGAGATCATAAAGATTCTGAACCGTCTAGGTCATGGGATATCATATTCTACATTGTTGGAAATATACACAGCTTTGTGTCTGCAGAAATTGCAAACACAACCAGAAAATGAAATTGTGCTGCCCTCAAATATCTATCCTGGGGTTCCGACTGTGTTAGCATATGACAACATTGACAGGCAGGAGGAAACCCTCAGTGGAGGAGGGACATCACATCGAGTTAATGGGATTGTTGTACAACCACAAGTATTAACAGCCCAGCTCCCCACAAACAGAGAAGGAATGCAGAAGGACAGAAGACGTTCTATTCCTCCTAAACCCTTTGTGTCACTCAATTACAACTGTGGCGACAGAAGAAGTCCTCCAGCAATCACACCACTTCAGCCTGACGAGGCACAAATGTCAGAAGTCAAAACTGTTAAGCATAAAAACATCGCTATAAAAACATAAAAACATTTTAAAAAACACCACCCTGTGAAGACCTCCTTCACCAACATGCCTTGAGAGCCAACTATCAACGTGTCATATGGCAACGTAGCCTGGTAGCAGATCCAGATGTACCAGATCCCCAGGACAACCATGGATGGACTGCAAGAGAGGATGGCACACTTGATGTTCTGTGGATGACTGGCTCTCCTGCACCTCAGGTCATCATGGAATTCATATCCTGTACATGCCGGCATGTTTGTCAGCTACCAAACTGCCAGTGTCTGTCTAATAGACTAAAGTGCACAATTGAGTGCAAACTTCAAGACTGTACCAACATGATGGATGCTGATGAAGATGATTAAGACCAGCATACCAGTGATGCTGAAGATCTTGATGATGATGAGGATTGTCGTGGAAGTGGTTTGGGACTCAAGACCAATGACCGGAAAACAGGTTTACAAAAGATCCAGACTTTATTAACTGGTTGTTCACTTCATTCCAATACCAAATAACTACCGTTTAACTCAATGGACCAGGTAACTCTATCCGCATAGTCCCTCTTCCTTGGCCGATGTCTTCTCCGCAGCGCCGTACTCGTGGTACGCGTTCATTCCATCGGGCAGAGCTTCTGAGGACAAGTGTGTTGACTCAAAGCTTGCTCTGGTTTATATGGACAAACTGGAGTTAATCCCCTGTGCGCTGAATGTTAATCCTCCGTGCGCTAAAGCTCCTTGGTCATCCACAATCGCCCTCCTGGCATCAACTCGCTCCCCTCCTGCTGTGAGTTCCATTTACCTCACAATAGGAGGGTGCTCTAGCCCGGGGCTGTACAGGAGGTGGACAACGGACTCCCAGCTTTAACAGAGCGAGATACATTCCTAACATTCTTACGACCACCTATTGGTTCACTCACCAATCTCATAACTAGTTACATAGTATAAAGATTTATTCTACCACAATCCCTCATCTTTTTGTTTTATGTTTATATTAACCATTAATCTAAACATCAATTTAAGTAAACAATCAATCACTACAAGTAAACATCAATACAAGTAAAAGTAAACATAACTTTGGTAATCCAATTTCCTTAGGCATACACCGTCATCCTTCAAGAATCACAAAACATTTCGTTGGTCATTGACTCCTTCCATATTGTTAATTCAATCTATTTCACTTGCATCACAAATATCTTTGCAAAACAACCCTTCACCATCACCAAGACACAACAATTTCACTTCATTTTCAAGTTTTGTAAAGCATCTGCAACATCTGGCAAAAACGTTTGCCTCCACACAAATGTTGACTCTTTGTTTGAAAGGAAGGGCTGATCACTTGTGTTTGAATCCAGGTATGAAACATTTTCTCCTAATGTCTTCATAGCACCTGCACTACTTCGTGTAGGGTCTTGCTGTTTGTAATAACTGCACGGAGTCATAGACTGACCCTGCTCTCCATGTAGCATTCTTGCCACTCTTGCTGTAAACCATAGTAATTCCTGAACAAGGCCTTCGCCCAGTTGTAGTCGACTTGCCTCCTCCCTCATTATGAGTGGGCAGCAAGTATTGGTGTGACGTTGATTGGCCAGCAAGATGTGGAACAGGGATGCCGGATGCATCCACAATAATGTTGGGACCATGGTGTTCAGGTCATTCATGGTCCATACCAGGAGCAACCAGCAGAATCGCGCACAGCTGTGTGACAAGGGCACAACCGTTTGTTTGCAGCTCCATGCTGGTTCCCCGGAAGTTGGTGAAGTAATAACATATGTCCCTGCATTTCACAGAGGTTGCAGGTAAAATGTCGTTGTCCTGCAACTTCTGATGTGATGAATGTTCGAAGCCTTCAAACAAGAGTAAGTGATCGCCTTCCTTTCATATGTTGCAGTGTGATCCAGGCAAATGGTCACATAAATTTCCTTGGTGAAGGTAAGCATCCATCTCCAAGTTACACGGGAGAATGTCTTCATCATTCTTTGAGAAAGAGGGTGTATGCCGCGATTAACTTCATTTTAGCCACAAATTTTCTTTCTCGAACTTCTTCCCAATTCCGTTAGCACTCCCTTCAAAATGTGATCTCGTCTTATCCTTATACTCAGTCACATCTGAATCTGCTTTCCACACACACTGAATCAGATAGGGTACATCTTACCATGAAATCAGCATAATCATGTATGTCTTCCGACAGTTTCACATTCAACAATTTGTTGTTTTTCCTTAAAACATTTAAAAGTTATATTCATTTATATGCGTCACACAAATAATATTCAATCAGGTATGTATTTTATTACTAAACTAAGAATAGCATCCACAATTGCTTTCAGGTTAATATAGTTCAAAAATTAACTCATGCAGGTATTTTAGCACTACTCTAAGAAAATAAATTGTATATGATTACAATCACAAACGGGAATATCTAATTCCCAACAACAATTTTCCCAAACCAACAAATTAAGCATAATGTATTATTACCATAATTCCTCTCCACTTTTTCTTTTCCCTTTTTTTTTCCTAACAGTGTGTCACTCGTGGTGATATGGGTTCACTGATCTTGTAATTGACACAACTCATAACATTGTCGTTATGCCATTATCTTAATTCTACTGTATTCATTTGCAACATCACTTGATTTAATCTTTTAATCTCAGTATTTATGTCGCCATAAAAGTCTTCCTCTTGTGGTTCCACATTTCTTTCCTCATTTGTCACTTCATGCGTTATCATAGTGTTGTTGGTTACCTTATTCAAACACACCGTCACTAAGGCTTTCAAGCAAGCCACCACTAAAACAATTGTCAATATAACTACTAAACCAACAAACAAGTATTTGAGTATCTTAGCTGCTACTCCTCCAAATGTGTTTCCCAACCATGCAAAGGCACCCCCTTTTATATAATCGTGGTATCTTGCTCCCTCTTGTCCCACCTGTAGCCATCAGTAAAACATGTGAGCTACCCCTTGTATATGTTCATACCTATAACATAATTATATGTCAATGACATTCAACATTATATACCAAACTAACAAGCTTCCTAAAAGGTAAATAAAGAAAATCCCTTAATATGTAACATAAATCATAAATCAGATTCAAAATCAAAATCCTATCCCCCTATCTCCCGGGGTCGAACTAAATCCCCTAATCATGAGTGTAGTTGTGATGCATTATCCCTCATGTTGCGCTAATATCAGTAGATAATGGTATGTCATGTAGGCAAATAAATGTCACTATCTTCCCTAATTCAAGTAGGAATATTAAATGTTGAAATTGTAATGTTTATCAATGCAAGGGGTGTTAAAATGTAATTCAAATGAATGTAAATCACGACTATCATTTATCCGCCACTGAATGTTCTGCTGGGCTGCTAGGTGCAGCCTCATTTTCTGTGGGATCGTCCACCTTAGCCCCATGTGCTTGCTTGCAATGAGAGGTATGAATCCAACTTTCTATTTTGGGTCCATATTTGTTTCTATTCTTATCAATCTCCTATGGTTTATCAATTCGTTCCAAGATACCGCAACCAAAGGTTTTAACCAACGCTCTACCAAACTATTTCCAATGTGAACAAAAATGCCAGTGAAACAATGATTCGAAGAATTAACTTCAAGGGGTCAATAAATTTATTCTATAACCAGATCTAATTTTCCCATCCAATAGTTTGCTTTGCCACATGTCATATTATAACACTTTAATAAACCTTCGAAAAATGTTTCCCATCTCAACAAATTTCCTTTTTACAAATAGCCATGTGTAACTTACGTATTTAACTACAATTTCCTCTCAATTTGTTTGGCCTAACTGGCCGCAAAAGTGGCTGCCAGCATGCAGTACCGTTTTTTATCTACCAAGGAAGTGCTCGTCCACACAAGACCTCTACCAAAATGTTGTTTGTAAAAACAAATCTGGGATTTCTGATTACATGGATGCACTCTCAGGACATTTTCAGGCTGCTGTTAACAATTCACTACGATAAATTAATTCCTTTACCCACAATCAAATAATTAGTACAAATTGAGGATATTATCCCTATCACATTCATTTATAGATTCATTATGTTGGATCTAATTTTTCAATAATTTCCCACTGCTGTAAGGAAGAACAATAGCTCTCATAAGTCTTAGTAATATCGTACTTAATTTACCCAGCATCGAAGAATTTATTTACTATCCATTCTCATCTGTTAACCAGTGACTTTGTTTGAACTCCAAAACTTAATTTGATGAATCCCATGTGTGTACAGCTTATTGAAACCCCTACTTTTGTAGAAAGTATCCAAGTAAGTGTTTTTTTTTGACACCCCCTTAACTGTTGCTCATCCATTTCTATGCACCCAGTGAGTACTACTGACACCAATATGCCAATGTAGGTGTGCAAGATTAACAAATATGTTGCAGGTACATGTGACATCGCGTTCTGAGTATAAATGACGTAACAGCGCGTTCACGTCTGCCCCTTGGTTTGAGATTCACAATGCATTCCGTTTTAAAACTCACAATAGTTCAAACCAGCAAGATTTTCTTTACTATTTTCCCATATCATCTATGCCTAATACACATCCATACATACAGCACAATTTATATGCTGATAAAATTCAAGTTTATATATATAAAAAATCCGTGAGCAGAGTACTCTGGGAAGTCAGTGTAAGACCTCTCCAAAATTTGGCTAATTTTGTACTCCCTCATTTCTTTTTATGATGCTCATATCCATAAATAGCTGTTATTCTCATATAAATTCTATCAAAATGGAATCCCAAGATTACACCCAATTTTTTATTTATTTATTTATTTATTAATGAATAGCTGCTCATAACTCAGCAAATCAAATCTTTATTCTCCATCTCCCTTGACAAAAGTGATAATTTTCATAATCAAATTATATTTCTATTTTTATTTTACGAATTCTCTCGATATGCGATCCCATCCCCATGGAACTATCTATTTTCAGACAAGGCACACTGTCGGTGTCAACAATCTTGTAAGATTGATACACAAAAACAAAAACACTTACATTGACACACAAAAATACCCACACACACATGCATTATGCGTATTTGTTTGCGTTGGAACCATTATTTACAGATCAGGATGGGTGTCAATTTTATTTCATTTTCATAAAATTTGTCCTTCAATTTTATAAATGCTAATACACAAATGGACCAAAAAGTTTATTCTTAGAAAACCCCTATGATGTCACATTTAAATTACCCTTTCAGTTCCCACAATAATTTATCCAAATTTGACTACACACCCATTTGCATGTCAGTCGTCCACTGACCTATCAATCATGCGGAACAATAGTCCGAAATTCCCACCTGATCATCATGTGACTCTTGTCACTTGGTTTGTCCAAAAAATTGCAAAGCAATTGTTCCAAACTTTGTAAATTTAAAATTTTGTGCCCAACATAAAAGATCCAATTTCGGCATTTGATCAATTAATTATCAATTTGCTTACAAGCAAAAGAAAATGAATAATTCTTGCTCCGAAAAAACTTTTCAGACACAAGAATCATCGACAGTTATTCATGTTTGTCCAGTAATCTAATTTGTTGAGGCCAATCGTCATTTGGGATTTGCCACAATGAAGGCCTAATCGTTGTCTGAGGTATCGGTAAGCACTGGTACCCTTGATCTTGGTTTACCCTATGAACTTGTCTTCCTGTTGGTATACGGACATCTTCTTTTCCAATGTCCCATCTGGGTCGCCAAATTGTCGCGGAAGTGGTTTGGGACTCAAGACCAATGACCGGAAAACAGGTTTACAAAAGATCCAGACTTTATTAACTGGTTGTTCACTTCATTCCAATACCAAATAACTACCGTTTAACTCAATGGACCAGGTAACTCTATCCGCATAGTCCCTCTTCCTTGGCCGATGTCTTCTCCGCAGCGCCGTACTCGTGGTACGCATTCATTCCATCAGGCAGAGATTCTGAGGACAAGTGTGTTGACTCAAAGTTTGCTCTGGTTTATATGGACAAACTGGAGTTAATCCCCTGTGCGCTGAATGTTAATCCTCCATGCGCTAAAGCCCCTTGGTCATCCACAATCGCCCTCCTGGCATCAACTCGCTCCCCTCCTGCTGTGAGTTCCATTTACCTCACAATAGGAGGGTGCTCTAGCCCGGGGCTGTACAGGAGGTGGACAACGGACTCCCAGCTTTAACAGAGCGAGATACATTCCTAACATTCTTACGACCACCTATTGGTTCACTCACCAATCTCATAACTAGTTACATAGTATAAAGATTTATTCTACCACAAGGATGTTGACTAAATATCAAACCTACACACTGTACAAGTATATTTGAATGCCTTATGAACATACATTGACAAGTGTAACTTGGCCACTCAAACAATTAAGATTTTTAATGTAGATGATCATGTACATGTACAGGTACAAAGAAAGCTTTGGCTTGGGGGTGGTAGGCCATGGTGCGGTGAAGCTTGACCCCCAAGGCCTGGGCGACCGCGCCCCAAAGCTCGGAGGTGAATTGCGGGCCTCTGTCGGAGGAGATGTCCGAGGGGGCACTGAAACGGGCAATCCAAGTGCCAATGAAGGCCTGCGCCATGTTGGCGGATGTTGTTGATGCCAGCGGGACGGCCTCCGGCCACCTGGTGGTCCTGTCCACCATCGTGAGGAGGTGGGTGAAGCCCCGCGAGGAGGGAAGGGGTCCCACCAGGTCCACATTGACGTGGTCGAAGTGCCGCGCGGGCACGTCGAATGGTGCCAACGGGGCCTGGGTGTGCCGGTGGACCTTCACGCGCTGGCAGGCGACACAGGCGTTGGCCCAGTCGCGGACGTCTTTACGGAGCCCATGCCAGACGAACTTCGCTGCCACGAGCTTCTGCGATGCCTTCCGGCCTGGGTGGGAAAGGCCGTGGAGGGCGTCAAAAATGTGCCGCTACCATCCGGTGGGCACGATGGGGCGAGGTTGGCCCAGGGAAACGTCGCACAGGAGAACCGTGCCTGTGTCCTCGAAGGGGACGTCGGCCAACCGCAGGCCTGTGTCCGCTGTCCGGAGGGCTTGCACCGTGGGGTCGGCGGTCTGGTCGGCCGCCATGCGGGCAAAGTCCACACCCAGGTGGATGGCGTTCGCGCCAGACCGGGAGAGGCAATCTGCCACAGCGTTGTCCTTGCCTGCGACGTGTCGGATGTCCGTCGTAAATTTGGACACGGCAGAGAGGTGGTGCTGCTGGCGGGCCGACCACGGCTCCGTAACCTTGGCCATGGCGAAGACCAGGGTTTTGTGGTCCACAAACGCCGTGAACAGGCGGCCCTCTAAAAGATGGCGGAAGTGGCAAACGGCCAGGTAAAGGCCAAGGAGCTCGCGGTCGAAAGCGCTATATTTGCGCTCGTTAGGGCGAAGCTGCCGGCTGAAGAAGGCCAGCGGTTGCCAAGCCCCGTTCACCCACTGTTCATGCACGGCACCCACCGCGTAGTCGGAAGCGTCCGTGGTGAGGGCGATGGGTGCATCGAGCGCCGGGTACGCCAGCATGGTCGCATTGGTGAGGGCCAGCTTGGCGCCCGTGAACGCCTCGTCCATTTCTTTGGTCCAGGCGATGTCGTGCTTGGCCGGCTTGCCCCGGAGGGCTTCGTACAGGGGGCGCATGAGTTGGGCGGCACGAGGCACGAACCGGTGGTAGAAATTTATCATCTCCAAAACTTCCTGCAGGGCCTTGATGGAGCGAGGGCACGGGAAACTTGTGACTGCCTCCACCTTGGTCAGCAGCGGAACGGCCCCGCGCTTCGTGATGCGGTGCCCCAGGAAGTCAACGGCCGTTACGCCAAACTGGAATTTCGCTGGGTTGATGATGAGGCCATGCTGGCCAAGGCGCTCAAAACGCGTGTGCAGGTGGATGAGGTGCTCCGCCCGGGAAGTGCTGGCGACGAGAATGTCGTCCAGGTAGACGAAAAGAAAGGTGAGGTCACGCAGCACGCTGTGCATCAGCCGCTGGAAGGCCTGGGCCGCATTCTTAAGGCCAAACGGCATGCGAAGGAACTCGAAAAGGCCAAAAGGTGTAATTACCGCCGTCTTCGGCACGTCGGCCGGCCGGACGGGTACCTGGTGGTAGCCCCGAATGAGGTCGACCTTGGAAAAGATCACCCGCCCCACCAAACGGGCGGAAAAGTCCTGTATATGTGGTATCAGGTACCGGTCGGGGGTGGCGGCGTCGTTGAGGCGATGGTAATCGCCGCATGGTCGCCATCCGCCACCCGGTTTGGGCACGATATGCAGGGGTGAGGCCCACGCGCTATTTGAGCGCCGCACAATGCCCAATCGCTCCAGCGCGTCGAATTCCGCCTTCGCCACGGCGAGTTTGGCCGGGTCGATGCGACGAGCCCTGGCGTAGACCGGTGGACCTGTGGTCAGAATGTGGTGTTCAACGCCGTGCTTGACGGCGACGGCCGAAAACGTTGGCTGCGTGAGGGCGGGAAACTCGGCGAATAGGCGGGTGAAATCGTCCGTGGCCGGGAGCGCGCAGGCTAGCTTGGTCGGAGCGGAGCCGCTTAATGAGCAAGCGAGCGAGCTGAAGGTCTCCGCATTGATGAGCTGACGCCGTTTGACGTCGACCAAAAGCCAATGCGCGCAAAGAAAATCTGCACCCAGCAAGGCCATGGGCACGTTCGCCGTGATGAAGTCCCACCTGAAGCGCTGGCCCCCGAAGCAGAATGCGACGCTGCGCGAACCAAAGGTGCGGATGGAAGAGCTGTTTGCGGCGACCAAGGCGGGGCCGCAAAGCGCGGCCTGTTTGTCCTCCACCGAGGCGGGTATCACGCTCAGCTGAGTGCCGGTGTCGCACAAAAAACGCCGCCCGGACGCTGTGTCTGTAATAAACAGAAGGCTGCCTGAATGGCCGACGCTCATGGCAGGCAGCGAACGCCAGCCTGGTCGTTTCCCAACCTGCCGAAAGTGCACGGTGGGCGGCACGTTCTGGCCTTCTGCCCGAACCTGGCGTGGTAATAGTACATGGTCCGCTCTGGTGGAGGCTCCGGCGGTCGCGTCGGGTTCGGTCGACGGGGCGTCGCGGCGGCCGCTGCCGCCAGTGGCGCTGACTCGGCCGGTGGTGGCGCCGGTCGTGGCGCGGGCGTTGCCTCGGTCGGTTCAGGGTTCCAGGCGGCCGCTCCGACGTGTCGCCTGGCCGAGAAAAATTAATCGGCCTCCTTGGCCAGGGCGCGAGGGTCCGTGATGGGCGAATTAGCCAAAGCTAACTGTACCTGCCCGGGTAGCAGCTGGAGGAACAGCTCGCGGAAGAGGAAATCCGGGCTGTGGTCGCCGAGTAGAACCAGCATGTGGTCCATGCGCTTGGATGGACGGGCCTCACCCAGCTCTGGGAGGTCGAGTAGTTGTCGCGCGCGTTCGGTCTCCGTGAGCCCAAATGCACCGAGGAGTAGGCCTTTGAGCGCGCCGTATTTGTCGGCGTTCGGCGGGTTCTGTAGGAAGCTCAGGACCCGGGCCGCGGTGGAGGCGTTGAGCGCGGAGACCACGTGGTGGTAGCGCGTTGTGTCCTCTGTAAGTTTCCGCAGGGCGAAGAGAGAATCTGCCTGGGCGAACCAGACGGCCGCGTGAGACTCCCAGAAGCCAGGGAGCTTCAAAGCTACAGATGACTCTATCGCTGTGTTCTCGAAAAGGGGTCACCAATTGTGGGAGCTGTGCTCGCACGATAAAGCCAGACAAAATGGACGACACCAGGAACGAAGTTTCACTGAGCTATTTATTTTAGCTCAACACGAAAGAACTCAAAAGCACTGAATCAACCGATCGAACGGGCGGCAATTTATATCTCCCGTTCAACACACAAAAGCCACGCCTCTCAGGCGGGGCGTGGTATGCAAATAGGTAAGCCACGCCTCTCAACGGGGCGTGGTATGCAAGTCAAGCGTTCGCCCGGGAAAGGCAAGTCTGGACACGCCCGGGCGAGTCCGGACAAGTAACCGCTCGCCGGTTGCGTCATCGGCCGGTGCAAGGTGATTGTGTCATGCTTCCGGTAATATAACTGCTACAAGAGTGTGTTACTGTTATCAAGCGCACATCTCCAAGCCGTTGCTTTCAAATCTTGATTGACACTATGTCTGTTCGACAGCAATTTGCCTAAAAAAGCTACAAGCTATAGTGGTCCAGCAAAGTTACTTGAAAGGGACAGATAATAAGCTTTAATAAAAGTATATTTGTATCTGGTGCCTCTGGTTGGTACCGATTGGCTATAATCTGGAGTCCAGCCCATGGGTTACAAGCCGAATGAAGCGGGCGCCCCCCAGCTCTGGCGACGTCTATAGAGGGCGCCCGTCCATTGAACCCTCCATCGGATCGGTCTCTACCTGAACAGTAACAGCAGAGATAATAAATAAAACGAATTAACAGTTCCACTTTATTAACGATTAGCCTCATTTCTTCATATACATTGTCCTGTCCGTATGGTTTTCGTAAAAGCTTTCAACACGAACCTCTCAAACTTCTTAATTGCGTTTAAACCTTTTGTGCTGCTTTAATCGGTCCAAGCGGTGTAGTTAGGGCCAGTTAACAATTACGATAAACCCCGTTTTCTCTGATTGCCTCCTTTATTTAAAAACAATGTTTTTTTTACAACATCTGTTGCTGGATTAAACTAGTATTTTTACAAATGTGTGAAGTCTTCGAAAAAAAGAAGTGATTTAATTCACAACACAAGGAAGGAAAGTCATTAAAATAGCGGAAGTGGATACAAAGTTAGTCTTGTGTGTTTTTAATATTCCTGTATTTGGATAAATAAATTTGAGAGAGTTTAAAAGAATAGGTTTGAATTGGTGGAAAATTCCATTTTATCGTCGAGCTTTGGGCACCCCTTGAGGTGAGGAGGTTATGATTTTTATTTTTATCACCATGACGATATTCCTTCGTCGGTGTTCATTGGGATCCAAAGGGTCGTCGATATCGTCCGTTTTGGGATACACTGCCTTGATTTAGTGTCTCGTTTTAAAGTCGATTTTGTCCTGTCTGTCATGAACAGTGCTCTCTCTCTCTTCGTTCTCTTCTCCGTCCCGCATCCATTAACATCAACAGGGCATGGTTTGTGTTGGAGACCAGCTCGGGAACTTGGCGCTCCTTTTGCTCTCACTTGGCTTCTTGTTCCTTGGTTCTGCTTCGTCTGACATCATTGCGGTGAATATACTTTATACATTATATATACCAGCGAGGTACCTGTGCTATCTATGCACTGATATATATATATATAATAAAATAACCACCTTTAGAGGCCATTTTTCCCCGCAAAGCGGGTGTTGGCCTTTTTCGGGAACCGTGGTTGTTGTTGTTTTTTGGTCCCCTTTTTGAAGCGATGTTTTACGGCCGGATGCCCTTCCTGACGCCAACCCTTTTTGCCGCCTTTAACGACAAACAGGGAATTACCAGTGAACTGGTACTCAATTAGCCGACCTCGGAAGGATGACAGGCTGAGTCAACCCCCCTGGCGTTAATTCAGCGATCGACCGGGATTACGAACCCAGGATCCTAGGATCCTAAGCCGGCACCCTAGCCGCTAGCCCAACACCAGGGACTATGTGAAGTGTGATGTGAAGTGCACAACACTTCACTGATGTGAAGCCAAAAACAAACAATGCGGAAACGGTGAATGCTAAACCATGGAACCAATAAATTCCACATTCCTGTGCCACCTGTAGTCGAACATCAGGCATTTACAGCAGGTTCGTGAAGGACTTGCACAAAAACGTACCCGTTTGAATGGTTCTATACCGAATCGATGGTGAATCTGCATATGGTGAATCCGCGAGTGTCATGGTTAGAAAGGGGGAAGGAGAACACGGTATAAAGGAAATTGACACGACTAGGAATTTCCAGAAAGAAGTTGGAGATTGAAAGAGGCAGATTTGGGTGTTTTAACGGGGGTAGAAAACATCAAGGTTTTGGATGGGGGTGAACAGCTCTTTCAAAGACCTGGAGGGAGGAGTGGGATTGAAGAGAGTGGGAGTTTGTTCCAGAGGCGGGAGAAAAGAGGAATGAAGGAGTGAAGGTGAGCAGAGAGTCGATTTTGGCAGTTTCACCAGAAGAGGGTTGTTGGTAGATCTTGTGGGACCTGCAGGAATATTTGGGGGACAGAGCCCAGAGAGAGTTGGGGGAGCAAGGCCAGAGAGGAGTCAGTAGAAGACAGAAAGACCACCAACCTGCCTGCAGTGAGAGAGAGAGAGAAATGCCCTCAGAATCGGCTTCATCGTGGGAGATTCCAATGATTCTGAATGCTTTGGCTTCAACCGCGTGAAGCCGAGCTAGGTGTGAGGCAGGAGCACCAGCCCAGAAGGGAGAGCAGTATTCCATTGAGCTGCGGATGAAAGCCTTGTATGTGGTGAGGAGCTCAGGTGTGCCAAGGAAGGACTTCGCACGATGTAGGATGCCCAGTCGGCGACTGGCTTTGGAGGTCAGCTTGGAAATGTGGTTTTCCCAGGAAAGATCATGGCAGATTGTGAGACCCAAGAGATTGAGCGACAAAACTTCTTCAAGAGGATTGTTCAGAAAGTAGATGGGAGGGTTGTCCAGACGGTCTTTTCAAAGAGCCAATGTGAGAGTATGAGATTTGTCAGGATTGAAAGCCATGTTCCACTTGTTTGACCAGTCTGTGATTTTGTCCAGGTCTGCAGAGAGCGAAGAAGCTGTTTCCTGCCGATCTCAGGGTTGAGATATGGAGTGGCAGAGAGTGGAGTCATCAGCAAAGAGAGAGAGAGAGGATTTTCCAGAGAGTCGGAGAGATCATTTATGAAGAATAGAAAAAGCACAGGTCCCAGAACATTGGGTTGATGGATACCATAGGAGGAGAGTTTGGGAAGCAGAGCAGTGTGCCAGACCGTATCGGCACGTGATATCTCAAGGGAAACAACTCTGATTTCCTGTTTGGTATTGAGGACCTCCATCCATTGTTGAGACAGCAGAAGCAGCAAGTCCAGAGTAGAGTGACCTGGTCTGAATCCAAATTGATGATCGGAGATCAAGCCATTGGAGAAGAGGAAGGATTTGATATCCGAAGCAATGATGGATTCCATGACTTTGCTGATTATTGGAAGCAGGCGGATTGGTCTCTAGTTGCAAGGATCTGTTTTTGCACCTTTTTTGTGCAAAGCGGTAATGTTGGCTGATTTACAAGCAGATGGCAGATGACCTTGAGCAAAAGAGAGGGTGAAGAGAACAGAGAGAGGGCGAGATGAAGCGGCAGAACAGGATTTTAGGACCCGTGGGCTGATGCCGTCTGGTCCAGTTGCAGAATCAGAGTCGAAGTTTGACAGAAACTTCTCCACCTTGTCATGAGAGAAGGACCACAGAGTCCAGGAGCAGCTAGGTACGACTGGGTAAGGTGGGTACTGAGAGAGATTTTTTTTTTTTTTGTATACAAGATCGAGGCTCGTGTAAGAGCTAAAAATAGAAAAGATGGGAAAAGATAAAATGTAAGAGAGATGGGTTTGGGACACAAGATTTTGAGGTAAACACAGAGTTGGTACATTCGGCTTTTTCACGTGCGGTATCAGCTGTGTAGCCATTTGAGGTAAGGGAGGGGATGGAGGGGGAACAAACACCAGAAACAGATTTGACCAGATGCCACTAGAATATGGAGGAGGAGACAGGTTTGAGAGTTCAGTCTTGAGAGTAGAGAGATAGCGTTTCCTGGCTCTCCTGAGGGTAGACACACACTTGTTCCGAGCTTTATGAACGGAACTGAGATTGCCTTCCATTGGATTTGCCTTCCATGAGGCGAAGGCAAATTGTTTCAGGGCAACTGCCTCACCATAAGATTCAGTGTACCATGGACGGTAGGAAGGGTATGACCACTTATGACGAGATGAGAGAGAGAGAGAGAGAGAGAGAGAGAGAGAGAGAGAGACAGACAGACAGACAGACAGACAGACAGACAGACAGACAGACATAGATATTTAAATTTACGTTGGAAGAATTCCCAGGAAGAGTTTGTCAGAGGCAGTAGAGATGGGAGACCAGTCCAGACGATTGATGGCTGCTTGCAGACCGTGCCAGTCGGCCTGAGTAAAATGCCAGACTCGTCGACGCTGAGGAGGCTCTCTGAGAATGGCCAGAGAGATGTCCACTTTAACAAGCAAATGGTCAGATGAACTGATTGGAGCAGAAGAAGAGCAGCAGACATTTGCAGGGAAGTTAGTCCTAACCAAATCTAGAAGAGAAGATGCTCCGTTGATTGAGATCCGTGTCGGGAAATTGACAGATTGTGTCAGTCCCAATGAGTCGCAGACGTCTTTTGCTGAGGTGCCATGGCTGGTGTCAGAGGTACCCACACCCAGCCAGCTGGCATGATGACAGTTGAAGTCGCCACAAATGGGGAAGAGAGAGAGAGAGTTGGGATGAGTGGATAGAAGTCGGTCCATTTTGTCAGACAGCGAAATGTGAATGGAGTTATCACTGTTTGGAGGATGGTCCAGAACACATATGAACAAAAGGTGGGAGCGGAGAGGAAGCCATAGCCAGAGGTACTCCAGGGGGTGAGGTGGAGAGAGGGCAGTGCAGGGAGAGTGAGGAAGAGAGTTTTTGATAAAGATAGCAGCCCCACCACCAGGACAAGGCTCAGGTCTATCATACCGGAGGAGGGAGTAACCAGGAAGAGATATTAAGGAATCAGAGACATCTTGAAGGAGGAAAGTTTATGTTAAGCAGATTAAGTCTGGTTTAATCTTTTAGGTCTTTATGGGTCTTTGGGTATTTTAGGTCTTCTGGGTCGTTACGGGTCTTCAGCGTATTTTGGGTCTTTTGGTTCTTCAGGATATTTTGGGTCTTTGAAATCTTTGTGGTCTTTTGGGTAGTCATTGTCTTTAAGGGTCTTTTAGGTATTTTGGGTCTTTCATGTCTTTTGAGATTTTGGGGTCTTTTGGATCTTTGGGGTCTACGAGGTTTTTTGGGTCCTCTGGGTCTTCAAGGGTTTTTAAGGTATTTAGGGCTGTTTTGGGTCATTTAACTCTTTGGGGGTCTTCCGGTTATTTTGGGTCGTCTGGGTCTTTTGAATCTTTCAGGGTCTTTGGGAATTTTGGGGTCTTAGTGGTCTTAAGGGTCTTGGGGGTTTTAAAGGGTCTTCAAAAGTCCGAGGGATCTCAGAGTCTAAAGGGTCGAAAGGTATATTCCAACAATACGTAATTAATAGACGTACAGAATTAATAGGCAGGATGCAACGGGTGTTCAACCAGTACATAATTAATGGACACATAATCGCAGCTTCATGGATTTACTGGGGTCTTCGGGGTCTTTTGTGTCTTTTGGGGTCTTCCAGTTATTTTGCGTAATTTGGGTCTTTTGAGTCTTTAAGGGTATTTGGGGTCTTCGGGGCCTTTTGGGTCTTCATGGTCTTCATGGTCTTAAGGGTCTTGGAGGACTTAAAGGGTCTTCAAAGGTCTAAGCCTAAGGGATCTCAGCAGTCTAAAGTGGCGAATGGTATATTCCAACAATCCGTAACTAATAGATGTACAGAATTGATAGACAGGAAGCAACCGGTGTTCAAACAGTGTGGTATTAATTGACACATTTATCACAGCTTGACGGGTCCGTGTTATATAATTATATATATATATTGTTACGGATCTCGGGGGTCGGCGCTCCCCTTATCAAGGGGGGGTTAATCCCCTTGTCTTGTTACCTGGCCGACCCGAGTCCTGGAAGTTATACGCTCCTTCCGGTCGGTATTAGGTAGGGTGATTGGTCAATTTGGTTCCAAATACCTAATTCCTAACCTGACCGTAAAGCAGGGAAATAACTCCCGCTCGAACCACGGATAAGATGGAAAATGCCGAGCGGTTAGCAATCCGCGATCCGAGCCGTTAACAATGAGACTAAACCCGATTCTGAGCGGTTCCTAATCATGCCACAGGTACTCAATTGAGAAAAGACGAAAGCGAAGGGATTAAGACGAAACCAGAAAGAACAGGTGAATTTATTACAAACAAAAAGAGGAAAGGAAAGAATGTACAAGAAAGGAAGAAGAAGAAGCAGGACACAGGGCAGTCTTAAAACATTCTTATTCTATACCCCAGACAAACATACACACTCACACGGGGATTGTAGCTGGTAGCTGTAGGTGGTCAGGTAGAGGGTCCGGTGATGGGGTCCAGGCTCCAGGTGAGGCTCCAGTCCAGGCTCCGGTTCAACGGGCGAAAACCCGGCAGGCAGCTCCGCGTATCTTGGAAACGTGACCGTACCTTTCATTTTGCGGGGGGGGGGGGGGGGGGGGGTTGGGGAGGGAGGCTGGTGTCCTGTACGTGTGCGCTCCCGGACAAGTTCATTAATAAGCGCGTCTCCAACCAAACTCGTTCAAATGCGCTCTCTGCCACCAAGTCCAACCAGCGCTCCCTCATCAAAAGAAGTCCCGTTAATAGCGCCGCTCTCGCACGAGTCCTTTTTGCAATGCACTCTCCCGACCAAGTCCTTTCACAGCGCGCATTTCCCAACGAGTCCTCCCAAAGGGCTTTACGTTCGCGCTTATATCACGCGGGCCAAGATCACTCCGCGCTTCATAAAGCCACGCCCGTCGGTGATGTTACATCAGCCCTGGTTGGCTGGTGAGGGCTTACCGGCCACGCCTTTGACGGCTGGTTGACAGGCCACACCTTGTTCTTGGCGTTCCACCCCCTTTTTCCTCGGGCCTGAAAGCATGGTTAATGGCGGCTTGAGCGAGCGCTGAGGCGGCTGCTGCTGGCAGAGGCGCGTAATGGCGTCGCTGGGAGAGAGAGGTTGGCAAAATGGCCGGAATTGGATTGGGGACCTACTCTTATTTAATTGATGCAACGCAGATTCAACTATTGGAAACACGGCCTTATCTAAAACACATAATAATGAAATAACTAAAGTTCTATGGTGGCCTACGTGTTGCTTGTGGACTAACTAGGGGTGCTACCTTTAACCTTTAATGTCATATTTACAAGAGTTTCATATTTACACAAGTGTGGGTTCTAAAACCGCAACAATATATTTATATCGGTCAAAAGTTTTAGAACACCTCAATTTTTCAAGTTTTTATTGAAATTTACGCAGTTTAATGTCCAGTGAACAAGCGTTACGCCCGTCAGTGAAGCAAACCCCCGTCAGTCCCCCGTCAGTGAAGTGATGTGAGTTGACAAAGTGGAAGACGCAAGGCGGCCATCTTGGATTTTGATGTGGCGACCCAATTTACAACAGCGTTCTTCCTTATGCCTAGATACACCCACACACCAGATTATAAGTTGGTACTTCGCTTATTTTTCAAGATATTCCACTCACAAGGTTCAGACATACATGGCGTCAGACATACATGGCGGCGGCCATTTTGGATTTTGACGTGGGTTGCACCCACACACCAAATTCGAATGCGGTCCTTCGCTTACGCACGCACGCACGGACACACGGATGGAGGGGAAAACCATAGTCCCCCTTTCGCTCCGCGGTGCGACGGGGGGACAATAACCTGAAATGGTACAAAGGTAAGCAGTAAACTGCTCGAGGTTTAAAAAAAGTTTCGGTTAGAAAAAACGGGAAAATAATGTAAATTGCACAGTTATATTGTACAAAAAAAAAAGGCCTTCTTCAGGGAACAAGTAATGGGTGAACAACTTACAGCTATTCTGCAGCAATGTAAGTAAATTAAGCCTTGAAAGTTGATGCAAACAATTCCTACAGGTGTCCCAACCTCTGCTGATTACTTGATTACAAACCCCCTGTCTGTATAAAAGCAGTATTGGAACAGACTGTTATTACACCCTCTGAAGCATTATTTGGACAATATTGCACTGCAGGAAGTAGTATATTGGAAACTGGAGGAAACTCTGACAGGAAGAGGTCTGGCAGACCCAAAGCCACAACAGAATCAGAAGACAAGTTTCTGAGAGTCAACAGCTTGCGTGATCGGCGGCTCACAGGACAACAGCTTCAAACACAGCTTAACACTGGTCGAAGTAAGCAAGTCTCAGTTTCAACTGTGAAGAGAAGACTTTGAGCTGCAGGTTTGACAGGTCAAGTGGCAGTAAGAAAGCCATTGCTAAGATGGCAAAATAAGAAAAAGAGGCTTGCCTGGGCCATGAAGCACCGCCAGTGGACTACTGAAGAGTGGAAGAAGGTCTTATGGACCGGTTAATTAAAATTTGAAATCTTTGGTTCATCACGCAGGGTTTTTGTATGCCGTCGAGTAGGCGAAAGGATGGTTCCTCAGTGTGTGACACCAACTGTCAAACATGGAGGAGGAAGTGTGATGGTCTGGGGCTCTTTTGCTGGATCCAAAGTCGGCGACTTGCACAGAGTGATTGGCACCCTGAACCAAAAGGGCGACCACACCATTTTGCAGCGCCATGCAATACCCTCTGGTATTGCATGGTGTTGGCTTAGCGGTTAGGGTGCCAGCTTGGGATCCTAGGATCCTGGGTTCGAATCCCGGTCGATCGCTGAATTAATACCAGGGGGGTTGACTCAGCCTGTCATCCTTCCGAGGTCGGCAAATTGAGTACCAGCTTGCTGGGATGAATGATCACGGTGTGTACCCCTGTTTAGAATAGGTACACCATATCCCTGCGCATCGTAAGAGGCGACTAAGGGTTGGTGTCAGGAAGGGCATCCGGCCATAAAAACATTGCCTCAAACAGGGAACCATGATTGTCATGGGGCCCGCAAGGCTAACCCCCGCTCTAGCGGGGAAAATGGCCCTAAAACGATCATTCATTCATTCATTCATTCATGCAATACCCTCTGGTATACGCCTAGTTGGGCAGGGGTTCATCCCACAGCAAGATAATGACCCTAAACACACCTCCAGGCTATGTCAAAACTACCTTCGAGGAAAAGAACAAGACCGTAGGCTTCAAATCATGGAATGGCCAGCACAGTCTCCAGACTTAAACCCCATCGAGCTGGTTTGGGATGAACTGGACAGAAGGGTGAAAGCAAAGCAACCTACAAGAGCAACACATTTGTGGGAACTTCTGCAACAGTGTTGGGAAGAACTTCCCGAACAATATTTGATTTCCATTGTAGAAAGAATGCCACGAGTGTGTTCGGCGGTTATATCTGCAAAAGGTGGCAACTTTGCTGGGTCAAAATTTTTAATTAAATTTTGTTAAACAAAATGATTATATGATTTCTTTTTATCTCCAATTGTTTATTTGTTCTATGCTTAATTTCAGAGTACATTCGGACATTAAACTGCAGTAAATTTCAATAAAAATTGGAAAAATTGAGGTGTTCTAAAACTTTTGACCGATAGTGTAGATATATATATATATATATTCACACACACACAACTTAAAACGTTTAATAACATTTTCTTGTCCCTTTCACAACTTGCAATAACGAGCCTGAATTGCCATTCTGACCATTGTAAACAAATTCGTCTTCTCTTAAATCACCACCACCACCTTCCTTTTCTCCTCTTAAATCACCACCTTCCTTTTCTCCTCTTAAATCACCACTTTCCCTCTTCTCCTCTTAAATCACCACCACCACCTTCCTTTTCTCCTCTTAAATCACCACTTTCCCTCTTCTCCTCTTAAATCACCACTTTCCCTCTTCTCCTCTTAAATCACCACCACCACCTTCCTCTTCTCCTCTTAAATCACCACCACCACCTTCCTCTTCTCTACTTAAATCACCACTTTCCCTCTTCTCCTCTTAAATCACCACTTTCCCTCTTCTCCTCTTAAATCACCACCACCACCTTCCTCTTCTCCTCTTAAATCACCACCACCACCTTCCTCTTCTCCACTTAAATCACCACTTTCCCTCTTCTCCTCTTAAATCACCACTTTCCCTCTTCTCTTAAATCACCACCACCACCTTCCTCTTCTCCTCTTAAATCACCACCACCACCTTCCTCTTCTCCACTTAAATCACCACTTTCCCTCTTCTCCTCTTAAATCACCACTTTCCCTCTTCTCCTCTTAAATCACCACCACCACCTTCCTCTTCTCCTCTTAAATCACCACCACCACCTTCCTCTTCTCCACTTAAATCACCACTTTCCCTCTTCTCCTCTTAAATCACCACTTTCCCTCTTCTCCTCTTAAATCACCACCACCACCTTCCTCTTCTCCTCTTAAATCACCACCACCACCTTCCTCTTCTCCTCTTAAATCACCACTTTCCTCTTCTCCTCTTAAATCACCACCACCACCTTCCTCTTCTCCACTTAAATCACCACTTTCCTCTTCTCCTCTTAAATCACCACCACCACCTTCCTCTTCTCCTCTTAAATCACCACCTTCCTCTTCTCCTCTTAAATCACCACCACCACCTTCCTCTTCTCCTCTTAAATCACCACCTTCCTCTTCTCCTCTTAAATCACCACTTTCCTCTTCTCCTCTTAAATCACCACTTTCCCTCTTCTCCTCTTAAATCACCACCACCACTTTCCTCTTCTCCTCTTAAATCACCACTTTCCCTCTTCTCCTCTTAAATCACCACCACCACTTTCCTCTTCTCCTCTTAAATCACCACTTTCCCTCTTCTCTTAAATCACCACTTTCCCTCTTCTCCTCTTAAATCACCACTTTCCCTCTTCTCCTCTTAAATCACCACTTTCCTCTTCTCCTCTTAAATCACCACTTTCCCTCTTCTCCTCTTAAATCACCACTTTCCCTCTTCTCCTCTTAAATCACCACTTTCCCTCTTCTCCTCTTTAATCACCACTTTCCCTCTTCTCTTCTTAAATCACCACCACCACCTTCCTCTTCTCCTCTTAAATCACCACTTTCCCTCTTCTCCTCTTTAATCACCACTTTCCCTCTTCTCCTCTTTAATCACCACTTTCCCTCTTCTCCTCTTAAATCACCACCACCACCTTCCTCTTCTCCTCTTAAATCACCACTTTCCCTCTTCTCCTCTTAAATCACCACTTTCCCTCTTCTCCTCTTAAATCACCACTTTCCCTCTTCTCCTCTTAAATCACCACTTTCCCTCTTAAATCGCCACTTTCCCTCTTCTCCTCTTAAATCACCACTTTCCCTCTTCTCCTCTTAAATCACCACCACTACCTTCCTCTTCTCCTCTTAAATCACCACTTTCCCTCTTCTCCTCTTAAATCACCACTTTCCTTCTTCTCCTCTTAAATCACCACTTTCCCTCTTCTCCTCTTAAATCACCACTTTCCCTCTTCTCCTCTTAAATCACCACCAGCACCTTCCTCTTCCTTTCTTAAATCACCACCGCTTTCCTCTTCTCTTGAATCACCACCACCATATTCTTCTCTTAAATCACCAATATCATCCTCTTCTCTTAAATCACCACAACCTTCCTTTTCTCCTTTTCAATCACCACCACCTTCCTCTTCACAGGTTGGATGGGATAACCACACACAAGTGTTTCAAGACCTTCCTGCGCACTTTGGCGATCAACTGCCCAATGATGGGATCAAGGTTGTTCTCGTGACTATTTCATTAAATATTACATTATTAAAAACAACTTCATTATTGTCGATAATCTGTGAGAACCGCCTTTGTACATACAAAACAAAACTCCCTCGTGTTTCGTTTGTGTTTCCCGGTGGTTAGTTTGTGTTTTCCGGTGGTTAGTTTGTGTTTCCCGGTGGTTAGTTTGTGTTTCCCGGTGGTTAGTTTGTGTTTCCCGGTGGTTAGTTTGTGTTTCCCGGTGGTTAGTTTGTGTTTCCCGGTGGTTAGTTTGTGTTTCCCGGTGGTTAGTTTGTGTTTCCCGGTGGTTAGTTTGAGTTTCCCAGTGGTGAGTGTTACGGATTCGTCACTTCCGTTGTGGTGGGTTGCATCCCCTGTAAATATTTCTGATTCCATGTACTATTATTGTTTTCAAAAGGTTTATTGTCCATGAACTGTTTTCAAAAGGTAAAAAAGTTAATGTTGAAAGAAACAGGAAACCGGATCGGGAACCGGACGACGAGGAGGAAGAAGAGAAAAGAGGGCGGAGCGAGGGAGTCGGACAAGGAGCCGAGCTACATGCGGTCGGGAGCGAACGTTGGCGAGCAAGAGTCACTAGCGAACTTTTGGGTTTCCGGGAAAGGGATTCCTGCGACAGAGTTGTCATCGCTGTGACCGATCAACCTGCGTGTCAGGTTTTTGGCGGTGGATTCCGAGGAGAATTATCGCCGGGCCGTTACGTCTCAAGAGCGGGTCGTCGGCCATTTTGACTCGCGCAGGACTTGTGCTTCGCTTGCGGTTTCATCTCTTTTCGACCATTTTCACCGCATTCAGACGTCGATCTGGGGCGTGTGTGTGACGTGGCTTTTTGAAGGTTAATTCGTCCATACCCGAGGGTGTGATCTCTGTCGCCTGTAGGGCGCCTTTGGATTTCCCAGTCGCCTTGAGGGCGCCTTTGTACAGCTTCGGCGGTGTGACTGCACTTGCCATCCGCACGGGATTCTGGTCTCGATTGGACATCGTTCTGGCGATCGCTGGAGCGAATCAACTTCGTCTTGAAGCCGGGAATAAGAGACATTGGGGAATGTTCTTGTTTCACTCACTTGGAGCACAGTGAGTTATATATTACAAAACTGATGGTACCATCATAGGACATATTGATTGTACTTTTGACTACTATTGTTGTTGTACTGTTATTCTTGTGTAATCTTAATACAATATTTGTTTGTGAGTAACAATTGGGGTGGCTTCTCCGTTGATCTTTGACACACAGAATAACATATCTTTCTGCCGTGACTCCTCTCGGGGCTCGGAGGTACACCGTGACCGGGGTTCGGGGAGGAGCACGTAACAACCCCCAAGGAAACGGTAAGGTCGAATGATTTAATGGGATTGTATGGAGGACTGTGGCCATGGGATTGAAGACTCGGGGGTTGGCCCCTCATCAGTGGAATCTGGTATTGCCCGACGCGTTGCACGCTATACGTTCCCTTCTCTCCACTGCCACCAACGAGACTCTGCATGACAGAATGTTCCGCTACGAAAGACGTAGTGCGAATGGGCAATCTTTGCCAAGCTGGCTCTCTGAACTGGGGCCCGCTTTCTTGAAACGTGCGATACGACACAGCAAGTATGATCCGCTGGTGGATCGGGTGCAGGTGTTGGAATAACCCGGAATATGCACATATTCGTATGGTGGACGGCATAGAGGCGACCGTTTCGGTGCGACAACTTGCACCCTGTGGGGAGGGTCCTCACCCAGGTACTAGCGAGGGAAATGTGGCGGAGCCGACTGGTAGTCCGATCAGGGCTGAAACGCCAACGATTGTCATGGGAGGGCCTTCTCCTATTTCGACATTGCCCAACGGCATTCTGATCCTGGCTGAAACGCCAACTCTTGGTACCGGAGCGGTTGCTCATATCCCAATATTGCCCAATATTGCCCAACATTGCTGATGCCAGGGTTCTCGAGAATGGTTCTGGCAGTTATCGCACCCGTGTCGGCCGTGAGTCGGAGGTGCACCGTGACCAGGGGGTCGGGGAGGAGCACGTAACATTAGTTTGAGTTTCCAGGTGGTTCGTTTGAGATTCCGGGTGGTTAGTTTGAGTTTCCCGGTGGTTAGTTTGAGTTTCCCCGTCGTTAGTTTGGGTTTCCCGATGGTTAGTTTGAGTTTCCCGATGGTTAGTTTGAGTTTCCCGGTGGTTAGTTTGAGTTTCCCGGTGGTTAGTTTGAGTTTCCCGGTGGTTAGTTTGAGTTTCCCGGTGGTTAGTTTGAGTTTCCCTGTCGTTAGTTTGGATTTCCCTGTGGTTAGTTTTGGTTTCCCATTTGTTAGATTGGGTTTGTGGGTGGTTAGTTTGGGGTTTCCGGTGGTTTGTTAAATGACTTGTATGTGTAATAAGAAACATTTTTGGTTCCTGGGTCAAAGACAAGAGAATACATAAGGTAGAGATGTGGAGGTAGTTGAGACAATCGTAGCACATACCTGAGTTTTTCCTTTTTTGCATTTTGCAGATCTTTAGATACGTACTTGTTAATAAGTTGTTTATACGAGCGGGTACATACACCCTGTTGGTGGGAGTACCATTTTCTGTTTATCAGAGCTCATGCCAGAGTACATGCTTTGGAGTATGGCTAAAGTACGTGCTCATCTGACGGCCTTGGTTGGTCACTTAAGGGCCAGTATTGGTTTTTCTTTGAACCAGGTGTGAAACCTCTACATCGGTCCAAAACTGTTGAATGTCAATTTGGCAGTTTCGATGACATCCATTCTTGCTCCATTATAGTAAGACTAGTGGGGTCACCCGTGGGAATCCCACGGGCATGGACGTGTGTGACATTTGGACATCTTCATTTAGATGCTGCACATTCAGTTTTACAAAATGGTTACTGGCAATTTATCAGATCCACAAATGTCATCTACACAATTTATTTACTTCTGATAACATGTGAATGCATGTGCGTGCACATGGGAAATACAGTTTGAAATGTGTAATTACATCTCATGTAAAATGTGACCAAGAGCTCAAATCCTCTCCCTCCCTGCCCCCATCCCTCCCACATCATGCACACTGCACCGGGGAGTGGGTCACACATGGGGGAGAGTGGGTCACACATGGGGGAGAGTGGGTCACACATGGGGGAGAGTGGGTCACACACATGGGGGAGAGTGGGTCACACACATTGGGGAGAGTGGGTCACACACTTGGGGGAGAGTGGGTCACACACGGGGGAGAGCGGGTCACACACGGGGGAGAGCGGGTCACACACACGGGGGAGAGCGGGTCACACACACGGGGGAGAGCGGGTCACACACACGGGGGAGAGCGGGTCACACACACGGGGGAGAGCGGGTCACACACACGGGGGAGAGCGGGTCACACACACGGGGGAGAGCGGGTCACACACACGGGGGAGAGCGGGTCACACACACGGGGGAGAGCGGGTCACACACACGGGGGAGAGCGGGTCACACACACGGGGGAGAGCGGGTCACACACACGGGGGAGAACGGGTCACACACACGGGGGAGAGCGGGTCGCACACACGGGGGAGAGCGGGTCGCACACACGGGGGAGAGCGAGTCGCACACACGGGGGAGAGCGAGTCGCACACACGGGGGAGAGCGAGTCGCACACACGGGGGAGAGCGAGTCGCACACACGGGGGAGAGCGAGTCGCACACACGGGGGAGAGCGAGTCGCACACACGGGGGAGAGCGAGTCGCACACACGGGGGAGAGCGAGTCGCACACACGGGGGAGAGCGAGTCGCACACACGGGGGAGAGCGAGTCGCACACACGGGGGAGAGCGAGTCGCACACACGGGGGAGAGCGAGTCGCACACACGGGGGAAGAGCGAGTCGCACACACGGGGGAAGAGCGAGTCGCACACACGGGGGAAGAGCGAGTCGCACACACGGGGGAAGAGCGAGTCGCACACACGGGGGAAGAGCGAGTCGCACACACGGGGGAGAGCGAGTCGCACACGGGGGAGAGCGAGTCGCACACACGGGGGAGAGCGAGTCGCACACACGGGGGAGAGCGAGTCGCACACACGGGGGAGAGCGAGTCGCACACACGGGGGAGAGCGAGTCGCACACACGGGGGAGAGCGAGTCGCACACACGGGGGAGAGCGAGTCGCACACACGGGGGAGAGCGAGTCGCACACACGGGGGAGAGCGGGTCGCACACACGGGGGGAGAGCGGGTCGCACACGGGGGGAGAGCGGGTCGCACACACGGGGGGAGAGCGGGTCGCACACACGGGGGGAGAGCGGGTCGCACACACGGGGGAGAGCGGGTCGCACACACGGGGGAGAGCGGGTCGCACACACGGGGGAGAGCGGGTCGCACACACGGGGGAGAGCGGGTCGCACACACGGGGGAGAGCGGGTCGCACACACGGGGGAGAGCGGGTCGCACACACGGGGGAGAGCGGGTCGCACACACGGGGGAGAGCGGGTCGCACACACGGGGGAGAGCGGGTCGCACACACGGGGGAGAGCGGGTCGCACACACGGGGGAGAGCGGGTCGCACACACGGGGGAGAGCGGGTCGCACACACGGGGGAGAGCGGGTCGCACACACGGGGGAGAGCGGGTCGCACACACGGGGGAGAGCGGGTCGCACACACGGGGGAGAGCGGGTCGCACACACGGGGGAGAGCGGGTCGCACACACGGGGGAGAGCGGGTCGCACACACGGGGGAGAGCGGGTCGCACCCACGGGGGAGAGCGGGTCGCACCCACGGGGGAGAGCGGGTCGCACCCACGGGGGAGAGCGGGTCGCACCCACGGGGGAGAGCGGGTCGCACCCACGGGGGAGAGCGGGTCGCACCCACGGGGGAGAGCGGGTCGCACCCACGGGGGAGAGCGGGTCGCACCCACGGGGGAGAGCGGGTCGCACCCACGGGGGAGAGCGGGTCGCACCCACGGGGGAGAGCGGGTCGCACCCACGGGGGAGAGCGGGTCGCACACACGGGGGAGAGCGGGTCACAAACACGGGGGAGAGACATTTTGATTTTTTATTGTGACTACGTCTAAATTAAACATTTCATCGTGATGACTCATCAAATTGAAAAGTCCGACGCGAATTTTTAATATATCTCGACATTTTCCCTTCTGTGTTATTTTAGGCGGTGTATGATGTATCCTGCCGCGAATTTCTCAAATGTCTCAGCAATTTCCCATCTGTGCATGCATTTTCTCAATTATTGCTGAAACAGAGTCTAAAACCATTGATAAAAATGAAATCAGATGGTGAACTAGAGTCGAGATCAAACTGTGAGAGAGTCTCAATGGTCTTTATGTTACAGGCCTTCGAAAAAGCATTTTGTTTTATAAACAGTAGCTTTAATTGAATTTCCTTCCTGTTTTTTGCAACCGAGTCTAAAACCATGTTAGCGACTGAAAAATGAAATGAGATATCGAATTAGAGTTGAAATAAAACTGTGAGGGAGAGTAAGACACCACGGGCCTAACAAAAGAGGCCTCAAAGCTATGCGAGGAAACAAAATGGTGGTGATTTGTTTTTGAAGCCCCTTCCAGAATGGGTGGAGCTACTTCCTCAACGGAGGAGGCCACACCCACGGACAGACTCACAGACAGACAGAATCACCTACAGAGAATATTATATAGATTGATGTGTAGTTAAGATTGATTGATCATGGGTTTACTGGGGGAACTTGTGCTTTTATCAAACTTTCCTGGACAGTCTTGCTGTGTTCATTTCACGAGAAACATCTCCCTTTTGGGAGCACTGGCCAGTTGTCTCCCCCTTTTAGGGGGTAGTGGTTGGGTGGTGGGGGTTGTGCCCATGACCTGACACTGGTCACAACCAACACGTATGCAAAATGTGGTGGGGATTGGACCAACCTTGTTTTCTTCCGATGATTTTCAGATGTATATACATACAGTGCCCTCCATAAATAGTGGAACAGTGAAGTCCAATTTGTTATTATTGCGATATACTCAAGGAATTTGGACTTGCGATCCAAAGATGAACAGGAGGCAAGAGTACAGAAGGTCTGCTTTAATTTCTTGGTATTTCTACGTGTATATGTTTTACCATTGTAGAACAATATTACTTTTTATGTCCAGTCCGTCCATTTTAGGTAAGCACAAGTATTGGAACAGATCAAGATAAAGTAAATAATGTAGTATAATAGTTAGTATTTGGTTGCATATCCCTTGCATGTGACCCATCGACATCACCAAACACAGGGGGTGATACCACGAAGTGCCACCTAGTAGTGGTAGCAGAGGGTATTACAATTTCCTTTTTTAATTGGGCAACGCTTAGGTAAATTAATTTTGGCAAACGGAACAACTAATTGGTTCATCAGTGGAGCGACGGGTAGGCTCTACTAGTTATCAATAAAGATGAGTGAGCCGTTTCTAGATGCAAGCCGAAGCCATGACACTACCTCCACCATGCTTCACATGTGAGATACTATGCTTTGGATCAAATGCAGTTCCTTTTTTTCTCCACGCTTTCCCCTTTCCATCACTTTGGTAAAGGTTTATGTTGGCCTCATCTGTCCATAAAACTTTTTCAGAACCCCTACTGGCTCACCTCTGTGCTTAATGGCAAATTCTAATGTGGTCTTTCTATTTTTGGTTCTGATGAGATTTGCATCTTGCGGTGTAGCCTTTGTAATTCTGCTGTCAAAATCTTCTGCTAACGGTAGATTGTGATACTTTCACCCCTGCTCTTCACAACTCTGATGATTTTCTGTCGGCTGCAGGTGTTTACATTGGCCTACCTGGCCATTGTCTCTTGCTAAGTACACCAGTAGTTTCTTTTTCATTTCCAAGATATACCAAATTGTATGTTAGATTTGCTATGCCCAATTTTTGTGCCATGGTTCTAATTGAATTCTTCAGTTCTTTCATCTTGCAAATTGTTTGCTTTTCTTTCATAGACAGTTTATGGTCTTAATGTTGGTTTATGCCTACTGACTCCAAAGTCAGTCTCCCAAGACAAAAGCAAAGGCCAGAACCAAGACTAGATATTCACAGCTCTTTTATGTGTGAATGATCAATACAACAAGAAACGCCCATCAGTCATGTGTTCCAATACTTATGCTTACCTAAAATGGGAGGACTGAACATAAAAAGTACTGTTATTCTACAAGTACATTGTGAAATATATATATATAAAGAAATAACAAGAAATAAAAGCAGACCTTCTGTACTCTTGCCTCATATTCATCTTTTGATCTCAAATCCAAATTTCTTCAGTACATAGCAATCTTACTGTAATTCACCAAATATCCATCCATCCATCCGTCTGTCTGTCCATCTGTCTGTTCCCAGGTACTGCAAAAACGGCTGAACCGATCGCAACAAAATTTTGGGTAGGTAATCCTGGGACCCCCTGGAGTAAAATAGGCTATACGTTTTTCCAATTTCAGCTTTGGCCTCCAGCATTTTCAGGTTTGGACTCCCGCCTAACGTTATTGTCCCCGTGTACTGCAAAAACGGCTGAACCGATCACAACGATACACCTCCATGCCCGTGGGATTCTCACGGGTGACCCTACTAGTAACAACAAATTTGACTTCACTGTTCCAATACTTATAGAGCGCACTATACATATTGTTATGTCGGTAGGGCAGAGCAATATCTAGTCAGGTAGATCTGTATAGGTAGGTATTCGACTCACGATAGGCAGTGCCGGATTAAGCCTCGGCTGGCCCTAAGGCACATTTTGAAATTTTAGAGAATGGCCTGAACAATTTAAATTAGATCTCAGGCTCATGGAAATGGACCCCATTTGAACCATTTGAATGAACTGATTCTATGTGCTTTGGGCTGATTTCATGGGCCTTCAAGTACAGAGCGGTATTCGTCCAATCAGTAAATCCCGAGCCAGAAAGCTGTGCACCTCTGTCAGAGGACAACAGAGTGCATGGAAAACAGAAAACGCAAGTTTTGGCAGGAGAATAAACAAGCCAATCACGATCAGCTACCTCCCCATTTGGCAAAACCAGTTTGAAGGCACTGGCATTAAGACAGCGACTCACCCCAGAGTATTCGCGCTTCGTTTCTGGATAACTGTCATGCAAGTTCTGAAAATGGTCAGTGCCCAAGCTGATGCACACATGGCGCAGTTTGTCTGTGATGTTACCAAACAACCCGACATCGTTGGGAATCAGTGGAGTCGATACTGAAGCACCTTCGCCCCTAGTGTCTGTGTCACCATCGTCGGCCAGCCTGTCTTCGACAGGATCAACTGCGGGGGATGTTGAAGGGGAGTCCTTCGTTGAATCTATATCATCATCACCACCAACACCAGCATCTTTCTCCACCACATGGAAAAACGATGTCAATTTATGAGTCGTCTTGAGTAGTTGATCATCCTTATGCTTCTTTTTCTTCAACTCCTGAGCTCGCTCCCAGGCACCTTTGCGTCCTGACATAACGATGGATTGGATCTGCAAATAGAACATCAGATGTACAAGTTTTAAAACCTTTTATTATAAAATACAAACCACATTAAACACTATACAGTGATGTAGCGCACCTTTTTTTTTTTTTTTTTTTTTTTTTGTATACAAGATCGAGGCTCGTGAAAGAGCGAACATTAATCACACAGAAAGACAAACAGACACATAAAACAAATAACATCGGGAGCGGTAGACAAGCGGCAATGGTAGTGAGCGAGCGGCAATGGTAGAGCGAGCGAGCGGCAAGCGAGCGAGCGGCGAGCGAGCGGCATCGGGAGCGGCAATGGTAGCGAGCTCGACTCGCTACCATTGCCGCACCTGTGAGCTCGACTCGTTACCATTGCCACACCTGTGAGATCGACTCGCTACCATTGTCGCACCTGTGAGCTCGACTCGCTACCATTGTCGCACCTGTGAGCTCGACTCGCTACTATTGCCGCACCTGTGAGCAACTCGCTACCATTGCCGCACCTGTGAGCTCGACTCGCTACCATTGCCGCACCTGTGAGCTCGACTCGCTACCATTGCCGCATCTGTGAGCTCGACTCGCTACCATTGCCGCATCTGTGAGCTCGACTCGTTACCATTGCTGCACCTGTGAGCTCGACCCGCTACCATTGTCACACCTGTGAGCTCGACTCGCTACTATTGCCGCACCTGTGAGCAACTCGCTACCATTTCCGCACCTGAAAGCCCGCTTGGAGTTTGGAAAAAGCACCAAAAGGACTCTCAGACTGTGAGAAACAAGATTCTGTGGGCTTTCATGTCTTTCACTGAGGAGAGGCTTCCGTCTGGCCACTCTGCCATAAAGCCCAGATCGGTGGAGTGTTGCAGTGATGGTTGTCCTTCTGGAAGTTTCTCCCATCTCCACACAGGATCTCTGGAGCTCAGCCAGAGTGACCATCGGGTTCTTGGTCACCTCTCTTACCAAGGCCCTTCTCCCCCGATTGCTCAGTTTGGCCGGACGGCCAGCTCGAGGAAGAGTCCTGGTTGTTCCAAACTTCTTCAATTTAAGAATTATGGAGGCCACTGTGCTCTTGGGAACCTTCAATGCAGCAGGATTTTTTTGTGGGCTTCCCCAGATCTGTGCCTCGATACAATCCTGTTTCTGAGCTCTGCAGGCAGTTCATTCGACCTCATGGCTTGATTTTTGCTCTGATATGCATTGTCAGCTGTGAGACCTTATATAGACAGGTGTGTGCCTTTCTAAATCATGTCCAATCAATTGAATTTACCACAGGTGGACTCCAATCAAGGTGTAGAAACATCTCAAAGATCAAGAGAAATGGGAGGCACCCGAGCTAAATTTCAAATGTCAAAGCAAAGGGTATGAATACTTATGTCAATGTGATAGTTCAGTTTTTTCTTTTTAATAAATTTGCAAAACTTTCTAAAATCCTGTTTTCTCTTTGTCATTATGGGGTATTGAGTGTAGATTGATGAGGGAAAAAATGAATATAAACGATTTCAGCATAAGGCTGCAACATAACAAAATGTGAAAAAAGTGAAGGGGTCTGAATATTTTCTGAATGATATATATCTATATATATATATTATATATATATATATATATATATATATATATATATATACATATATATACACAAAGAATTAAGTTAAGCACCCCCCCCGTTTTTTTACAACCTCGCACATTACAAGTTTGTTGTCGTCAAAACAGTGTAATATACCCATGATATTGCTATATTTTCTGGAGAAGTGATATTATGGTCACATAAAAACATAACAATCATGCCGTTTTCAATATTTTATTCTGAATAATTTAAGGTGAAATTTTTTGGGAATTTTAGGCATATTTTCACCTCAATTTAAGTATGGAGCTATAGGTCCATCACGGACAGTGTGGATGACGTTTATGTTTTCTAACGTACAGTCATTGTTCTGAGAAGACCTCTAGCGATCTTTGCGTCAATAACGTGTGTAGGACCCACGTGATCGGATCACTGACTCAACCAATCACTTTTTTTCACTTTGATCACTCAATTTCATCAATGGATAATTGCTAATGTCATACCAATCATTATTTGATCTCACATACCTTAGAATATATGCCAATGTATACATATACACAAAGAATATATATTAGGGGGTGCTTACCTTAATTCGTTGTGTAGGGGTGCTTAACTTAATTCTTTGTGTATACATATATACATATATATTGTTATGTTTTTGGGGTAGGGATGAAATACCTTCATCGAGATAGAATTGTGTAGGTTTAGAATGCTCCGAATGTCGTGAAGAAAAGAACCCACCTCGATGTAAATTAAGTTAGGCCGATTGTCCGGGTAAGAACGTATGTGTGTCTCCATATGAGGAGTGGAGCTATGCTAATTAGGTAGGGCTTAAAGACAAACCCCAGTGTGTAATTGCCCTGTGATTTTTTTTTCCCTTTGTTGTTATTGCATCACAAAGGGTCACCACAATAACTACAACGATCGCACTGTAAATTGACTCATTCGCTCAACGCCGCCCAGGGCTAACCAACACCCAGCACATTTGCCGATCGGTACACAAGCCCTGCCTCACGGCCTTCGACGTCTACCGAACATTCCCGAAGAGAAATTAGACAAAGCCCCACACCCCTCCACCCTCCCCCTCCCGATGTATCGTAATGGGGAGGCCATGCCCCGGGCTTCGTGATCGAGTAGCGCTCGGTAATTGGACAGAGTGTGACGTGAGCGTGGAACATTCGGGAGAAGGCAAAAAGACGCGTCTTGCCATCTTTCTCTCTCTCTCTCTCTCGTACTGGTTCTTGTCGCGAGTGGACGCTGTGGTTTCGGGTGCGCTGGCGAGGAGACGTGTCGGGGCTTTGGGACTTTTTGCAACATGGAAGGAGGAGGTGTTGGTTGACGGTGGTGCCCTGCGGAGAAGGAGGGGGTCGCGATTGAAACAAAGAGGGATCCTGCCTGCTTGTCTCATGCCGGCGGCTGGCTGCGGGCACGATTCTGCGCCATTTTGTGCGTTTCCCGCGTGGTGGTTCGAGGTGACGACCAGCAGCCTTACCAGCCATTTG
>NC_136273.1:5951754-6016754 GCF_964187855.1 Myxine glutinosa | reverse complement strand
ATCACCCTCCCATCACCCTGCCCCATCACCCTGCCCCATCACTCTCCCCCATCACCCTCCCATCTCCCTCCCATCACCCTGCCATCACCCTCCCATCACCCTCCCATCACCCTGCCATCACCCTCCCTTAACTCATCTTACTTAACTTAACATCACCCTCCCTTAATATTACATTAACAATTATAATCATTACAAAATTTACAAATTTCATTACAAATAACAAATTACAAAAAATTATCACCAAATTGAAACAGAATTGAAACAGAGCAGAATTATTTTCGAAACAATTGTTCTTAAATAAACAAAGAATAATAAAAATTGTCTACATGTACATTGTACACACCTTTATGTCGTTAGCACCTCTTCATAAACAACATTGCAGAGGAAACGGCGCTTCTTCTTTGTTTCCTCGTCCTGGGCAAGAATGCGGAGGCTGCTGGATCTGCCAACCCTACAGGCCGCCACGTAGAACTGACAATGGCTGAAGAAGTCTCTTGGGCAGAAGATCCCAACATGGTGTAGCGACTGGCAAAAGAAGTTGTGCACTTTTTTTGATGAATTCTTTTCGAAACAATTTTTCTTCAAGCAATAAATAAAGAATAAAAATTGTCCACATGTACACACCTGTATGTCGTTAGCAGCTCTTCATAAACAACATTGCTGAGGAAACGGCACTTCTCCAGGAGATCCTAACATGGTGTACGACTGCCAAAAAAAGTTGTGCACGTTTTTTTGAAGAATTATTTTCGAAACAATTATTCTTCAATAAATAAATAATAATAAAAATTGTCTACATGTACATTGTACACACCTTTATGTCGTTAGCACCTCTTCATAAACAACATTGCTGAGGAAACGGCGCTTCTTCTTTGTTTCCTCGTCCAGGGCAAGAATGCGGAGGCTGCTGGAACTGCCAACCCTACTGGCCGCCACGTAGAACTGACCATGGCTGAAGAAGTCTCTTGTGCAGAAGATCCCAACATGGTGTAGCGACTGTCCTTGGGATTTATTCACAGTCATGGCAAAGCAGGGTCGTACCGGAAACTGCCGACGCCGCAGAGTGAACGGGAACATGTTGTCAGATGGACTCAAGGTTATGCGTGGAATGAGCAATGTGCGTCCAGAATTGACACCCATCACAGATTGTGCAACCAACAGATTTGGAAGGATCTGAAGTATGATGTACCTTGAGCCATTGCAGTGCCCGCTTTGCTGGTCGAAGTTTCGCAGCAGCATGATTACCATACCCACCTTGAGAGAGATTCGATGTGGAGGCATACCAGATGGACAGAGGGTGTTCAGGAACTCAGGCGGATACAAATGATCACCCTCAGATTCCGCTGTATCGACGCTACAGCAAACATGTTCCTCCCCTGGAAATATGGTCGTCATGTAGGCATTTACCTGATCGACTTCGGAATTGGTCGGACATAGTATAACACGCTCGCATAGCCACTTGGGGTTGCTAATGTTGTTATACAAGTCTTCGTACACCCAAGTGACAATATCCTGAAGTTTTTCACCTGGAAGAATGAGCGGTTCCCTGAGCTCAATAGCAAATTCACCCTCTTCTGGATTGACAGGAATCTTCCCTTCACCCAGATCCAGCAGGAATTTTGCAAAAGCAGATTCGTCCTGTTGTTCTCCAGCACCCTGCATGATCCTCATGTTTACTCTGAGACGAAGTATCTGCACTTTTCTCCACAGGTATGAGCTCTTGAAGCACCTTCCAACTATGTCAATACGGCTACCGTGTGGCACAACAGTAAGGATCTGCCTCCAGTCACCACTGAAAACCATTGTGATGCCGCCAAATGGTTCCTCTGAGCCCCGAAGCCACTGGAATGTTCGATCTGCTGCCTCCAATGCGCGACGATCCATCATTGAAACCTCATCCACCCCCATTAGATTAGTCATGCGTATGAGTGCTGCAGTGGTGTCATTTTCACTGATGTTGCAAGTGGACTCATCAGTGAGAATGAGAGGACACTTGGTCCTACTATGGAAGGTGGCCCCTTTAGGCAGCAGCGTAGCTGCAATACCACTTGCAGCAGTTGCAAGAGCCACTTTGCCCATTGCTCGCACTTTGTTGAGTATATGAGACAATGTGAATGTTTTCCCAGTCCCACCACTTGCATCAACTGCAAGCATGCAGCCATGTCCGTGTTCCACACTCCGCATCACTTTATCGACAACAACGCGCTGCTCGTCATTAAGAAGGCACTCTGTTTGAGCGATGTGAGCCTCAAGTTCTCCTATATTGTGCACTGTTTCGTGCTCGATGACGCGCGGAATGCGAGACTGGAAATGAACTGGTTCAGGCTCAGGAAGGCCAAAGGTCTTACTGAGCGAAAAGCCGTGGCACTCAACTTTGTTCCTCAGCTCTAGTAGCACTGCACTCACAATGCGTCCATTTGGTTCATTCACACCTGCTGCACGCATGAAGTCCTCGCACAGCACATACTTGTGCCTTTCCCAGAACTGCACGTGGTTGCCTCTGAGAACGAATATGAGCATGTTGGCAAATACTTCGCGGACTGCAGGGCCAAATGCAATATTTGCAGCCTCTTCCATAACAGAATCCACCTCCTGGTCATTGTCAACGATGCCATATGCAATGCAGGCTGCCAGATAGGTCTCCATGACCCTACCACCAACACGACGGAGATCCTGAAAGCATGTGGGGCCAGGCACGCGGTACAGTAGCATGCGGAGATAGTACAACTCGGCAGTATGTGAGTTGACGGAAATAATGGGGAGCCGCCCAACCGTATCAGCCTTACGGTTATCCTGGAAACTCAGCCTTCTCTTCCGCAATTGAAACCTTTTCCTCAAGTAGGTGAAGTGTTGGAATACATCTGGATATAGAACATGACGCATGTGTGGATGGAGATTCATGGCTTCGAAAAAGGCGGTGAGGGTTGTTGCAGGGGGTCCTGACTCTGCCACGTTCTGTACGGCACCTTCGTCATTGAACGTGATCACCTGCTCATCCTGTAGATGGAGTGCCAGCATCTCGACTGGTGGGTACTTGCGTTGAATGGGGAAATCGTATATGCGCCAGTATCCCTCAGATGCGGTGATGTAACGCCCTAGTTCGTAGCGTGCCACTTCATCATGTCGTAATGCATCTCGCATCCTCTCATGAGGCTCCAGTCTGACCAGGCACTGGTCCGGGCCCTTTTCAAGGTATTTGTACAGGTACTTGACACAGGTGACAGCACAGACGATCTCAAGGTTGATGTGAGCATCGTACCTGAGGACAATATATGGATTGTAAGGCACAACCCATGCATTGTTAACTAATACGTTAGCACCGCCTCGTATTGTCTTCATGATGGGATCACCAGGTGCTGCTTCTGCCCGTCTTCTGTACAGGGGATAGGAGTCATCAGAGAAGCTTGTCGTTTGTCGTAGGGCTTTGGGATAGTCCTTTGTGCACTTCCGGTCTGCCATGCAAGGGCTCAAGATGTTCCATTCCCCACATGGGCCGTGAATCATGTGTGATGTCACGATACGGTGTAGTTCCGGATTTGTGAGTCTGTCAGGAATCTCAGCAGAGACCACGCGATCGACATCTGCTGGTGTTCTGGGCTTGTCGCGAGGTACCACGGTCAGGAGCATGTGTATCTGGGGAAGGTGACGCTTTTGCGTTTCCTTCACCATCACGTAAGCGTCCACATGCCCCAAGATGTCATGCTTGAGGATGTCTGCGAGGAGTGCTTCCACCTTCATATGAAACACCCGGGCGATGATATCAGGTCTTGCATTGGGTGGCTGGCCCTCAAAAACCGATTCTTTAATTTCTGGCCACTTTGGGTTGCAGGTGAATGTTAGGAAAAAGTCTGGTTTTCCCTTGACTCGGACTAAAGCCATTGCATCCTGAAACTCTTTGGCATACCAACGTGGCGACCCATAAATTGACGGTGGCAGAATGGTGAGGCGTCCAGGTAGCACCTCAGCATCACTGTTCAACGCATCAACGATGATCTTATACTTTTCTGCCTTAATTGACTTCTGGTTGCAGCGAATCCAATTGAGACGGTGTGACTCAATTTTTGCCATCATGTCGCATACGTACTGCTGTGTCAACTTTCCACCACGAAGCAGTAGATTGAAGTGATGAGTAGGATCAGGTACTTGTAGATGGTAGCGGTAGAAAGTTGTTGGCGTTGTCCCTGCCAACTCAGTGTGGTACCCCTGAGAGCCGCAGGGTAGCAGAAGTATGTATGATAGTGGGTCATACGCTGGATGCATGGCGTCTATTGTCTGTAAACCTCCTCCTCTGAGGTGAACAGCGACTGCCAGCCTTCCAAACTGCTCTGTTGTCATTGCCCCTGGAGCAATGACAGCCACATCGCTGTCTGGTGAGGGAAGGTTGACGGTACCATGATGAAGGTCTCGGCGCCGCGTGCGACCTGTTAACACAATATTCAGTTCATTGGCGCTATCATTATGAACCACATACTCAATGGCTGATTTGAATTGCTGGACGTATGGGTTGCACTCATGAATGGCCTGTTGTGCTCTTAGCAAAAACTGCTCATTCAGGCCACTGTTCGAGGTGTGGGCACGACGATAATCCAGCTCATGGGCTGGATCGTGAAAGTAGATCTGAGCAAAGCGTGGGGTACAACCCAGATCGGCAAGAGGAGCACCAATGTAATGGTAAACCTTACCTTGTATGCGCACTCCTGGATTGAAGCCAGGCATACGTATCTCTCGGACACCGATACTTGCCATTGCCAGCGCGTTGTTGTACTGTTTCGCGTGCTTCACAAAGTCCTGGTTAAGGAAAAGGTTTTTAATAGCATCTGGAGGTTGTGATGGAATTGAACCGGGTTTTGGATTCGTAGGATCATGCATAAGATCGACCTTGCCGTGGTTGCAGCAAAATCCTCTTCTCTCCTCATTCCACACCAAAGCAGCACAATGCGAGCATTTAGTGCATTGAAATATTGAGGTCCTGCTCAACGCGTGCCTGTACTCACCATGAAGTACCTCTCGGAAGAAATCGGTATCATCGTATCGAGCAAGGTTGCGATTGTCATGGTGAGCCTGCTCTAATCTCACACGGTGTACATCCTGATGGCGCAGGGCATCCCTTACTTGCCGGTCTTCTCGCTGGTGAGGGATTTCTTCTGCACGACGCCTTGCCTCGCGTTCAGTGTTGTCTGCGAAGCGAGCTGTCCGTTCCTCATCCGTTTCTTCTGCACGACGCCTTGTCATGCGTCCAGTGTTGTCTGCCAAGCGAGCAGTCCGTTCTTCATCCGTTTCAGCTGCACGACGACTTGTCACGCGTCCAGTGTTGTCTGCCAAGCGAGCAGTCCGTTCTTCATCCGTTTCAGCTGCACGACGCCTTGTCACGCGCGTAACGTCGCGTGTCAAGCGAGCAGCGCGTTCTTCATCCGTTTCTTCTGCACGACGCCTTGTCATGCGTCCAGTGTTGTCTGCCAAGCGAGCAGTCCGTTCTTCATCCGTTTCAGCTGCACGACGACTTGTCACGCGTCCAGTGTTGTCTGCCAAGCGAGCAGTCCGTTCTTCATCCGTTTCAGCTGCACGACGCCTTGTCACGCGCGTAACGTCGCGTGTCAAGCGAGCAGCGCGTTCTTCATCCGTTTCTTCTGCACGACGCCTTGTCATGCGTCCAGTGTTGTCTGCCAAGCGAGCAGTCCGTGCTTCATCCGTTTCAGCTGCACGACGACTTGTCACGCGCGTAACGTCGCGTGTCAGGCGAGCAGCTCGTTCTTCGTCAGATTCCATTGCGCGTGCACGAAGTGCAGCTTCGTTCCTTCGTTCTCGTAAACGACGACTCGATTGGGGCATTGTCTTTATCTACAATCTATCTATAAGATAGACAGTAAGTATATAGACGGTAAGTATAATATAGATAAGATAGAATAGATAGAGCTAACAATAAGACAGTGGTAAGATACAATCGAGACAGTAACTCGGCACTTTCGTAAGGCCGGAAGTGAAGTCTTCACTGTCCGGAAGTTCGCATGTCGCAGTTACGATTATTCGCCATTTAGTGTTAATGCCCAATTATTCAATTAGCGCCAACGTATTTTGGCTTTTTGCAATTTAATCGCAAGGAATCAATCAATTCAATTTAAACTAGAACGGGCACTCGGTAGAGCGCATACCTTCGCCGCAGCTACTGTTCTGTACTTGGCATGGGAGTGTAGGGAACAGAACAGTGAACAGTTTGGTGCTGATTTCATGCAAATCGGATAAGAATTGACCGAGTTATGACAAAAAACGCACATTTTGCAAGGTCGTGACCCCCCTGACCTTTGATCCCCAACCGCTAACAAGGGTAATGTCTTCACTGGGTCATGTCGTATATCACAAGATCGGGCATTGAATTCTGAACATTTTGGCATTAGTTGCATGCCAATTGGATAAAAATTGACCGCGCTATGGTAAAAATACGATTTTGACCTTTTCGTGACCTTGACCTTGACCTTTGACCCGATTGCTCCCAAAATCTAATCAAATGTGTCCGTATAATAACCAATCATCCCACCAAATTTCATGCAATTCGGTTGAATACTTTTTGAGTTATGCGAATAACATACACACACACACACACACACAGACATACAAATAAATACACAGCGATCAAAACATAACCTTCCGCTTTTGCGAAGGTAAAAATGAAAAGGAAAAGCATTAATAGCCTACGCAACAACGTGTTCTGTGATTGGCTGCCGGAAGTGAAGTCTTCACTGTCCGGAAGGTCGCATATCGCAGTTACGATGAATCGCAAATTAGTTTTAATTAGTTTTAAAACATAGTTTAACGCCAACATAGTTTGCCAACGTGAAATAAATGAATACGCTCTCAAATGTGCCGTCCGAGGCAGAGTCTGTTCGGCACGTTCGGCACACGTGATAGCTCGCTGCTCTCTGATTGGTTGAATCGTTTTTTGGACATAGCTCGGTAACTACTTCTCCGATTCGCATATCGCAGGTCGCATATCGCAGTTACGATGAATCGCAAATTAGTTTTAATTAGTTTTAAAACATAGTTTAACGCCAACATAGTTTGCCAACGTGAAATAAATGAATACGCTCTCAAATGTGCCGTCCGAGGCAGAGTCTGTTCGGCACGTTCGGCACACGTGATAGCTCGCTGCTCTCTGATTGGTTGAATCGTTTTTTTGGACATAGCTCGGTAACTACTTCTCCGATTCGCATATCGCAGGTCGCATATCGCAGTTACGATGAATCGCAAATTAGTTTTAATTAGTTTTAAAACATAGTTTAACGCCAACATAGTTTGCCAACGTGAAATAAATGAATACGCTCTCAAATGTGCCGTCCGAGGCAGAGTCTGTTCGGCACGTTCGGCACACGTGATAGCTCGCTGCTCTCTGATTGGTTGAATCGTTTTTTGGACATAGCTCGGTAACTACTTCTCCGATTAATATGAAACCTTGAAAAGGCACATCCTCAGGTCCCCAGCAATATACCTGGCAAGGTTAAAGTATATCGGACCTGTGGTTGTCGAGAAACAGCGGTCACAGACACACAGACATACACACAGACAAACACACACACAGAGATTACTGGAATTATAGATAGATTAAAGCATTAATTGTTGAATCTTACTTTTCTTGTATTGTGGATTTTGCTGTCCCGTTTCTGTGTCTGTGGGATTGGATAACCCCTGCGTGTGTTCCGATCAGGTAAGACCTCGTACCTTCCCGCGCGTGTCACGACCGCCAAGTTGGGTATACGCCTCGGAGTTAAAGCTCGTTTTGGCCATTCGTCCTCTTTGGGTCTTGAACCCAGGGACACACCAATAATCCAATATATATATATATATATATATATATATATATATATATATATATATATATATATATATATATATATCTGTAATCTAGTTCTCCAACCTAATGAGCGGACAAGGACAACATGACGTCATCGCCATGCACGATGATGACGGTCATGTTGTCCGCTCATTAGGTTGGAGAACCAGATTACAGATACCATTATTAGTAACTCCCAACCGCAACCAGGTCGACTCCCTATGATGAGTGGATACCAGAGATAACGTCACCCGCGTGGCAGGCGGTGCGTATCGCTCCCAGCAAGGTGCAGCAGCAGCTGTATGGGACACCTTGCTGGCGGTTCTCCACTGATGATATGAAGGTCGCATAGTGACTGATATATATATATATATTACGTATATATATATATATATATATCTATATATATAAAGTAGAGTTGGCCTCTGTGTCTGTATCCTGATCTATCTACGATCTCTAAGATCTCGAGAACCCGTGGACGGATTTGCGAGCGGAAAGTACTGTTCGACTCGGGATGGTCCCAGGAATGTCACGGAGACATAAACATTTTAAAAATTTCGGGTTTTTAAAATTAGCGTATTATTAGCACTAGCAGAAGAGAGAGGGATTCGAAGGGAGGGAGCGCAGCGCTTCTAGCGCTTCTGACTACAGCACACCTTAAAATTAAAAAAAACTTCGGGTTTTAAAATTAGTGTGTTACGCGTAATTAGCGCTAGCAGAAGAGGGAGGGAATCTAAGGGAGGGAGCGCAGTGCTCCCTCAGCGCTTCTGTTAGCGTAATTAGCGTATTTCGGAACGTTAATTTTTCAACTTCATTATTCGGAATCAGTACGTCCCAGAGAACCTTCGTAATGTTAATTTTTCAACTTCATCCGATTGACATGGGACCAACGGCATGTGACAAAGAGTGAAACATACAGGCTACATTTATTTGACGACAATGAGTTCCGACTTCCGACCTCGGTGGGATGACAGGCTGAGTCAACCCCCCTGGTGTGAAGGGGGAGGAGGAGGGGAGGGGGAAGAGAAGGGGAGGGAACGAGGGGAAGGGGATGGGAGGGGGGGAGGGGGAGGGGGAAGGGGGAGGGGGAGGGGGAGGGGGAAGGGGGGAGGGGAGGGGGGGAGGGGAACGGGGGGGGAGGGGGAGGGGAGGGGCCCTTCTTCCCCTGGGCACCCCGCACCCTTCCCTCCCCCCTTCCCCTCCCCCCTCCCCCTCCCTCCCCCTCCCCCCCCATTCCCCTCCCCTCCTCTTCCCCTCCCCTCCTCCTCCCCCGCTTCCCCCTCCCCCCTCCCCCCCGTTCCCCTCCCCTCCTCTTCCCCCTCCCCTCCTCCTCCCACTCCCGTGCAAAGCCGGGTACCTCTGCTAGTATATATATATATATATACGTATATATATATATATATATATATATATATATATATATACGTATATATATATATATATATATATATATATATATATATATATATATATCTATAATTCCAGTAATCTCTGTGTGTATGTTTGTATGTTTGTATGTTTGTATGTTTGTCTGTGACCGCTGTTTCTCGACAACCACGGGTCCGATATACTTGAAACTTGCCAGGTATATTGCTGGGGACCTGAGGATGTGCCTTTTCAAGGTTTCATATTAATCGGACAAGTAGTTACCGAGCTATGGCGATTTCTTTACCAAACTCCGCAAGCCGTTCGCTTTGGACCAAACCATTTCATGTAAATAGAGGGGGGGGATTGTCACCGTACTCGCAAGCCGTTCGCTTTGGACCAAACCATTCATGTAAATAGAGGGGGGGGATTGTCACCGTACTCGCAAGCCGTTCGCTTTGGACCAAACCATTTCATGTAAATAGAGGGGGGGGATATAATTTTAGATAGATATATAGTACGGGCATGCCCTAGTATATATAATTCCAGTAATCTCTGTATGTCTGTGTGTTTGTCCATGCTTGGCGATAGCAGATCTTTCTGGGTGATTACACTCAAAGGCCTTGTGGTGTTCATTAATGCGCTGGCCTAAGGTTCTTCCAGTCTCGCCTATGTATTCTCCACCACAGTCACATGGAATGGTGTATACCACACCTGTGCAATCATTCTTCAGTCTTTTGTCTTTGACCTTGGTCAGTGCACGTCTCAAGGTGTATATAGGTTGGTAGTTGACCCTCCCCCCGACCAGTCTCAAAATCCTGCCAATCCTTTGAGATACCCGTGGCACAAATGGTAGCACGCAGAAGCCCTTAGGTGGTTCCTGTGGCACATCCTGGATTATTGGAGCCGCCAGTACCATTTCATTTTTTGGGCAGAGGTGGTCTGGGTAGCCATTGGCTTTCAATACCCATTTGAGATGCTTGATCTCTCTCCTTTTGCCCTTCAAGGTGGACGGTATATTCCTTGCCCTTTTTACGAGTGTATTCACCACAGCTCTTTTATGGTGCAGTGGATGGCAAGACGTGAAATCGAGGTAACGCTCGGTCTGGGTGGGTTTCCTATATAGTGCGGTACTTAAGCTTCCATTGAGGTTCCTCCTCACCAAGACGTCCAAAAATGGAAGCGACCCATCCTGTTCTTCCTCACAGGTGAACTTGATGGAAGGAAACATTCCACTGAATGTGGCCAATATACTAAAGTACCTCGTGGGAAAAACCGACCGAGGATTGCGCAACAGCTCCGAGTTTGTGGACAAAATAACACACACCACGATCCATCCACACGAATCCATGGTGTCCTTTGACGTCATTTCGCTATTCACTAACGTGCCCACAACCCTGGCGATTGATGTGGCGAGACAGAGGCTAATGGAGGATGATTGCTGGAAACAGGCCGCCGACAAGTTGAATGTTGATGACGTTTGTCACCTCCTCAGCACTTGTCTGTCTTCCACCTATTTTGTCTTTGACAGCACATTTTACAAACAGGTGTTCGGCACTGCGATGGGCTCCCCGGTGTCTGCGGTGGTTGCCAATATGGTGATGGAAGAGCTGGAAACACGCACCATCCCATCTCTCCCAACACAGCCACGTGTCTTGTACCGCTATGTCGATGACACTTTTGTCATCTGCCCCAGCATGGCTGTTAATGCAATCCAGGAGGGCATCAGTGGAATGTTTCCTTCCATCAAGTTCACCTGTGAGGAAGAACAGGATGGGTCGCTTCCATTTTTGGACGTCTTGGTGAGGAGGAACCTCAATGGAAGCTTAAGTACCGCACTATATAGGAAACCCACCCAGACCGAGCGTTACCTCGATTTCACGTCTTGCCATCCACTGCACCATAAAAGAGCTGTGGTGAATACACTCGTAAAAAGGGCAAGGAATATACCGTCCACCTTGAAGGGCAAAAGGAGAGAGATCAAGCATCTCAAATGGGTATTGAAAGCCAATGGCTACCCAGACCACCTCTGCCCAAAAAATGAAATGGTACTGGCGGCTCCAAGAATCCAGGACGTGCCACAGGAACCACCTAAGGGCTTCTGCGTGCTACCATTTGTGCCACGGGTATCTCAAAGGATTGGCAGGATTTTGAGACCGGTCGGGGTGAGGGTCAACTACCAACCTATATACACCTTGAGACGTGCACTGACCAAGGTCAAAGACAAAAGACTGAAGAATGATTGCACAGGTGTGGTATACACCATTCCATGTGACTGTGGTGGAGAATACATAGGCGAGACTGGAAGAACCTTAGGCCAGCGCATTAATGAACACCACAAGGCCTTTGAGTGTAATCACCCAGAAAGATCTGCTATCGCCAAGCATGGAATAAGGGCGGGCCATGTTCCTCTATGGGACGATGTGAACGTGCTGGCGGCATCCCCAAACCGGGCCAGGAGGCGAATACTGGAGGCCTGGCACACTGGCCAAACGCGGGCACCATTGACAGAGGAGACTGTGGCGTTACCACAGGCATACGGACCTCTCATGCATAAGTACACCAGAGACACACCGATGCGTGGAGGAGGACAAAGACAAAGTGGGACATAGCCGACACAGGCAACACGAACAACAAAACACAATACACCGCTCAAACACGCACAAAACACTTGCAACATAAGCCGAGCATGGGTCCATGGTCACGAGGTCTCGCAACGCAGCTTTGTGATTGGTTGATAGAATAGGCCCACCCCTCCCCCCAGATATATCTGGGAGGAGGTGAACAAGGGAACTTCTCTTGATGAAGGCTAGTGGAGGCTCAGCGCACGCTGGGTTGCTGGCCGAAACGTTGAGTTTTTAAAGACAAAGCTATAGGTTGGAGAACGGAAAAATGGATATCGTGGATATATATATATATGTATATATATATATATATATATATATATATATATATATATACATATATATATATATATATATATATATATATATATACATATATATATATATATATATATATATATATATATACATATATATATATATATATATATATATATATATATATATATATATATATATATATATATATATATATATATATATATATACATAGGGATAGATCTATATATATATATATATATATATATATATATATATATATATATATACACAAAGAATTAAGTTAAGCACCCCTACACAACGAATTAAGGTAAGCACCCCCTAATATATATTCTTTGTGTATATGTATACATTGGCATATATTCTAAGGTATGTGAGATCAAATAATGATTGGTATGACATTAGCAATTATCCATTGATGAAATTGAGTGATCAAAGTGAAAAAAAGTGATTGGTTGAGTCAGTGATCCGATCACGTGGGTCCTACACACGTTATTGACGCAAAGATCGCTAGAGGTCTTCTCAGAACAATGACTGTACGTTAGAAAACATAAACGTCATCCACACTGTCCGTGATGGACCTATAGCTCCATACTTAAATTGAGGTGAAAATATGCCTAAAATTCCCAAAAAATTTCACCTTAAATTATTCAGAATAAAATATTGAAAACGGCATGATTGTTATGTTTTTATGTGACCATAATATCACTTCTCCAGAAAATATAGCAATATCATGGGTATATTACACTGTTTTGACGACAACAAACTTGTAATGTGCGAGGTTGTAAAAACACGGGGGGGGGTGCTTAACTTAATTCTTTGTGTATATATATACATATATATATATATAGGGATAGATCGATAGATATATATATATATATATATATATATATATATATATATATATATATATATATATATATATATATATATATATATATATACTGTATATATATATATGGGGGTTTTTTTTTTAATAGATATGGATTAATCAGAAGTCTTCGTCCATGAACTTAGTTTTTATTTTTATTTTTTTAAATTAAATCAGGCAGTGGTTTGTGTCTAATATCTGTGATTGTCTTTGCAGTGTTATCTTGTTGATGCTGTCCCAAAAAACGGTTGTACGCCAATGGAACCACCTCCTCCACTGGGTGTCAATGAAACCGTTTTGCGATTTGTTGCACTGATTCAACGCCACAACTGTCCCTTTGATAAAAAGGTACGAATGGTGGAGGTGAAGTGGATACGCGGAGACGAGGAACTGTATTAAAGAAGTGACTTTGCTTGGAGTGTTACGAGTGTGTTACGAGACGTTGAGTGCCAACCTCTGTGTTCAGGTCCTGCATGCACAACAGGCTGGTTTTCAAGTTGCCATTGTTTATAATGTGAACTCTGACCTCCTCCTAACGATGAAAACATCAAACGGTAAGATTGCATTTGACGTTTTGATCATTATGACACTGGTTCAAGAACCTGCGTTTTATATTCTCATTTTGCAGATCATAAGTTGATTTAGAAACATCTATTTTCTCTCTAACTTATCTTTATTTCTCTCTCTCTCGCGTCTCCATGTGAGCATTCATTTTTAATGTGATATTTAATAGCGATCAAACGTGTAACGGTGCGTTGACATGTAACGTGGGCGAAGGCAGATCCATCATTAATGCATTTGCATCAAATTATGTTTTCTAGTTTTTGGTTGTTTTAATAATTGTAAAATAAAGATGGATTGCTGAAAGCTTGTGGGTGGGAAAAATGTCCAACAAGATGCCACACACCAACCTTTGAGGTTCGATTCCTGAGCTGACTACAAACTGGTGGATTGATGCTTTCCAGGCATGGCGTTGCATCACCAAGTGCACTGCCATCATGCTTTGAAGAATGTTGTCACCCAGCCGGCTTGTTCCATTAATAACTACAATGGCGCTCGGTAGAGCACATACCTCCGCCACGCAATGCCGCATCCAGTAGAACATGCTAGGCTCGATAACCTTTTTTGAAATATCATGCTATATATCATTTTTGGCCCTATCTCTCAATGCTGAAGAATCGGTTTACAAATTTAAAAAAATAACTCTTGTATCTAGATCTGGATCTTCACCAAAATCGAATCAATTTGTCCTCGTCACAAACCCTACCTGTTCACCAAGTTTCATCTGAATCCGTTGATAACCTTTAGAGATATCCTGCTACATATTGGTTTTAGCCCTGTCCTGTCACTCAATGGTGAAGAATCACTTTTTAAAAATATCGGTTCCGGATTCAGATCTTCACCAAAATCGAATCAGTTAGTTTTTGTCACACACCCATGTCCACCAAATTTCCTCCGAATCGGTTCACAACTTTATTCTGCACACAAACAGAGAAACAGATACGGATGAAAACATAACCTCTGTCCAAATTCGGTGGGGAGAGGTAACAATATCGAGAGCGAAGTCAATGTTGCCCTATCGCAAATCCCCACGCTTTCCACCTAAAGCAAAGTTTAAAGATGGTAAAATGTTCCACCAAGAATGACCCAGTATCAAATTTTTAATTTTAAAATTTCCCCCGTTTTGATCCCTGTGACCTTAAGCCGCCACCCCCTGGGGCATGAACCCAGGGGTGAAATCCAAAAGATCGTTATATATTTCATGCATTGCCCAATGTCGCCGGTGGGGCTAAACTCTATACCAGGGGTCAGGGGGTGGGGCTAAACTCTATACCAGGGGTCAGGGGGTGGGGTTAAACTTTATACCAGGGGTCAGAGGGTGGGGCTAAACTTTATATCAGGGGTCAGGGGGTGGGGCTAAACTCTATACCAGGGGTCAGGGGGTGGGGCTAAACTTTATACCAGGGGTCAGGGGGTGGGGCTAAACTTTATACCAGGGGTCAGGGGGTGGGGCTAAACTTTATACCAGGGGTCAGGGGGTGGGGCTAAACTTTATACCAGGGGTCAGGGGGTGGGGCTTGCACCTTTGTGCCATGTGGTGATAATCACTACCAAGTTTGGTGAATTTCTGCACAACCGTTTAGGAGGAGATAGCGTGACGAATGGACGGATTGAGCTGATTACATTTTGATCATCATGAGAAGGGATTTTCTTTTTCAAAAAGCTTGTGGATAAAAAGGGATTGCTTGGGAATGGGGTCATTTCGGGTAAAAGAGATCATGGCTATGGATGGGGGATGACCTGGGGTAGTGGTGAACACCTGTCTTGAAGATTGTGATCGCTAGGTTGATATGTAATAAATTTGGTTTTATTATTCACCTTCATACTGTATAAGCTGACTCTTATCCTGGTTCTTTGCAGTTTCAGACAGGGCATTACTTAATTGAACGTACCATCCTCTGGATGAGATGTTGAGCTGTCATAGTGTACCATTCTCTGGATGAGATGTTGAGCTGTCAGAGTGTACCATTCTCTGGATGAGATGTTGAGCTGTCATAGTGTACCATTCTCTGGATGAGATGTTGAGCTGTCATAGTGTACCATTCTCTGGATGAGATGTTGAGCTGTCAGAGTGTACCAATTTGTACCATTCTCTGGATGAGATGCTGAGCTGTCAGAGTGTACCATCCTCTGGATGAGATGTTGAGCTGTCAGAGTGTACCATTCTCTGGATGAGATGCTGAGCTGTCAGAGTGTACCATTCTCTGGATGAGATGTTGAGCTGTCATAGTGTACCATTCTCTGGATGAGATGTTGAGCTGTCATAGTGTACCATTCTCTGGATGAGATGTTGAGCTGTCATAGTGTACCATTCTCTGGATGAGATGTTGAGCTGTCAGAGTGTACCAATTTGTACCATCCTCTGGATGAGATGTGGAGCTGTCAGAGTGTACCATTCTCTGGATGAGATGTGGAGCTGTCAGAGTGTACCATTCTCCGGATGAGATGGTGTACCATCTGCTAACATTCACTGATGGATTACAAAGATCTCACAGTACTGTTTTGACAAGATGAGGCCATCATGTGCCCGTACTCTTGCCAAATTCTAAATTCTCACCTTGATCTACAGACACACTGCATTAGCCAGGTACTGAATGTGCATAATGACGATGATGATGATTATGATGGCATGTTCCATGTGTTTCAGTAACTATGCGGAAAAACATCAATATCCCTTCTGTGTTTGTTGGGCAGAAAACAGCCACTCTGTTGTCTGACTACACATATGGCACTGGGTGAGTGTTAGTATTTTATTTATTTTTTTTACAAGCAAATAAAGTGCAGTCGGACCCCGCTATTCGCGGTTCCGCTATTCGCTGTCCGCTATTCGCGGCACTTTCCAGAAAGGTATCCCTCGTGAATAGCGGGGTCCGACAATACTTTATTTTCATCACAAATACCACTGCAGTGTTTGTGGGGGGATTTTAGAAACATTAAGCAGGTGATCGTATTAAAAATAACAAAGTACCTCTGTTGCTTCGATGGGAATGTAGGTGTGTTTATTGTTACTTTGTATCTGAACCAGGTCATGGTTACTGCTCAATCCAGAGTTTACGATACCAATGGAGTATTACCTCATTCCCTTCCTTGCCATTGTGGGAATATCCTTTTTGGTGTTGGTTATCTTCATGGTAAGTGAGTCACTTTGCAATTGCTAACCTTGTGTGTGGAGGAATGATGTTGAGCAGAGAGGAAATGGCTGAGTTTGGGGTAGGTGAGTGGTCGTGGTGGTGGTGGTGGTAGTAGTAGTAGTGGTGGTAGTAGTAGTGTAGTGGTGGTGGTAGTTGTGGTTGTGGTAGTAGTAGTAGTGGGGGTAGTAGTGGGGGTAGTAGTGGAGTTGTTAGTAATGGTGTCGATGAAGCTATTCATGAGTGATCTTGTGTTCTCTTTCAGGCAGTTAGGTTAGCGAGGGATCGCACGAGGGTGCGGAGGAGCCGTCTGGGCCGCGAGCAGTTGCAGCAGATTCCGACGCACACATTCCAAAAGGGTGAGGCAATTTAACATTGGTTTTGTGTTGGCAGAAGGAATGCAGTTTGTGAAATAGAAGAAAATTCCAGAAATTTGTATTTTACATCATCATAAGGTTATGGTTCTAATTCTGCATATGGAAGTGCTCCAATTAACTGTCCTTCAACGGATACAAGTTTTCTTTATGTCGTGGATATGTTGGACACTGTTCACGATACCAACTGACCAAGGCTCAGACATTTAAAAAACTTTTAACAATTTCTTCTTCCTGAGGATTGTTGAAAACATGAACATTTCCTCTCTTGGAAAGGGTTTGCATAATGACAACAGGATGGTTGAGGACAAACAGGTGTGCTTTGAGGACAAACAGGTGTGCTTTAGGCAAACTGACATTGTTAGGTTCAGGTACAACCAATCATGACTAGATATTCGGTTTTGCAACAGCTCAGGTGTTAATACAACAACAACACAACAACATGCATTTTAAAAGGCCATTTTCCCTGCTAGAGCGGGGGTTAGCCTTGCGGTCCCCATGTCGATCTCCATTTTGCCCTATTTTCTGCATCTCTCCTTGTTAACCCCCTTGCCCGCATTTCTTCTTCCACCATCTTTAGCCAAGTCTTTCTCGGTCTTCCCCGTCCTCTACTTCCGTCTACATTAATTTCCATCACTCTTCTCAACCAGTCACTTTCATCCTTCCTCAACACATGACCAAACCATCTCAACCTGTTCCTCTTCACAGCATCAATCACAGGCAATATTCCCATCATCTTTCGCAATTCATCATTTGTTTTCCTCTCTCTCAACGATACTCCGCACATCCGTCGAACCATTCGCATTTCCACCCTTTCCAACCGTCGTTGCTGCTCTACGTTCATTACCCATGTCTCGCTCCCATAAATCATAACACTTCTCACACATGCAGCATACACCTTTCCCTTCAGCTTCAACGACACTCCCCTCATCATCAGCACGCCACTCAATTCCCGAAACTTCTTACATGCACATCTCACTCGAGCAACCATTGCCGAGTCTGATCCACCTTCTCCATTCAGCATGTCTCCGAGGTAGCAAAATGTTTTCACACCTTCCAGCTTCACGCCGTCTCCAAGATCCAACTCAACATTTCCTCCATCTGCAGCTCCCTCTGTGCACACCTTACATTTGAATGTAGCTGCCACACTGGTTAATGACCCTCAGACTACTACATTTTTGATGAACCCACTCAGCGCACATTGTACACTGAATGGAGTTCACTCCGACACCCTTCCTACACACAGCACAGGGCCACTTCCCAGTTCTTTCCACCTCACCACATGCTTTACCACTTGCCATCACCTTCGTCTTTCCGATATTCACCTTCAGACCTTTTGTCTCCATACATTCCTTCCACGTGTTCATCTTTTCCTTCAGTCCATCCATACTTTCCGCAATCAACACCAGATCATCTGCATACAACAACTCCCACGGTAAACCCTCCTTTACGTTCTGAGCCAGCACCTCCATCACAGCTACAAATAGTAGTGGACTTAGTACCGACCCCTGATGCACTCCCACCTTCACATCAAACTCACCACTGTTCCCGTCCTTCGTCCTTACAGCTGTGCGCGCTCTTTTGTACATTGCCATCACTACTCTGATCAACCATTCCTCCACTCCTAACTTCCTCAATGCCCATGTCAATACTTTGCGTGGAACCCAATCGAATGCTTTCTCCAGATCAACAAACCCAAGAAACAACTTCTTCCTCTTCTCCATGTACTTCTCCTACAACTGCCTCACAATGAAAAGTGCGTCTGTCGTTCCTCTTCCTGGCATGAATCCAAACTGCATTTCGTCGATCTTCACTTTCTTCCTCATCCTCCTCTCCAACACCCTTTCCAATACCTTCATTCCATGCTCCAATAACTTTATCGCTCGGTACGAGCCACACTCCAGAGGGTCACCTTTCCCCTTGTATAGAGGGACGAGGGTACTCAGTTCCCAATCCACTGGAATGCGGCCTTCTTTCACCACCAGATTACAGATCTCTGTCATTCTCTTCACACCCCAACTTCCTGCTGCCTTCAACATATCTCCCACAACTCCCGTTGTGGTGTTAATGGCTGTGGGAGGAGGGAGGGAGCGAGGGGGAGTTTGTATTCTCTGTCCCCTCCTGTAATATTATATAAGGAATGCAATTTCCTTTTTATGCCTCCTTTGACGAAGTTGGCGAGGCATTATGTTTTCAGGTTGTCCGTCCGGCTGTCCGTCCGTGATAGGTTTTCTTTACCGCGATAACTTGAGAATGGCTGAAGGGATCTTAGTCAAACTTGGTGCAGGTATGTATAATAAGGTAAAGATGAACCGATTAGATTTTGGGGTCACAAAGTCAAAGGTCAGAGGTCATGTTAGGTAAAAATCCTGTTACCACGATAACTTGTGCACCAGTGATGGGATTCTAACCAATTTGGTATACTTACTATGTAGAATGATGTAATACAACAACAACGGGCATTTTAAGGCCATTTTCCCTGCAAGACCCTGGTGTTGGGCTAGCGGCTAGGGTGCCGGCTTAGGATCCTAGGATCCTGGGTTCGAATCCCGGTCAATCGCTGAATTAACGCCAGGGGGGTTGACTCAGCCTGTCATCCTTCCGAGGTCGGCAAATTGAGTACCAGTTCACTGGTAATTCCCTGCTTGTCGTTAAAGGCGGCAAAAAGGGTTGGCGTCAGGAAGGGCATCCGGCCGTAAAACATTGCTTCAAAAAGGGGACCGAAAAACAACAACAACCACAGTTCCCGAAAAAGGCCAACCCCCGCTTGCGGGGAAAAATGGCCTCTAAAGGTGGTTTTTTTTGTTTTTTTTTTCCCTGCAAGAGCGGGGGTTAGCCTTGCGGTCCCATGACGATCTTCTCCATTTTGCCCTATTTTCTGCATCTCCCCTTGTTTAACCCCCTTGCCCGCATTTCTTATTCGACCATCTTTAGCCAAGTCTTTCTCGGTCTTCCCCATCCTCCACTTCCTTCTACATTCATTTCCATCACTCTTCTCAACCAGTCACTTTCATCCTTCCTCAACACATGACCAAACCATCTCAACCTGTTCCTCTTCACAGCATCAATCACAGGCTCTATTCCCATCATCTTTCGCAATTCATCATTTGTCTTCCTCTCTCAACGATACTCCACACATCCACCGAGCCATTCGCATTTCCACCCTTTCCAGCCTTCGTTGCTGCTCTACGTTCATTACCCATGTCTCGCTCCCATAAATCATAACACTTCTCACACATGCAGCATACACCTTTCCCTTCAGCTTCAACGACACTCCCCTCCTCATCAGCACGCCACTCAGTTCCCGAAACTTCTTCCATGCACATCACTCCAGCAACCGTTGCCGAGTCTGATCCACCTTCTCCATTCAGCATGTCTCCGAGGTAACAATGATGATGAATGATGTAGAATGATGTAATGATGAACTGATTCGATTTTGGGTTCAAGAGGTTAAAGGTCAAAGGTAAAAGTCTGTAATGGGTCTATAACTTGAACGGCTGAAGTGATCTAATTCAAACTTTGTACAGGTATGTATAATGATGTAAAGAGTAACTGGTTAGATTTTGGGGGCAAAGGTCAAAGTCTGTTTTAGGTCTATAACCTGAGAACGGCTGAAGTGATCTAATTCAAACTTGGTACAGGTATGTATAATGATGTAAAGATTAAATGATTAGATTTTTCTATTCAAAGGTCAGAGGTCATGTCAGGTAAAAATGTGATAACTTGTGAACAGCTGAAGGGATTTTAATTAAAACTTGGTACAGATATTTATGATGATGTAGACATGAACTGATTAAATTTTCGGGTCAAGAGGTCAAAAGTCATAGGTAATGTCAGGTAGAAATGTGATAACTTGAGAACAGCTGAATGGATTAAAATCAAACTTGGTACAAGTATTGTAAATATGTAATAATGTGGGCGGACGCATATCAGTCGACGTCGTGATGCCGAAGAGTGCTGTTCTAGTTGCAAACTAAAAGTCTTCACCCTCCTTTTGTATGATGCAGCATACAAATCTGTATTTTTGTAACGACCCCTATGGAAGTTTCCATATTTTCGTCGTCAGAAACGCAAGCCGCGATTACAGGGAAGTGAGGTGCTATTCCGATTATGTTGATTCGTTTCTTCAGCCATTTCATCCGGATGGGGTGCGATGCTCTAATGTATTGTAATCTCCATTATGTGAATTACTCCCATGGTAGATAATTTGAAGAAGTTGTCTTGGTGCAAAAGCTTGCAAGCATGTTAACGTGATCACATGTCCGCCAGGCGGGAGAACGTCTGTCTGTCGGTAAATATGGAAGTAGCATCCATTGTGGATTTTCCCATTGCTCTTCCCTTCTGTGAACTTCACGGAACATACTGAATTGCTGTCTTTATATTGCATGAAACAAGGAAGCGATTCTGCTGCACACAAATACAAGACCTGATAATGTCGGTTGGTTGCGGTGAAGATTGTGACCATATCATATCGATATGAGACCAATAAATCTTAACCAGGAACTTTGATGCAAGAGGAAGCCACTTGGCCCTTCATACTTGTGCTGCACCACCACCACTATTAAATAAATCCGTCGGTTTCACTGGGGGTAGGATTGGGGATGAGGAAAGTGTGACAGGAACAGCGACTACATTGGTATAAATGCAAATAAAATCATTATTTTACAACTCATTTGTTTATTACGACATGTAACTTTCCCTTGTACATCTGGCATGGTGTGTGTTTACTGTTTACTGACCCCTGCTTTAGACAACTTTACCAATTTTATCCTCTCCCGGGGATATGCCATTAATGCCGTGCCAACATGGTTTCTCACATGACATGTCTGTAATGGCATGTGACATGTAAAAGTAAAAGGGCACCCGTGTCTCCTTGTGTTTTCGGAGATGAGTTTCGGACCAGTAGTCTATCGCCATGCGTGTGATTTGTATCCAAGCTTCATAAACATTACATCAATGTGAAGGAAAAGAGCAAATTAAGTTGTGTTTTGTATCCTTGTAAAGAGGTGTGTTTTTAAGTGTTCACATGCTGTCGGTGCGTGCAGGAGATGCATTTGAGGTGTGTGCCATCTGTCTGGATGAGTATGAAGAGGGGGAAGAACTTCGCTTGCTACCTTGCCAGCACGGTATTGTACATTGCAAATTATACGCAGGTGGTAAAGCTTCCCACACTGCTCTCAAAATTCTTATATTCTCCATCTCTCTACTCGACTCCCTCTATCCCTTTATTCCTCCCCTCCTTCTCTCTTCTCCACCCCTCCACTGCTCACCTGCTTCCCTTTAAACATCTCTCTCTTTTTGCTTCCTCTCCCCTCTCTCTCTGCCCCCCTCCCCTCCCTTCTTTCTTTACCTCCCCCCTCCTCCGTATTTTCCCTTGCGTCCCCTTTGTCATTTTCCTTCTCCCCTTCACTCACTTTTTCCTTCTCCTCTCTCTCTCTCGCTCCCTCTTACCCTTGAATCCTATCCCAGCATACCACAGCCGATGCGTCGACCCTTGGCTTACAGGATCCAAGAGGACATGCCCTATATGTAAGCGCCGTGTAGTTCCAGTCCTGCCTGGCTCACAATCCCAGTCCGACACAGATTCAGACTTTGACACCGACTCGGAGCGCACACCACTTCTCAGCTCCTCACGGGGTTCTTTTGGCTCTCTGGGCGAAGCAAGAAACCAGTTGAGATCACACGAAACACCTGAGAATCACGCTGCTGGAGTTTATGATAGTGACTCCGACACTGAATCTGACATGAGTATTCCTGAGTCTGTGGAAGGCGAGCATGGAGAGGATCACCGACTTTTAGCAGAAATTAGGGCGTTAGTTGAGGCAGAAAGGGTCCAAGGCACTTTGGGAGAGAATACAGGTAGACAAGGTGTAAGAGTGAGTAATGAGAGAATGAGGCAAGTGGAAGATAATGAAAGAAGACATAATGGAGATGAATGCAGGGGAAGGCCAGACAGCATGAGAGGAAGCAGAGCTAATGAGCTTCACACAGAGAATGAGCAGGATGCTGAAGTTAGAATTTGTATCGAAGGAAGTGCCGATGATGACCAACAGGTTGTGTGAGACGTGGAAAAAAACCTTTTGATTGAACAATTTATGGGTTTTTTTTCTTTCTTTTATTGTGATTTATGATGCCAACATCTCCATTTTGGTGTCTCTTTTTTTTTGAATGAATGAATGAACCAGTGAAACCTAAAGGGTAAGTGTTCGGAGAAGCAAAATCTTGTAAACTCACTCGGTCCACATTGTCATGTAACATGTGGACGCGTTTAACTGTTTAATTCGTTGATTTAAAAATTGCTGCCAAAAGCCTTGCTAAGCCAAACTTCTGGCATGGTTTTACCGTAGTTACCCTCCATTCTGGAGATGTGGAACCTTCTGTACGTGCTGCGACAGGGTAGAGACAAACCTTGCCGTTGTATCCAAGTCTCACTTGTAACATTTACCATAAAACATTGAAAGAAGAATGTTTTAGCAACGGCCATGACCTATCGCACTCCCTTTGGCTCCACCAGCTGTTTTCTATCCATGTACCTTCTTTTTTTTTACACCTTTCTTCTGAAATCAATCACGCATTTTGTATAATATGGAATTGTTATATAGTTTATTTACCTCCAATAAAGACTTGTCATCCTTCAGTTTGGCTGTTTGTTGAAGGAAGGACTATCATCTGGAAAAACGGGAAAGGGGAGCAGTTTGTTGACTCGGTCAGGTAAGTAATCCATTCTTCATTCAGCACTTCTCACGACGATCTACACGGGTTGGTTTATTTTGTTCTATTTCATAACAATCGTTCAATTTCATTTTCTTTTGAAATGAGCATCTGCCAGGTGACCTCAGATGCCAACTTTTAACTACCTTTCTGATGCTGCACCGGTGTGTAGAGATATATATCTTTAGATATTAGAAATCCCTCGTATATTTAAACAAAGGTTGGTGTTTGAGCTGTTACCTGGGTGCTGGTTACCTGGGTGCAATCCTGTTTGGCATATTACGAGAGTTCCCTTGCACGAACCATCGACGCAGGAAGAAGCCATTGGGCCAATCAAAGCCTGTGCAATGGTTGCCCCTATGGTTGTTTATCCGTGCTCTATCGTTTTAAAATGTCGTGCGTCAGGCAAGGAAGCAGCACGTCCCATTGTACAAAGTCTGATATGACTGCGTTGTGGTTCGTTCCGCCGACCTTCCAGACTCGGAGCAGACGCGCTAAGCTTTACTCCACCGAGTCTGTAGATCCGTGATCTCTTTCGACTTTAAATATTGGCTTTAAATATCCTCAAATAAACGTGTTAAATTTGAATCGAAAATGAAATGCTATTTTCCTGCTTTAACTTTGAACGGTATACTTTTTCTTTCAGTCTTTAAAAATAAATATATTCTGTTTTTTGCCCAAGGTAACCTAGTTGCCATTGACAGGTTTACCGTGCCACTAGTTGTAGTTGTAGATAAGTTGCATTAAATTCAACCAGCACACCTATATTAACAAGCATTCTGAGTATTGCACTGCAATACATGTCCCCTACCGGCAGTCTGTCGTCCAGAAAACTGTTGGGGAAATTACCAAGGTGTAGCGGTTACCTTCTCCTACAAAGGGTTATTTACCCACAGGTTCTGAATTGTTCCCAATCGCTAATTACCTCAGGACGGGCTCACCTGTGATTCGCACTCGGGACTTCGATTTATACACCTTGCAGACAGGTCAGCATAAGCACGAGAAAACAAGCATTCTGAGTATTGCGCTACAATACATGTCCCCTACCGGCAGTCTGTCGTCCGGAAAACTGTTGGGGAAATTACCAAGGGTTATTCACCCACAGATTCTGAATCGTTCCCAATCGCTAATTACCTCAGGACAGGCTCACCTGTGATTCGCACTCGGGACTTCGATTTATACACCTTGTGGACAGGTCAGCAGAAGCACCATAAATACGTTGTTGACAAAGAACCTTTCAAGTCGCTCGCTAAATATCAGTAATTTATTATATTTTCCGGTTCACGATCAATGATCGATGTGTATATATATGTTGCTTGGCTTGGCTCCGCCCCTCCCAAAAGCACGCGCTGTGTCGCGCTGTTGACATTCGCGAGACGAGGCTGAGGGCGCCCGGTGCGGCTTGAGGAGAACTCTAGAATAAACGAGATATCCATTTTTAAAAAATACTTTCGTTTAATTAACGATATCTGCCAAACCACGTGCCCTATCGCAAATTCCAAAAGGACATTTTAGTAGATTGACATGCTGAACAGATCTGTGAGGTTTCCCCTTGATTGGATCAAAAATGAGGGAGGAGCTCAGTTTTAAAGGTTCATGCTTAAAAACATCATAACTCTGAAATCATGTGATGCATGACATCATGTTCGCTGACTTTTTTGTTCGTCATGGGTATGCGATTCTGCCTGCAAAGATTGGCCTCGATCTGTTCAGCCGTTGCAGAGAAAAAGGGGTTTTCGTGTTTTCACGAAAAACAATATGGCGGCCGAACCACGTGACCTGTGACGTCATATTTACCATTAAAATATTATACAGACCGAGTCCCTCCTATGGTCAAAATTTGATCTCAATCGGTCCTATTATTGCAGAGAAATTGGTTTTTAAAGGAAATTAAAAGTTAAAATGGCACTGAGTTAAGGATCATCAGAATTATCAGAATTCCCAAAGTTCAAAGTGCCATAACTTTGTCAAAAATGATCGAAACGTCGTGAAGTTTGAACTTGATCTGTAACTTATCATGAGGAAACCATGTGCCAAGCGTTAAGGAAACCATGAAATCATTAGCGTTAAGCGTTTAGAAAAAAAGCCCGGAAAACTGTTCTTTGCGTGACGGACTGACGGACTGACGGCGTGCAAACCTATATTCCCCTCCGGTGTACACCAGTAGGGGACTAATAAAAGGCTGCATGTGCGTGTGTCGTGTGTTAGGCTCCTCCATAACTCCAAAAACACGAAACCTAGTGGCCCCAAACTTTGCATGCTTCTCGACCTCCTAGGGATTGCATGAATGAAAACTGGGTGTTTGCGTGTGTTTTTTTTTCCAAAGATAATGTACACAAACAAGTTTACCTTTGGTAAACCTACATTCAGGTCGCTCAGCTTGGGGGGTCCCTGAGCTTAATTCTGCCATTTTGTGCACTCAACTCCAGTATGCCTTGCCTCAGAACAGGTTGGTTTGTGGAAAAAAACTTCATATATATGAATGGTAATATAGCTGATCATCATACCGACGATTCGCTATATTCCTTTATACCTCGCAATGCTGATAAACGCTTGTGTTTATGCCTTTATTTATTTCCCGCAAAGATGCAGAATCTCTTCACTTGATCCTAATTGCAAATTTTTAACTGCGAAATTGACTTCAGCAGCAGTTCCGACGATTGAAAAAGTGTTCAATTGTCTAATTCGGATATTGTGAGACACTCAAGGCATCTCAACAGTTGTTTGAGTGTTTAAGCTGCTTGGCGAGCGCTCTTCATGGAATCCATCACGTCCAACATTAAATACTTCCTTTTCTCCAATAGCTTGATCTGAGATCATCAATTTGGATTCAGACTAGGTCACGCTATCCTGGAAATGCTGCTTCTGTTTCTCAACAATGGATGGGAGCACTCAACGCCAAACAGGAAATCGGAGCCATCTCCCTTGACATGTCTGGCATCCAGCCCTGCTCACCAAACTCTCCTTATGGTATCCATGGAAATCTCCACTCATGGACCGCGAACTTCCTCTCCTGTCATAGTCAAAGTATGGTTCTAAATGGAATTCTCTCATCTCCTCTTCCTGTCCATGCTAGAATTCCTCAAGGCATGAGAGAATGAGCAGGCAGGTCTTCATCAATGATCTATCCGACTCTCTGAAAAATCGTCACTATCTCTTTGCTGGTGACTCCACTCTCTACCGCTCCATATCTCAAACCTCAGATCGGCAGGCTGCAGCCTTTTCACTCTCTGCAGACCTGGACAAAATCACAAACTAGTCAAACAAGTGGAACATGTCTTTCAATCCTGATAAATCTCACACTCTCACTTTGTCTCTCCAAAACGACCGTCTGGACAACCCTCTCATATACTTTCTCAACAATCCTCTTGAAGAAGTTCTGTCACTCAAGCTTTTGGGTCTCACTATCTGCCATGAACTTTCCTGGGAAAACCATACAAAACCACATCCAAAGCCAGTCGCCGACTGGGCATCATCTGTCATGCGAAGTCCTTCCTTGGCACACCTGAGCTCCTCACCACAGATAAGGCTTTCATCTGCAGCTCAATTGAATACTGTTCTCCCCTCTGGGCTGGTGCTCCCGCCTCACACCTAGCTCGGCTTCACGCGGTTGAAACCAAAGCATTCAGAATAATTGGAATCTCCCGTGATGAAGCTGATTCTGAGGGCCTTTCTCTCTCTCACTGCAGGCAGGTTGGTGGTCTTTCTGTCTTCTACCGACTCCTCTCCGGAATTGCTCCCCCATTGCTCCTCTCCGGCATTGTCTGTGCTCTGTCCCCCAAATATTCCTTCAGGTCGCACAAGATTTGCCAGCAAACCCTCTTCTGGTAAAACTGCCAAAATCGAGACTCTCTGCTCACCTTCACTCTTTCATTCCTCTCTTTTCCCTCCTTTGGAACAATCTCCCACACTCTCTTCAATCCCTCTCCTCCCTCCAGGTCTTCAAAACAGCTGTTCACCACCATCTCACATCTCCCCCCATCCAAAACCTTGATCTTTTCTACCCAAGTTAATCCACCTCCTTCAAATTTCCTGTTTTCTTTTCTAAAAGTCCTTGTCGTGTCCATCTTGTTATCCCGTGTACCCAGCCCCAGCCCTCTCCCTTCCACAGATCTCCTGATGTCCCTGTTCCCTACTGTTGTTGTGCTTCCCTCTTTCACCTCCAAACCTGAAAAAGTATCCCTAATTCACCTTGCAAAGAATTTCAAAAAACAGGTGTGAATAGAAGATGCTGCACAGGAAAATGAAACAGCAACAAATACAGCCCCAGAAATTGCAAAAAAGACAAATATATATAAAAAGAAATATACACCAACAACTTGGAGAATGACAAAAGAGCGGAAAATACAAAAAAGAATTGGACAGAGCGGGGATAGACAAAGAAGGCTTATTGGAATGGCTAAAAAGAGGTGAGCTCAACTGGGACGGCGAACGAATCATAATAAATGCCCAAGATCAAGGAAACTACACAATGGATTTAAAAAGATGGCGGGACTGGGCCAGATGGACAAGTATAGATTCTGCAAGACAGAATCGGGAAGTGCTAGTCATCTGCTCTCAGGATACAAAAACTATTATCAGAACAACTTTACACACAACGGCACAACAAAGTATGCAAAGTGATTCATTGGCAAATCTGCAAAAAATTTAACATTCCAGTACCAGAAAACTCATGGAAACACAAACCAAGGGCAATCATTGAAAATGAGGACGTCATGCTCACGTACGACCTGATGATTCCATCGAGCGTGAACATAGAAAACAAAGCATTGCATCCGGACATTGTACTCGGGAACAAAAAGGAAAAGACAGCATTGATGATTGAGATATCAATCGGTACCCAGCGATTTTGGCCTAAACAACGCAGACATCAAGAAAATGACCAAATACCAGGACCTCAAAAATGAGGTCTAGAGATCTTGCAAGCTGAAGATCATCAAAATTGTACCAGTGATAATTGGAGCAACAGCAATGATGAAGAAGAACCTCACTGAGATTTAAAAAACCATCCCCGGGAATATTACCACAAATGAACTACAATTGGAGGCAATCCGGGGTTCGGTGACGATCCTGAAAAGAGAACTTGGAATAAAACTCTGAAAAAGTTGAACAGGTTAGTCCATGAACCGTGATCCCTTACCGAAGAGGAGGTGCATACTTTGGGTCCTGGGAGGGCTCCGTTCCACCATCTGAAACCCGCATATGGAGAGAACAACCAACGACACACACACACACAACCACCACCAGCAGACTTGACCAGATGACAACAACCAATGGCCCTGAGGAAATGACCTAACCGCCTCCAGGTGGCGATATAACATTGCTCCATTTCAAATCATTCCTGATGCTTTGCATTTAAACAGTTTCTGTCTGATTGAAAGCACCACCAACTAGTAGAGCTGGCAAAAAGCAAAGCTCTGATTCTGCACCTGAGCCTCACCTTTTGAGTGATTATATTATTTGGTGGGGTGCCAGCCATTTTGAATATCATGGATTTCCCAACTACAACTTTTTTTTTTGTTTGTTTTGTTTTGTTATACGTCTGACATTTTTTGGCCTTGTTTATGAACTCCATAAAAACTGCCAGTAAATCCTACGATCTTCATTCTGCAGGTGTAGGCTATTCTACCTTTACTGAGAAACAATTGGAGAAAATGAGAAACTATGACTTTCTATTTGCAGATAAACAAGGTTTAACTATATATATATGCATGTTAACCTATCATTGATGACTAAACCATGATCAGATGTTCGGCTTCCTCGCCATAATTAAAACACAACGGTTATGTTGCATTTACAAGAGAAACATTACTCAGATAAGAGAAGTGTGTTTAATAAAGAGGAATCAAGAGGAAGTGTGACAAGTTGGGAAGTTGTGGCTTACGCAGATTCCAGAAACTACTGCAACTGTGGCAATAACAAGCAGAAATATAAAAAGAGATAAAAGTAAACCAACACAGAGAATAAGAAAAAGGCAGTGTTGTTAAATAATATATTGTTACGTGTGTGGGGGTAGAGTCATGAAATACCTTCGAAAAGTAGGAATGTGGAGGTTCTAGTATGGACCGTGTGATGCGAAGAAGGAGAAGCCCATCTCGATGTACTTGTACATAAGCAGGGTAAATGTTCAGGTTAAGAGTGTTTGCATGTCACCATAAGGAGGGTGGTTTGTGCTAATTAATTATTGGGCTTATGGTTAATAATCCCCGGTTTGTATTGCCTCCCTGTGATTTTTCCGTAATGTTCTTATAAAACTCAGCCGGCCACCAATGTGGTAGAATTTCAACCCACAACCTCTCAAGATATAGAGCTTCATTCAAATCAATCTCCACATCATCTACAACAAGAATAAGCAATACATTAGTACTCCAAAACATAATTCCTGAGCACATCACAATCAAGCCCATAAGCAACATTATACAACTCACCAACTCAAGTCCAGTCACATTTAGTAGCACAGTAATCCCTTATTCCCAAAGCCGTCCCTCTTATAGGGAAGCTCACCACTAGAGAGGGAATTACAACGAGGATCTTCTCCTTCATTTCATCACATTCACCCTCCAATTAAAATTTCAGCAAGCTAGCATCGACTATGATATGGAATCACAAGGTATATATTGCAGCAAAATAATCAGGCGTTCACTAGGTGAGTATAATTAAACCTACCACCCCAAATGCGCCGGCCTTCGACTCACGGCCAACACGGGTGCGATAACTGCCAGAACCATTCTTGAGGACCCTGGCATCAGCAATGTTGGGCAATATTGGGATATGAGCAACCGCTCCGGTACCAAGAGTTGGCGTTTCAGCCTGGATCAGCCCTGATCGGACTACCAGTCGGCTCCGCCACATTTCCCTCGCTCGTACCTGGGTGAGGACCCTCCCCACAGGGTGCAAGTTGTCGCACCGAAACGGTCGCCTCTCTGCCGTCCACCATACGAATATGTGCATATTCCGGGTTATTCTAACACCTGCACCCGATCCACCAGCGGATCATACTTGCTGTGTCGTATCGCACGTTTCAAGAAAGCGGGCCCCAGTTCAGAGAGCCAGCTTGGCAAAGATTGCCCATTCGCACTACGTCTTTCATAGCGGAACATTCTGTCATGCAGAGTCTCGTTGGTGACAGTGGAGAGAAGGGAACGTATAGCGTGCAACGCGTCGGGCAATACCATATTCCACTGATGAGGGGCCAACCCCCGAGTCTTCAATCCCATGGCCACAGTCCTCCATACAATCCCATTAAATCGTTCGACCTTACCGTTTCCTTGGGGGTTGTTACGTGCTCCTCCCCGAACCCCGGTCACGGTGTACCTCCGAGCCCCGAGAGGAGTCACGGCAGAAAGATGTGTTATTCTGTGTGTCAAAGATCAATGGTGAAACCACACCAATTGTTACCTACAAACAAGTATTGTATTAAGGTCACACAAGAATAACAGTACAATAATAATATTAATCAATTGTACAACCAATATATCATTCCCATGATGGTACCATCAGTTTCGTACAATATAACTCACTGTGCTCCAAGTGAGCGAAAAGAACATTCCGAATGTCTCTGTTCCAGCTTCAAACCAAAGTCGATCCACGCTCCAGTGATCGTCAGAACGATGTTGTATCGAGACCAGAATCCCGTTCGGTTGACAGTCACACTGCCAACGATGGGCAAAGGTACCCTCAAGAGGCGACTGGGAAATCACACCTTCGGGTATGGACGTTCAACGGCTCCCAATCGACGAACCGCAAATTCCCACTCAAAATCCACGTTACACACACACACCAGGTTAAGGGCTGGATGCGTTGAAATGGTTGAAGCGAGGTGAAAAACCTGGAGCGATGCGAAATCAGGCGCGAGGCAAAATGGCCAACGGTCCGTTCTCGAGACATAACGGCACTCCAATGATTCTCTTCGGAATCGACCGTAAAACCTGTCACGCAGCTTTATCTGTCACAGCGATAACAACTCTGTCGCAGGAAACCCAAAGTTCACTTGTGACCCCCGTTCGCCAGCGTTTGCTCAAAACCTCAACGCAGCTCGGCTCCTTCTCCGACCTCACTCGCTCCACCTCCTTTTCCTCTTATTCGTCCTCTTCTTTTTTGTCGTCCGGTTCCCGATCCGGTTTCCGGTTTATTTTAAAACACTAACTTTTTTTACCTTTTGAAAACAGCTATCTCCAATTCACTTAAACGATAACAATAATAGTACATGCAACCAAAAATGTTTACAGTGGATGAGAACCACAACAACGGAAGTGACGAATCCGTAACATTGTATGGAGTCGTCCGGCTAGAAGCGATGCCACGTTCTAGAAGAAATGTCTTAACCTCCTGTGACATAAAAGCAGCGCCCCTGTCAGAATGTATGAAAGCCGGATATCCGAACATTAGAAACAGCTGTCGCAGACATCGGATGACCCTAGAGGACGACATATCGGTGCATTGAAACGCAAAGGGGAATCTCGAATATTCGTCGACTACCGTGAGGATATAGTGATGCGGACCCGATGCGGGAAGAGGCCCCTTGAAGTCAATATCCAACCTTTCCCAGGGCCACACAGCCTGAATCAAAGTACCTGTAGGCTGTTTGTAAAAACGTGGTTTTAGCTCTGCACACACAGGACCTGAACGGCACTTACGTCGGACATCCTCCACCGAGAAAGGCAACTTACGACAATGAACAAAATGGGCCAGGCGCGTCACACCTGGGTGGCTTAGAGTTTTGTGAATGCCTCGCAGGTCGTCGGCCGTCATGCCCGAGCAGACAGGTCTCAACAACGCATCGGCTGCCAGATTATCACGGCCCGGTCGATAGATGATCTCAAAACAATAATAATCTGCCAATTCAATCCGCCATCTCGATATCTTTTTATTTTTTAATGTGTTGAGTATGCCGAGAATCGTACATGAAAGCCACCGATTGCTGATCGGTAATAAGTTAAAATGTTTGCCTCAGAGAAAATGGCACCATCTTCTGACAGCCTCGATTATAGCGTACGCCTCTTTCTCGATAGCCGAATGCCTTTGTTTGCTATCCGACAAGGTGCGTGAGAAGAAGGCCACCGGCTTACCCGCCAGAGTGAGCGTCGCCACGATGGTGCAATCTGAGGCGTCTGTCTCCACCATGAACGGTATTTTCTCATCGATCGAGGTCACGGCGGCACTTGCTATGTCTTCTTTAAGCTGTTGAAAGGCGGCCTTGGCACTCATAGTTAGGGGAAAGGTCTTGCAGTCTACAAGAGGGCGGATCTTCTCGGCGTATCTCTGCACCCACCGGGAATAGTGTACAAATAAGCCTAGGGCTCGGCGTAAAGAAGCACGATCACACGGAGCCACCATGTCGAGCAAGGGTCGAAGTCGTTCTGCGTCCTGTCTTGTCTCGCCCCCGGTCACTGTGTACCCGAGAAGATCTATCGTCTTAGTTGCATATTTACACTTGTCCTCATTGAAGGTCAAATTGTACTGTTGCGCTACCCTCAAAAAACGTCGCAAGTTGGCATCATGGCCCTCCTGATCGTAGCCGCAAACCGTCACATTGTCGACGTAAACAAAAATATCTTTCAACTGTTCCTCAGCGATAATGTCATCAAAGGCACGTTGAAAGCAAGACACGCCGTTTGTTACTCCAAAGAGAATGTGACGGAATTGATCGCCTTTGGCCGGATTCGAACCCCGTGTAGGGCCTGTCAGACTCGCTTATCAGGATCTGTTGATATGCAGTTCTAAGATCCAAAGTACTAAATACGTGATATTTAGCCACGTCACGCACCATATCGTCCATCCTGGGAAGCAGATAGGCGTCCAGCTGTGTGAACCTATTAATGTTTTGAGAATAATTAATTACCATGCTCTTCCAATGATTAGCCGTATGGACTACGAGCACGGGTGCTCTCCCCGGAGAGCTACTCGGCTCTACAAATCCCCTCCCGCAGCAGCCGTTTAGTTTCATCAGCAATAAACTGCGAGTCAGAGCGCGATAATCGTCTAGACTTCACGGTGATCGGCTTGCAATCGGCGGTCAAACTAGGAAACAGAGGAGGCGATTCGATAGCCATTTCAGCTAAACCGTAAACAGAGAGAGTGTTCTCCCCACCAAATTGCATCTCCAATTGGCCGTGTCTATGCAAAAAATATTGTCCTAGAGCACGTTGGAACATAAGTTTGACATAACTATAAGCTTCACATTCGGATATGTTACAAAAATAATTTACAACCAGATTAACCATGCACACTCCCTTCGTGCGCATCCAAAGAGCGGCTGAAGCCATGAAAATCCTTTGAGTAGTTTGGCCAATCACCCTGCCGTGTCGTTGTACCAGAGCTTGACTAACCTAGCTCTCGCTACTGCCCGTGTCAATTAGAGCATCTGCAGCTTTCCCCTCGACGAGCACTGGAAGCACCGCGCTCGCAAGACTGTGGGGGAGCCAGTACTGGGTGCGCGAATCGGGAAGCATGGGAAGTATTGGTTCCCGCGAGGGTCATACGTCTCGCTTTCGTCGAGCGACAAACTTTCACTAAGTGTCCTTTCTTGCCACAAGTATGACACGTCGCCTCCCGAGCGGGGCACTCACCAACTCGAGTCCAGTCACATTTAGTAGCACAGTAATCCCTTACTCCCATAGCCATCCCGCTTATAGGGAAGCTCACCACGAGGGAGGGAATTACGAGGATCTTCTCCTTCATTTCATCACATCCACGCTGCCAGGGCCGACAAACAGCATTTGCCAATTGGCAAGGGAACCCCGCCCCCGAACATTCTCGAAGGACGGCTAGGCTCCGCCTTGCCAATGACACACGTAAAGTTTCGAGTCAATCGATTTGGTGGTTTAGGAGAAGATTTTTTTTTTTAAAGGGTTTAGGTTGAATCCAATATGGCTGCCAAACCATGTGACCTATGATCTCATAAATTTAATATTTCAATTCAAATGGGTCATCGATCATATGCATGCAATTTCAGATTTTTACGATAAGGAATTTGATTAAAACATGTTTGGCTGGTATACCACTTCACGTATGATGTCATCATTATCGTGCTTTTGTTCCCCCATTGGGAATACTGGACAATGTGCCAACTTTCAAATTTTCCCATTCAGCGGTTTCTGAGAATTTTTTTTAAATTAGTTGTGTTTAATCCAAGATGGCTGCTATACCACGTGACCTATGACATTACAATTAATTATCATTAAAAAAACATTCTACATGGGTGTCACACTTACGCTCAAAGTTTCATCTCAATTGGATATACGGTTGCGGAGAAAAACGAGGTATAGCCAGTACGGACGGACAACCCAAAAACATAATTCCTCCGGCCACTTTAGGGGACGGAGGCATAAAAAATACAAAACTAGAATATCCTGGCTGGATAAGTGTCCACCCCCCTTGTAATAGCAATTGTAAATTAGCTCAGGTGTAACTAATCACCTTCAAAATCACACACCAAGTTCATTGATCTCCATCTGTGTTAAATTGTAATGATTCTGATTACTTCAGAATAAAATCAGCTGCTCCTGTAGGTTTCCTCGACTGGGTGGTGCATTTCACAGCAAATACTCAACCATAAGCACAAAGGAGCTTTCAAAAGACCTCCGGGATAAAGTTGTGGAAATGCACGGATCAGGGGATGGGGATAAAAAATATTTCAAAGGCCTTGAATATCCCTTGGAGCACAGTCAAGACAATCATTAAGAAGTGGAAGGTGTTTGGTACCACCACGACCCTGCCGAGATCAGGCCGTTCCTCCAAACTGAATGACCAAGCAAGGAGGAGAATGATCAGAGGCCACCGAGGCCAATGGCAACTGTGTAAGAGATACAGGCCTTTATGGTGTCGTGGATTTTTTAGACAGTATGTAATAGATGAATCAAGAATTCAATGTCCAAAAAACTGAATCAGAAGAAGAATAACAAATTTTAATTCCCGAGGAGGATAACACTTCTGTTTACAAGGTAATACACAGCAAGAAACAATAACCCTTATCAAACCAAGAAGAACATACTACAATTCACAGATTCACAACAAAATCCTAGATCAAAGTCCTAAGTGAAAAATCCTGGCACAGTAGAGATGTACATCAAAGGAAACATCATAAGGATACACCAAATACACAGTAGCATGCACATTATACAATATCGACAAACCAAGTGAACAATATCAATATACTGTATTTACAAAACCAAGTGAATCCTATATCAACATTCAGAATAAGTGAAATCCTAATTTTTGGACGTCAGTCCTGACCTTTATATTCGTTGAAAGTGGGAGGAGAAAGTGGAGAGGGAGGAGCAAAGATGGGATTGGTCGCATGAAGAAAAGGGGAGGAGAGCAGTAGGATTGGTTGAGCAAAGTGTAGGTAGGAGGGATGAAGGAGGAGGGGATTGGTGGAATGAAATATTGGGGTGGAAGGGGGCAAGGATTGAGGGATACAATGTGATTGGTCGAGTGAAATGTTCGAGTGAGAGGGATATCCCGCTGAGTGAGGAGAGATTGAGAAATGCATATTAAAATATCCTTAATGAGGAAGATATGTCCTTCCTTTGTTCGCACCAGGCTCTACGGCACCAATATTCTCCCAATTCTGCTTGGAGATTTTCAAGAACATTTGAAGTCATTCACTTCATGTGAATGTAACTACAAAAAACTTTATATATATTTACTAATTAAACTTTAAATATTATCTTAGAAACAAGCATATCAAATTCATCTTTGTCAACCGCAAAACTCATTTTAACATTATTAAGTCGAATATCATATAACATTAAATTACAAAACCTATATATATTTTGCAGTGTAAGAAAAGTAAACTTTCTTACACTGCAATATATATCTATCTATCTATCTATATATCTATCTATCTATCTATCTATATATATATATATATATATACATATACAGTATATATATATATATATATATATATATATATATATATATATATATCTATATATATATCTATATCTATATCTATTGTTGCGGATCTCACCGTCAGCCCTTTTTCCCCTTACCAAGGGGGGATTAATCCCCTTGTGTGCGACTGACCGACGTGAGTCCTGAAGTTGCCCAGCTCCCTCCAGAGAGGCAGGTGAGCAACCTCGTTCGCGACCGCGGACAAGATGTTAATTGCCGAGCGGATTAGCAGCCGCGGCACGAACCATGAGCAGAAACTAGACCCGATTCTAAACGTTGGCCAAATCGTGCCACAGGTATCCAATGGGGAAATCACTAAAACGAAACGGATGTAAAGGAAAGAAGGCAAGGTAGGAAGAACAGGATTTATTACTAACTAATTATGTACAAGTCAAAAGAAACCAAGGAGGAGGAAAGAAACAAAAATAAAGACAGAAGGAGAGGACACAGTGCAATACTACCTTACCTATACAAGCTTACTTATACCCCAGGACAGACACACAAAACAGACGACAGTCAGACTTACACAGGGATGATGACAGGAATGGCAGGAAGGGGAGGAAGGTTCAGCTGGAGCAGGAGAACGGTCGGGCTGGGAGTGAGCAGCCGCCGTCCCTCCTCAGGCGTGTTCGCACGGCGGCATCGCTTCGCAGCCGCGGCCGAAACCGCTGTCGACGCTCAAAGCTGCGGTGGTCAAAACTGTGGTTGGTTCAGCTGCGGTTGGTTCAGCTCCGGTTGGTTCAAAACTGCGGTGGACTCCGGTGGAATGCTCACTCATCTGCTGCTGCTCACTCAACTCTCTCCCGGTGGACTGCGGTGGGAGGCTCCGGGCGACGGGTTATATATCGCCACACCCTGGAACGTTCGCGAAACTGCCCGATCGTTCTCTCTCCGCCCTCTCAAGCCAAACCCCTTATCCTTGGTTGGTTGATCGGGGCTGGTTCACTCCTTCCCATGACGAGGTGGAGACACGCCTTTCTTCTCCGAGCTGACCGCGTGCTCAATGGAGGGCGAATGCAGTTGGCAATGCGAATCGCGATGGTGATGCCAATAACCCCATCCAAAGTTACTGGCATTTTGAAGAGGCCACGGGGGGTGTCGGAGGGATCCTATCTTATTTCAATTTGGTGCAATGCAGAGTCAACTAGTGGGAAACACAGCCTTAAACTAATACACATAATAAGGAAATAACTATTTAGAAGGGTATATGATTTTCTACGTGCATGCGATGGACTAGCTACGGTGCACTCATTTTAATTAACAGCCAATTAAAGGGGAAATGTACATAGGAAATTTTAATACGAAATTTACAAAGTGAAGGTTCTAAAAACCGTAACAATATATATACATTAAAAACAAACAAAAAAAAAAAACACCTTTAGAGGCCATTTTTCCCCGCAAAGCGGGGGTTGGCCTTTTTCGGGCACCGTGGTTGTTGTTGTTTTTGTTGGTCCCCTTTTTGAAGCAATGTTTTACGGCCGGATGCCCTTCCTGCCGCCAACCCTGTTTGTCGCCTTTTATGACAAATAGGGAATTACCAGTGAACTGGTACTCAATTTGCCGACCTCGGAAAGATGACAGGCTGAGTCAACCCCCCTGGTGTTAATTCAGCGATCGACCGGGATTCGAATCCAGGATCCTAGGATCCTAAGCTGGCACCCTAGCCGCTAAGCCAACACCAGGCTCATGTGTGTGTGTGTGTGTGTGTGTGTGTGTGTGTGTGTGTGTGTGTGTGTGTGTGTGTGTGTGTGTGTGTGTGTGTGTGTGTGTGTGTGTGTGTGTGTGTGTGTGTGTGTGTGTGTGTGTGTGTGTGTGTGTATATATATATATATATGTATATACATACATATATATGTATATACATACATATTATATATATATATAACAAAAGATTTACTGAGAACGTCTTGGGCCTGGATGCCAGAGATAGCTACCCGGACGGAGTAAACCGACATGCAATTGTATGAATTACAGGTGTATTATCTCCGAACCGTTGTTCAGTTTAGTTGTCCCCCGTCGCTCAGCGGAGCGAAAGGGCGACTATGGCTTTCCCCTCCGTCCGTGTGTCCGTCCGTCCGTCCGTGCGTGCATGTGTGCGTGCGTAAGCGAAGGACCGCATTCGAATTTGGTGTGTGGGTGCAACCCACGTCAAAATCCAAGATGGCCGCCACCATGTATGTCTGATGCCATGTATGTCTGAACCTTGTAACCTGCATATCTTGAAAAATAAGCGAAGTACCAACTTCTAATCTGGTGTGTGGGTGTGTCTAGGCATAAGGAAGAAGGCTATTGAAAATTGGGTCACCACGTCAAAATCCAAGATGGCCACCGCCATGTATGTCTGAACCTTGTGAGATGAATATCTTGAAAAATAAGCGAAGTACCAACTTCTAATCTGGTGTTTGGGTGTATCTCGGCATAAGGACGAACGCTATTGAAAATTGGGTCGCCACGTCAAAATCCAAGATGGCCGCCACCATATATATATCTGACCCTTGTGAGATGAATATCTTGAAAAATAAGCGAAGTACCAACTTCTAATTTGGTGTGTGGGTGTATCTCGCCATAAGGAAGAACGCTATTGAAAATTGGGTTGCCACGTCAAAATCCAAAATGGCCGCCACCATATATATGTCTGAACCTTGTGAGCGAAATATCTCGAAAAATAAGCGAAGTACCAACTTCTAATCTGGTGTGTGGGTGTATCTAGGCACACGGAAGAACGCTCTTTAAAATTGGGTCGCCACGTCAAAATCCAAGATGACCGCCGCCATGTATGTCTGAATCTTGTGAGAAGAATATCTTGAAAGATAAGCAAAGTACCAACTTCTAATTTGGTGTGTGGGTGTATCTCGGCATAAGGAAGACCGCCATTGTAAAGTGGGTTGCCACGTCAAAATCCAGGACGGCCGCCACCATATATATGTCTGAACCTTGTGAGCGAAATATCTTGAAAAATAAGCGAAGTACCTTCTGGTGTGTGTGTGTATCTATGCATAAGGAAGAACGCTATTGAAAATTGGGTCGCCATGTCAAAATCCAAGATGGCCGCCTCCATGTTTGTCTGACCCTTGTGAGCGAAATATCATATCATAGCATGTTTTCTGCGTGTTCCACTTTGTCAACTCACATCACTTCCCCGACGGGGGATCTAGGCGTAACGCTTGTTTTGTTTTAAAACCCAATACTGCACGCAATTTTTTTATAGTTCTACACACAAATTTTCAAAACTAGTTATTAGATTAATTTGTAAGTGGAAATAGAGTAAATCATCCACTTCTATTGTATCAGGGAACTCTTTGTCTAACTCTATAAATAATTACCAAGTATTTGGCATTTACTTATCAAAACAATGGTAGCTTTAGACCTCGTACTGAGATGATTAGTCACAACGAAAAAAAACTTGTTTGCCAAGCGCAGGACAAGCAAGCATCGATAGTAATTAGTTTTACCAAACAATGGACAGTTCTGAATACTAATTTACTCCTCTCAGACATTGTGATGCCAGCTGTCAGCCGTACCAAGAAAAACAACATCTTTACTTATGAAACTCATGGAACTTCAGTAAGACATACTAAATCCAACATTACATTATTTCCAAAAAACATCCCATCTGTATATTACCCTTAGTCATAAATGATTTTACCATGAAGAAGAGATCTACCAATTCCCTTTAATGAAAGCAAATTTGGTCAGAGTGCCAGCGATAATTAATCTACACAAAATTTGGTCGCGAGGTGTGCAGGTCCCAAACACGATTTTTACAGGTTGTAGCTCATAAAAATCACTTGATTCAAAGATAAATTTTACACTTCCACAATGGCAACGACTGGAAAATGTGTGCATGTGACAACAATATTCCAAGCACCCCACAACTCTGGCCTGTACGGTAGGGTGGCAAGAAGGAAGCTATTACTCAAGATAGCCCACCTTGAGTCCTCTCTGAGGTATGCGAAAACCACTCTGGAGATTCTGAAGCCATGTGGCAAAAAGTTTTTTTTTGTTCTGACGAAACCAAGATGGAACTTTTTGGACTAAATGCAAAACGTTACGTTTGGCACAAACCCACCACAGCACATCACCCAAAGAACACCATCCCTACTGTGAAGCATGGTGGTGGCAGCATCATGTTATGGGGATGTTTCTCATCAGCAGGGACAGGGGCACTTGTCAGGATAGAAGGGAAAATGTATGGAGCAAAATACAGAAATATCCTAGAGGAAAACCTGCTGCCCTCTGCAAGAAAGCTGAAATTGGGACGGAAGTTCATCTTTCAGCATGACAACAACCCGAAGCACACAGCCAAAGCTACACTGGAGGGGCTCAGGAACAAAAAGATAAATGTCCTTGAATGGCCCAGTCAGAACTCCGACCTAAATCCAATGGAAAATCTGTGGTATGACTTGAAGATTGCTGTCCTTGAACACTCCCCACGCAACTTGACTGAGCTTGAACCCTAACATTAACTATTTTGGTAACTATTTAATTAACAGTAACTAGTAACATTACTAACATTAATTGTCCCCCGTCGCACAGCGTAGCGAAAGGGGGACTATGGCTTTCCCCTCCGTCCGTGTGTCCGTGCATGCGTGCGTGTGTGCGTGCGTGTTTGCGTGCGGGCGTGCATGCGTAAGCGAAGGACCGCATTCGAATTTGGTGTGTGGGTGCAACCCACGGCAAAATCCAAGATGGCCGCCGCCATGTATGTCTGATGCCATGTATGTCTTTTTTTTTTTTTTTTTTTTTTTTTTTTGATACAAGATCGAGGCTCGTGAAAGAGCGAAAACCTTGTGAGAAAACCTTGAGTCTTAACCTTGTGAGAAGGATATCTTCAAAAATAAGCGAAGTACCAACTTCTAATCTGGTGTGTGGGTGTATCTAGGCATAAGGACGAACGCTATTGAAAATTGGGTCGCCACGTCAAAATCCAAGATGACCGCCGCCATGTATGTCTGAACCTTGTGAGATGAATATCTTGAAAAATAAGCGAAGTACCAACTTCTAATCTGGCGTGTGGGTGTATCTAGGCACAAGGAAGAAAGCTCTTTAAAATTGGGTCGCCACGTCAAAATCCAAGATGGCCACCGCCATGTATGTCTGAACCTTGTGAGCGAAATATCTTGAAAAATAAGCGAAGTACCAACTTCTAATCTGGTGTTTGGGTGTATCTAGGCACAAGGAAGAACGCTATTGAAAATTGGGTCGCCACGTCAAAATCCAAGATGGCCGCCGCCATGTATGTCTGAACCTTGTGAGCGGAATATCTTGAAAAATAAGCGAAGTACCAACTTCTAATCTGGTGTGTGGGTGTATCTAGGCATAAGGAAGAACGCTATAGAAAATTGGGTCGCCACGTCAAAATCCAAGATGGCCGCCCCCATGTATGTCTGAACCTTGTGAGCGAAATATCATATCATAGCATGTTTTCTGCGTCTTCCACTTTGTCAACTCACATCACTTCCCCGACGGGGGGGACCGAGGCGTAACGCTTGTTATGTAGCTTTTTGATGCCAAGGGGCCGTAATAAAAATTTGTGTTGATGTCAGAGCCAGTGTCTATTTGCAAATTAATAGTGGGATTCTTTAGTTATATTCTATTTTAATGTGATACCAAGGTGAATTGTTTTGCTATAATACAGTACTATTATGATAGCTGTTTATTTTAATACTTATATTTAATAATTATGCACCATTCCATGCAAGGAAATATTTAAAAATCTACCAAGAAAGACTGTTTTAGGGCCAGTTTTTCAGGGCCCTGAAACATATCCATATTTCACTCGTTGGTTTATCCGGAGCAAAATCGACAGTGTGCTATCACAAAAATTTATTTATTTTTAAAAAATCGTTTTAACCCCTATGACCCAAAGTCCCCACCCCTTGGGTCATGAACAGGGGGTCAAATCCCAAAAATGGTTTCTTGTTACATGCGTCCACAATGTTGATGGCATATACAAACTCATTAAAAAATGTTTTAAATGTGCCTGTAATTGCATAGTTTTTGGTATTTGACTTTTTGACCCCATTTGATGGGGCGGGGCCAGAAATGATACTGCTCTCCCTTTCTTGGAATGTGGTTATCGTAACTACCAAGTTTGGTGAATTTCTGCCCAATCGTTTAGGAGATACACTACATGGCAAAAACTATGCGGACACCCCTTCTAATTAGTTGATTCGGCTGTTTCAGCCACACCCTTTGCTGACGGGTATATACTACTGTGTTCAAAAAGTATCCGACCTTTATTTTTCGTGCGTAAAAAAAAGAAGCTAGGGAGGCGTTGATTGGTGTACGTATGTAGGCGATCCTAATGCGCACGTGTTAATTTTTTCTCACCTGCAGAAGCTGTCATTCGACGGCAGACCGCCGATGAGTGAGGACATGTAAGTGAGCGCCGTCGGATTTTCGTTTTTGACAAAATGACGGAAAAACTTGAACAACGCTACTGCATCAAATTTTGTGTAAAGCTTGGCGATTCCCAAGTGGAAACGATCCGCAAGATTCAACACCGTTCATTCCATTATGAAGGAGGATTTGGGCTTCAGGAGAATCTCAGCGAAGTTCGTACCAAAGCTGCTAACGATTGAGCAGAAGCAACTCCGTTTGGAGATCGCACAGGACATGCTGGAGACTGTGAACAGCGATCCCAGCTTCCTCAACACAGTGATCACTGGCGATGAGTCCTGGGTTTATGGGTACGACCCAGAAACCAAGTTGCAGTCATCACAATGGAAGCATCCAACATCCCCGAGGCCAAAAAAAGCAAGGCAGGTCCGCAGCAATGTCAGTCATGCTGACCGTCTTCTTTGACTCCAGAGAAGACATCATGCGGAATGCGACGGACCAGCTGCGCGCCATCCCAAAAGAGGCGTTCCAGCGCTGCTTCCGACTGGCAGAACCGTTGGGAGAAGTGTGTGGCAGCCCAAGGGGACTACTTTGAACGAGATTATTATAAATTTGTTTTTATCTGGATGCGAGTATCTTTTATGAACAAAGGTCGGATACTTTTTGAACACACTACGTATAATCAAGCACACAGCCATGCAATCTCCATAGATAAACAGTGGCAGTAGAATGGGCTGTACTGAAGAGCACAGTGACCTTCAACGTGGCACCATCATAGGATGCCACCTTTCCAACAAGTCAGTTCGTCAAATTTCTGCCCTGCTAGAGGTGCCCCAGTCAACTAAGTGCTGTTATTGTGAAGTGGAAACATCTAGGAGCAACAAGAGCTCAGCCTCGAAGTGATAGGCTACACAAGATCACAGAACGGGACCGCCACGTGCTGAAGAGCGTAGGGCATAAAAATTGTGTCCTCGGTTGCAACACTCACTACCGAGTTCCAAACTGCCTCTGGAAGCAATGTCAGCACAACAACTGTTTGTCGGGAGCTTCACACAAGCCTAAGTTCACCATGCGCAATGCCAAGCGTCGGCTGGAGTGATGAAAGCTCGCCGCCATTGGACTCTGGAGCAGTGGGAAACGCATTCTCTGGAGTGATGAATCACGCTTCAACATCTGGCAGTCCAACGGACGAATCTGGATTTGGCGGATGCCAGGAGAACGCTACCTGCTCGAATGCATAGTGCCAACTGTAAAGTTTGGTGGAGGAGGAATAATGGTCTGGGGCTTTTTTTCATGGTTTGGGCTCGGCCTCTTAGTTCCAGTAAAAGGAAATCTTAATGCTACAGCATACAATGACATTCTAGATGATTGTGTGCTTCCAACTTTGTGGCAACAGTTTAGGGAGGCCCTTTCCTGTTTCAGCATGACAGTGCCCCTGTGCACAAAGTGAGGTCCATACAGAAATGGTTTGTCGAGATCGGTGGGGATGAACTTGACTGGCCTGCACAGAGCCCTGACCTCAACCTCATCGAACACCTTTGGGATGAATTGGAATGCTGACTGTGAGCTTGGCCTAATCGCCCAACATCAGTGCCCGGCTTCACTCATGCTCTTGTGGCTAAATGGACGCAGATCCCCGCAGCAATGTCCCAACATCTAGTGGAAAGCCTTCCCAGAAGAGTGGAGGCTGTTATAGCAGTAAAGGGGGGCCAACTCCATATTAATGCCCATGATTTTGGAATGAGATGTTCAACGAGCACATATGGGTGTGATGTTCGGGTGTCCACATAATTTTGGCCATGTAGTGTAGCATGGACGGAGCCAATTAAAATATTCCGTTTTTTTAAATTTGGTGTATATACACTTTATAAATGTATATATACCCTTTTTTTTTTTTTTTTTTCTTTTTTTTAAGTGTGCAAATAATTATACACCCAACACGAGGGGTACTCCAGAATGTATCACCTGCATTGGAGGAGGTTTGGCACTGTATGTTATACCCCCCAAAACGCAAGTCGCAGAAGCCCACTAATGCAGGAAAGTCACAGCAACGTATTCATTACAAAAAAAAATTCATATTCAGACAAATTTTCAGTATGACGTCACAGATAAAAGCCGATGACAAGAATGACGATGACGATAAATGACGATGATAAAAGCCGATGACCCTTGTCTACAATGGTGGGGATATTGGACTGGCATTTTAGAGATTGTGGATTCAAAGGAATTAGCATACGATGAAAGATTTGGAATTCTCAAGAACATTAATATATTGCTTACCCAGCTGCCCAGAGTACTGGATTGAGTTATACATATGTACACATATGACACCAGTCCACATAGTGGGTGACAATGCATGACATCTGTGCCACCTTTCCTACCAATCATTACTTGTCCCTACACATTCTAGTTACCTGGTATTCCGTGTTGGAGATGCGTTTTTATCGTTAAAAAGCATCCGTTGCGTGCCGTTCCATATACAGTGTTTGTCATGTACAGTACACGGTACAGTAGGTGTGTCGGTTTTGACGTATTTTATTTATAAAAGATTAGGATCATGGGACACGCTCAACGCCTCACATTTTCCATTCATCCTCTGCATTTGAACTCACTTTAGGTCTGTTCAAACACAAAAATCTGAACGGCAAAATCTTACATTAAAGAGCACAAAGCAATATGGAAAAAAATAAAACTAATTGAAAAGTTGGCAGCAAAGTTTAAATTAATGCAAAACACTAATCCTACAAAAACATGGATCCTCGGCTATGAGAGAACCGGGAATCCAGGTGCATGGACTTCTGCACAAGTTCACGACGGTCTTTCGCAGTAGACCGGGGCTGCGCGAGGTCATGGTCACGGTCAAAAGGTCGTCGGGCGGGGGTCGTGCCGAGCTCATCGACGGCTCGCCGCTTGGCCGCACGTGAATGAAGCTCCATGAGTGAGGTTGAACGGTGCGTTTCCTGAGGGGAAGGTGAGGAGCCTTTCAAATTACAGGAACATCTTACTTGCATCACCTTTTCTTGTTAACTCATCCCCCCTCTCCCACCCTCGCTCATTCTGAACCAACCAACATTTAAATCATAAAAGTAATAATCAAACTGCTATATGTAGGGAAGACTGTCTTGTTTTCAAATCTCTTCCATTCAATGTAAACATTTTTTGACGTCTTCCACAATTTGCCAAAAAAAACAAACAAAAAAAACTTTTATTTATTATTAAAAGGAGCATCGTGTGTTACTGGTTATCTCCATATGCGGGTTTCTGAAGGTGGAACGTAGTCCTCCCAAGTCGTGAACTACTCAAAAGTATCCGTGTGTGTTTGTGTGCACATGTGTCTGTGTGCGTGCGCACACGTGCATATGTGTGCAAGTTGGTGTTGGCTGCTATCTCCATACGTATGTGGGTTTCAAGAGATGGAATGGAGTCCTCCCATGTCTCAGTGTGCTTGTGCATCATCTGTCACTTCATGTCAAATGGTTCCAAGAAATAAAAATGGTACCATTGGAAAAAAAAATTTTTAAATGGTGGATTTAGTTGGAACATAAATTTCAAAATTGTAAAATGTGTCCTTTTAATCATAAAAAAGCCTTTAAGTAGGGGTTTGTTGAGTTTCCTAACTACTCGAGCAAGAACTCCATTTGAAACGGTTAATAAGGAACAGCCGGTTGGGCAAGCGCTCGCTAGCTGCTTGGTAAGTGAACACACCCCATGACTTGGAGGTTCCATTGTTACGGTTCCAACTCGGTCGGATTTTTATTATTATAACGAGAGCAGGAACCCTTTAGAATAAAGCATGACGGACATGGAACGAGCACACAACATACATGACGGACATGGAACGAGCACACAACGTACATGGCGGAATGGAACAAGCACACACAACATACATGGCGGAATGGAACGAGCACACAACATACATGACGGACATGGAATGAGCACACAACATACGTGGAACAAGCTCACAACATACATGACGGACATGGAACATGCACACAACATACATGACAGACATGGAAGCACACAGCATACATGGACATGGAACAAGCACACAGCATACATGGACATGGAACAAGCACACAGCATACATGGAACAAGCACACAACATACATGGACATGGAACAAGCCCACAACATACATGATTGACATGGAAGCACACAACATAGTCAGTCATATGTGCTTCTTGGATCAATAAAACAACCCAAAAACAAAATGAATGCCAGTACACAAACAACAACCACGACTAACAACTACTACGTGTTATAAAATATCCTTTTTGTGTTTCACTTCACATCGTCATTAAGACTAAGATGGACACTGTGAAGTACAACATTCCATCGTTTGATTAAAGATGTCAGGGAGGCGACTGGTCTTACATGTTAGTTATCGTGTTAGTTCATTGTACCCATCCTACGTCATTCATTGTACCCGTCCTACGTCTCCCCAAACATCAACTTCATATCAAACTCACATTATAATCCGATATCACAGCAGCAGTTTTCAATTCTTCTTCGGAAGGACGCTTCTGCTCTTCTTTGACATCGCCATGCTTGCTCTTGTTATTCTTGGCACCGTGTTTCTGTAAGAGGAAGGAAGGTAGAAGACACTGATACACCTTGAGGATTATGGTGAATAAAAAAAAAAAGATGCAAGTGAAGAACGGATCAGATGTATCGAACAAATGGCAGACCTCGGCTTTACGTGTGAGGTCCACGGGGGTGTCGGTCCACACCGATCGATCCCCGACCTCTTCGCCCGCACGGCGCCGGAAGGTACGAGCTCCCGATGAAAATCCCGTTCTCTCGGGGGGCAGTTCGATCATCCAGGCTTCTCTCGATGAAACATTCGTCCCCTGACGGACGAACAATCCACACAACCAATTCATGCCACAAAATTCAAATCATCACATTTTGAAGATTTAAAAAAAAAAATTCAACCATTTGGAATCATCGCTCTCGATCCCCATCTGTCAATCCCACCCCTCCTTGTAGTTTTTCTTTCATTCTCCGAGCTCGTTCTTCCACGTCTTGGCCAATATTGACCGGACACGGACCCGTCGCCGGCATCGGGCCAATAATCTCGTCACACTCATCCTCAGTCTTCCCCTGCAGAGGCACAAACACCTGCGGTGGTGACACTGGTGGCAGAACACCACAATCCACAATGCTCACCTGTGGCGGTGACACTGGTGGCAGAACACCACAACCCACAAAGCTCACCTGCGGCGGTGACACTGGTGGCAGAACACCACAACCCACAAAGCTCACCTGCGGCGGTGACAGGTGGCAGAACACCACAACCCACAATGCTCACCTGTGGTGGTGACACTGGTGGCAGAACACAACCCACAATGCTCTCCTGTGGCGGTGGCAGAGAAGGTCCGATTATGGCACGACTTCTGCATCTGATGATGGATAAAGAGGACAAGCATTACGCCTAGGTCCCCCGTCGGTGAAGTGATGCGAGTTGACAAAATGGAAGACGCAAGGCGGCCATCTTGGATTTGACGTGGCGACCCAATTTTCAACAGCGTTCTTCCTTATGCGTAGATACACCCACACACCAGATTATAATTCGGTCCTTCCCTTACGGACGGACGGACACACACACACACACACACACACACACACACACACACACACACACACACACACACACACACACACACACACACACACACACACACACACACACACACACACACACACACACACACACACACACACACACACACACACACACGGGAAAACCATAGTTCCCCTTTCGCTCCACGGTGCGACGGGGGACAAAAATGGTAACCAAAGTATAAAGTGAGGACAATTCCATCCACATTTTAAAAAGGTATCCGTTCCACATTACTCACCACTCACCTTGCCCATTGTTGTGGTGACAAATTTCACTTGTTATTAAATAAATAAATCCAATTCCCGATTAAAATAACATTCAAAACAAAATCTGCGGAATAGGTTAATGGAGGAAACGCATTTTGGCAAAAGCAAAGATGGATCAGGGAAAGGACGAGTGTTAGGTGTCAATGTTGATCAGGTGATAGGGGGAAAGGTAGTCGTTGGCCGCCATGCCTTGGCCGAGACGATCATGGGCCGGTCGGTGTGAGTGGACGACCCGAACGTTACAAAAGCTCAATGGAAAAGCAGCACTCACTTCAAATTCACCGGGTCCTTTGAGTGGTCCTCTTGGTGAGGGAATGTGAAGCCAGGTGGGAGTGCAGGTCCAAACGTGTCTCCATCCCTGCACGACAGCACGTTCGGTTAACATTACACCGAAGGAATCTAACGGTTTCAGGTAGATACGGTGCAGTATTTAGCCGGTATCGGCATCATTTTGCCGGCTAAGTGGTTCCATTGTTTAATGCGTAGTGACGTTTTATCAGTCATGGAGTAGGTTGGAAAACATGTTCGAGAGGGAAGGTGAGCTATAGATTACCAGGTGTTAGTGATAAAAGGTGAAATAACTTGAATGTAATTTTCACCAGTACCGGAAGTTGCGTCACATGCAACACCGACTCATCAGTGGCACTGTGTTCCGGTACTACCGGTAGACGTGTGCGTACCGGAACTGGCGGTATACGAGCATGCGTACCGGTACTGCCGGCAGACGAGCGCGCGTACCGGTACTGCCGGTAGACGAGCGTGCGTACCGGAACTGGCGGTATACGAGCGCGCGTACCGGTACTGCCGGCAGACGAGCGCGCGTGCCGGTAGACGAGCGCGCGTACCGGTACTGCCGGTAGACGAGCGTGCGTACCGGAACTGGCGGTATACGAGCGCGCGTACCGGTACTGCCGGCAGACGAGCGCGCGTACCGGTACTGCCGGTAGACGAGCGTGCGTACCGGAACTGGCAGTATACGAGCGCGCGTACCGGTACTGCCGGCAGACGAGCGCGCGTACCGGAACTGGCGGTATACGAGCGCGCGTACCGGAACTGGCGGTATACGAGCATGCGTACCGGAACTGCCGGCAGACGAGCGCGCGTACCGGAACTGCCGGCAGACGAGCGCGCGTACCGGAACTGCCGGCAGACGAGCGCGCGTACCGGAACTGCCGGCAGACGAGCGCGCGTACCGGAACTGCCGGCAGACGAGCATGCGTACCGGAACTGCCGGCAGACGAGCGCGCGTACCGGTACTGCCGGTATACGAGCATGCGTACCGGAACTGGCGGTATACGAGCGCGCGTACCGGAACTGGCGGTATACGAGCATGCGTACCGGAACTGCCGGCAGACGAGCGCGCGTACCGGAACTGCCGGCAGACGAGCGCGCGTACCGGTACTGCCGGTAGACGAGCATGCGTACCGGAACTGCCGGCAGACGAGCGCGCGTACCGGTACTGCCGGCAGACGAGCATGCGTACCGGAACTGCCGGCAGACGAGCGCGCGTACCGGAACTGCCGGCAGACGAGCGCGCGTACCGGTACTGCCGGCAGACGAGCGCGCGTACCGGAACTGCCGGCAGACGAGCGCGCGTACCGGAACTGCCGGCAGACGAGCGCGTGTACCGGAACTGCCGGCAGACGAGCGTGCGTACCGGTACTGCCGGCAGACGAGCATGCGTACCGGTACTGCCGGCAGACGAGCATGCGTACCGGTACTGCCGGCAGACGAGCATGCGTACCGGTACTGCCGGCAGACGAGCATGCGTACCGGAACTGCCGGCAGACGAGCGCGCGTACCGGAACTGCCGGCAGACGAGCGCGCGTACCGGTACTGCCGGCAGACGAGCGCGCGTACCGGAACTGCCGGCAGACGAGCGCGCGTACCGGAACTGCCGGCAGACGAGCGTGCGTACCGGTACTGCCGGCAGACGAGCGCGCGTACCGGAACTGCCGGCAGACGAGCGTGCGTACCGGTACTGCCGGCAGACGAGCGCGCGTACCGGAACTGCCGGCAGACGAGCGCGCGTACCGGAACTGCCGGCAGACGAGCGCGCGTACCGGTACTGCCGGCAGACGAGCGCGCGTACCGGTACTGCCGGCAGACGAGCGCGCGTACCGGAACTGCCGGCAGACGAGCGCGCGTACCGGAACTGCCGGCAGACGAGCATGCGTACCGGTACTGCCGGCAGACGAGCATGCGTACCGGTACTGCCGGCAGACGAGCGCGCATACCGGTACTGCCGGTAGACGAGCGTGCGTACCGGTACTGCCGGTAGACGGATGGTATGAGGTTTTATTTACGGTACTCGCCGCAGGCACAGCTCACGTTTTCCAATGATGTTCCTGCGAGTCGAAGGCCGCATCTCGACTCCATTCTGGACACTCGTGCCCGCTCTTAGCCACATTGTCCTCGTCCTCCTCCCGCGCCGAAGGTAGAGAACTGTTTTTCCTCTGACTTTGCATCTTTATCGCTCCCAAACACAACCCCCATTCACCTACGTCACAACCTTCTTCCGGTTCAGACCTGACACGCTAAAGTATGACGGTGACGTCACGGATTGTGCTATTATTAACGACCTTTTAAAACCCAGCTCGACACAGTCGCTCTGCGGTCACATAGCTTACATAAGGTCGATGTAATGATCTAATAAAGCTCTAGGCCTCGTAATAAATAACTACTCGACATGATGTAAAATTAAAACATGCTTGGAAAGTTGGCGAACTGCGAGTATTAGTGTTGTTTGGAAACATTTTATCGAAAATTAACATTTTCACCTCATATTTTTATTTTCAATTCCGATATTTGTGAATAAAAAGATTAAAATATCTACCAGGACCATCCATTTACTGTGTTCTTTACGGCAGTTTTACGACACGTGAGTTGGCTCAAAGTGGACCCTGACGAGTGGAGTAAAAAAACCAACAAAAACAACAACATCTCGCGAGAGATTCCGATACCGACCAAAAACAACAACATCTCGCGAGAGATTCCGATACCGACCAAAAACAACAACATCTCGCGAGAGATCCCGATACCGACCAAAAACAACATCTCGCGAGAGATTCCAATACCGACCAAAAACAACAACATCTCGCGAGAGATCCCGATACCGACCAAAAACAACAACATCTCGCGAGAGATCCCGATACCGACCAAAAACAACAACATCTCGCGAGAGATCCCGATACCGACCAAAAACAACAACATCTCGCGAGAGATCCCGATACCGACCCACGAAGACGTTCGGTCGTTAAAAAGCGTCCGGTCCATATTCAGTGTGTTTATCGTGTACAGTACACGGTACAGTAGGTGGGTCAGTATGAGTATTGACGTATTTTATTCCTTCAATATTAGAATCGTCGGACACGCTCAACGCGTCGTCTTTTTATTCATTCTCTGCATTTAAACCTATTTGTTCGTGTCCAAGGAAACACATCTGAGAAATACGTTTCGATCAACGACTCGAGGACATCATCATCATCATCATCATCATCATCATCATGGCGCCCAAGAAAGGAGCTGCTAAGGGAGGAAAAAGCGGTACTGTTCGTCATTCATCTAGACATTCGTGCAGTCATTCAGATACCCATTCGTGCAGTCATTCAGATACCCATTCGTGCAGTCATTCAGATACCCATTCGTGCAGTCATTCAGATAGCCATTCGTGCAGTCATTCAGATAGCCATTCGTGCAGTCATTCAGATACCCATTCGTGCAGTCATTCAGATACCCATTCGTGCAGTCATTCAGATAGCCATTCGTGCAGTCATTCAGATAGCCATTCGTGCAGTCATTCAGATAGCCATTCGTGCAGTCATTCAGATAGCCATTCGTGCAGTCATTCAGATAGCCATTCGTGCAGTCATTCAGATACCCATTCGTGCAGTCATTCAGATACCCATTCGTGCAGTCATTCAGATAGCCATTCGTGCAGTCATTCAGATAGCCATTCGGGCAGTCATTCAGATAGCCATTCGTGCAGTCATTCAGATACCCATTCGTGCAGTCATTCAGATACCCATTCGTGCAGTCATTCAGAGAGCCATTCGTGCAGTCATTCAGATACCCATTCGTGCAGTCATTCAGATAGCCATTCGTGCAGTCATTCAGATAGCCATTCGGGCAGTCATTCAGATAGCCATTCGTGCAGTCATTCAGATACCCATTCGTGCAGTCATTCAGATACCCATTCGTGCAGTCATTCAGAGAGCCATTCGTGCAGTCATTCAGATACCCATTCGTGCAGTCATTCAGATAGCCATTCGTGCAGTCATTCAGATAGCCATTCGTGCAGTCATTCAGATACCCATTCGTGCAGTCATTCAGATACCCATTCGTGCAGTCATTCAGATACCCATTCGTGCAGTCATTCAGATAGCCATTCGTGCAGTCATTCAGATAGCCATTCGTGCAGTCATTCAGATACCCATTCGTGCAGTCATTCAGATAGCCATTCGTGCAGTCATTCAGATACCCATTCGTGCAGTCATTCAGATAGCCATTCGTGCAGTCATTCAGATAGCCATTCGTGCAGTCATTCAGATAGCCATTCGTGCAGTCATTCAGATAGCCATTCGTGCAGTCATTCAGATACCCATTCGTGCAATCATTCAGATAGCCATTCGTGCAGTCATTCAGATAGCCATTCGTGCAGTCATTCAGATACCCATTCGTGCAGTCATTCAGATACCCATTCGTGCAGTCATTCAGATAGCCATTCGTGCAGTCATTCAGATAGCCATTCGTGCAGTCATTCAGATAGCCATTCGTGCAGTCATTCAGATAGCCATTCGTGCAGTCATTCAGATAGCCATTCGTGCAGTCATTCAGATAGCCATTCGTGCAGTCATTCAGATAGCCATCCGTGCAGTCATTCAGATAGCCATCCGTGCAGTCATTCAGATAGCCATCCGTGCAGTCATTCAGATAGCCATTCCGGCAGTCATTCAGATAGCCATTCCGGCAGTCATTCAGATAGCCATTCCGGCAGTCATTCAGATAGCCATTCGTGCAGTCATTCAGATAGCCATTCGTGCAGTCATTCAGATAGCCATTCGTGCAGTCATTCAGATAGCCATTCGTGCAGTCATTCAGATAGCCATTCGTGCAGTCATTCAGATAGCCATTCGTGCAGTCATTCAGATAGCCATTCGTGCAGTCATTCAGATAGCCATTCGTGCAGTCATTCAGATACCCATTCGTGCAGTCATTCAGATAGCCATTCGTGCAGTCATTCAGATAGCCATTCGTGCAGTCATTCAGATAGCCATTCGTGCATTCATTCAGATAGCCATTCGTGCAGTCATTCAGATAGCCATTCGTGCAGTCATTCAGATAGCCATTCGTGCAGTCATTCAGATAGCCATTCGTGCAGTCATTCAGATAGCCATTCGTGCAGTCATTCAGATAGCCATTCGTACAGTCATTCAGATAGCCATTCGTGCAGTCATTCAGATAGCCATTCGGGCAGTCATTCAGATAGCCATTCGTGCAGTCATTCAGATAGCCATTCGTGCAGTCATTCAGATAGCCATTCGTGCAGTCATTCAGATAGCCATTCGTGCAGTCATTCAGATAGCCATTCGTGCAGTCATTCAGATAGCCATTCGTGCAGTCATTCAGATAGCCATTCGTGCAGTCATTCAGATAGCCATTCGTGCAGTCATTCAGATAGCCATTCCGGCAGTCATTCAGATAGCCATTCGTGCAGTCATTCAGATAGCCATTCGTGCATTCATTCAGATAGCCATTCGTGCAGTCATTCAGATAGCCATTCGTGCAGTCATTCAGATAGCCATTCGTGCAGTCATTCAGATAGCCATTCGTGCAGTCATTCAGATAGCCATTCGTGCAGTCATTCAGATAGCCATTCGTGCAGTCATTCAGATAGCCATTCGTGCAGTCATTCAGATAGCCATTCCGGCAGTCATTCAGATAGCCATTCGTGCAGTCATTCAGATAGCCATTCGTGCAGTCATTCAGATAGCCATTCGTGCAGTCATTCAGATAGCCATTCGTGCATTCATTCAGATAGCCATTCGTGCAGTCATTCAGATAGCCATTCGTGCAGTCATTCAGATAGCCATTCGTGCAGTCATTCAGATAGCCATTCGTGCAGTCATTCAGATAGCCATTCGTGCAGTCATTCAGATAGCCATCCGTGCAGTCATTCAGATAGCCATCCGTGCAGTCATTCAGATAGCCATCCGTGCAGTCATTCAGATAGCCATTCCGGCAGTCATTCAGATAGCCATTCCGGCAGTCATTCAGATAGCCATTCCGGCAGTCATTCAGATAGCCATTCGTGCAGTCATTCAGATAGCCATTCGTGCAGTCATTCAGATAGCCATTCGTGCAGTCATTCAGATAGCCATTCGTGCAGTCATTCAGATAGCCATTCGTGCAGTCATTCAGATAGCCATTCGTGCAGTCATTCAGATAGCCATTCGTGCAGTCATTCAGATAGCCATTCGTGCAGTCATTCAGATACCCATTCGTGCAGTCATTCAGATAGCCATTCGTGCAGTCATTCAGATAGCCATTCGTGCAGTCATTCAGATAGCCATTCGTGCATTCATTCAGATAGCCATTCGTGCAGTCATTCAGATAGCCATTCGTGCAGTCATTCAGATAGCCATTCGTGCAGTCATTCAGATAGCCATTCGTGCAGTCATTCAGATAGCCATTCGTGCAGTCATTCAGATAGCCATTCGTACAGTCATTCAGATAGCCATTCGTGCAGTCATTCAGATAGCCATTCGGGCAGTCATTCAGATAGCCATTCGTGCAGTCATTCAGATAGCCATTCGTGCAGTCATTCAGATAGCCATTCGTGCAGTCATTCAGATAGCCATTCGTGCAGTCATTCAGATAGCCATTCGTGCAGTCATTCAGATAGCCATTCGTGCAGTCATTCAGATAGCCATTCGTGCAGTCATTCAGATAGCCATTCGTGCAGTCATTCAGATAGCCATTCCGGCAGTCATTCAGATAGCCATTCGTGCAGTCATTCAGATAGCCATTCGTGCATTCATTCAGATAGCCATTCGTGCAGTCATTCAGATAGCCATTCGTGCAGTCATTCAGATAGCCATTCGTGCAGTCATTCAGATAGCCATTCGTGCAGTCATTCAGATAGCCATTCGTGCAGTCATTCAGATAGCCATTCGTGCAGTCATTCAGATAGCCATTCGTGCAGTCATTCAGATAGCCATTCCGGCAGTCATTCAGATAGCCATTCGTGCAGTCATTCAGATAGCCATTCGTGCAGTCATTCAGATAGCCATTCGTGCAGTCATTCAGATAGCCATTCGTGCAGTCATTCAGATAGCCATTCGTGCATTCATTCAGATAGCCATTCGTGCAGTCATTCAGATAGCCATTCGTGCAGTCATTCAGATAGCCATTCGTGCAGTCATTCAGATACCCATTCGTGCAGTCATTCAGATAGCCATTCGTGCAGTCATTCAGATAACCATTCGTGCAGTCATTCAGATAGCCATTCGTGCAGTCATTCAGATACCCATTCGTGCAGTCATTCAGATAGCCATTCGTGCAGTCATTCAGATAGCCATTCGTGCAGTCATTCAGATACCCATTCGTGCAGTCATTCAGATAGCCATTCGTGCAGTCATTCAGATAGCCATTCGTGCAGTCATTCAGATAGCCATTCGTGCAGTCATTCAGATAGCCATTCGTGCAGTCATTCAGATAGCCATTCGTGCAGTCATTCAGATAGCCATTCGTGCAGTCATTCAGATAGCCATTCGTGCAGTCATTCAGATAGCCATTCGTGCAGTCATTCAGATAGCCATTCGTGCAGTCATTCAGATAGCCATTCGTGCAGTCATTCAGATAGCCATTCGTGCAGTCATTCAGATAGCCATTCGTGCAGTCATTCAGATAGCCATTTGTGCAGTAATTCAGCTAGCCATTCGTGCAGTCATTCAGATAGCCATTCGTGCAGTCATTCAGATAGCCATTGATCCAGATACGAGAAATTTTTTTGTTTAGTGATCTTCACCGTTGAGAGATGGAACCATAATGATATATTTCAGGGTTATTCAAACAGAAGTATACACTTTCAAAAAATTATTTTACAAGTACTATTGAACATATGGCAATGTGCCTTGTGTAGGCTGAAGGGAGACATTTAAAAGTTATTTTCACACCTTACAAGCTCTCGAGTATGACCCCCCACAACAGGTACACACGTTGAGTCGATTATCCAGTTCTTCCCTCACTTGGAAATGGCACAAAACACTAACTTTAGGTGAAGCGCATTCATGTTCAATTACGACATGTGCATTATTGTGGTGGTTGACCTTCCCACTTAAGTGAAAGTTTCTTCATTGGAGAAAATGAACCTTTCTGCAAAGCCTTCATCCTCCAGTCTCTGGCATTTCACTCCAACTTGTAAGGTTTCATGATTAGACATTTCCACAGTATGCGCCAAACTGTCGTCTGCCGAATCTGTAGCTCACGATTAGCAGTTGGTTGACCTTTTTAGACTGCGTTGGAATGTTTCCCGATTTCGCTGCACAGTCTCCTCTGAAGTCTGAGGGTGCCCGGTGCTCTTTCTCTTGCGTACCTTTAGGCCACCCTGCCAGCCCTTGGTGGTGCACCTGTCCCTACCCCTACCAATTAATTTTCAATGCACTGATAGTTCAGCTTTTTGGTTGAGATGTATTTTGATTTTATCATTTGTAAGTTTTTTATTAACACAGACTTGTTTGTTTTGGAAGTCTCTCCGGATGTGGTAGAAGGAGCACACTTTGAGTTGTCTAATCTGGGTTTGATTCCAGACCTGACTAGAAACTGTCAGGATGGTCCATCACATTATACTTTGTTCCACGAATGGACGTTAAACTGGATGTCTCATTGGTGGATGTTAAATATTGGTGGATGCCTTTTACAAAGAGTGAGTTTTCGCTGGCACCATGAACAAATCCCCATATATTGGCCAAATCACCTTCAATCAAACAGTAGGTCATACCAGCCGGTTTGGGAATGATTTAGGCAGATAATATGCACCCGAGAGTATTGAGGGAGGTAGCTGAGCAGAGCGGCGAGATGTTAACGGATATCTTAACTTCTTTAAAAGGCTGCTTTCGACTTGCTCACCAAATCAATTCATCCCAAAAAAAATATCCATCTCCTATAGTGCCTTTTTTTACACCTGGTGTTGGGCTAGCGGCTAGGGTGCCGACTTAGGATCCAAGGATCCTGGGTTCGAATCCCGGTCGATCGCTGAATTAACGCCAGGGGGGTTGACTCAGCCTGTCATCCTTCCGAGGTCGGCTAATTGAGTACCAGTTCACTGGTAATTCCCTGTTTGTTGTTAAAGGCGGCAAAAAGGGTTGGCGTCAGGAAGGGCATCAGGCCGTAAAACATTGCTTCAAATAGGGGACCGAAAAACAACAACAACCACGGTTCCCGAAAAAGGCCAACCCCCGCTTTGCGGGGAAAAATGGCCTCTAAAGGTGTTTTTTTTATTTTTTTATAGTGCCTTTTTTCTACATTCCCTAAACTCTCCTGCACTCCATCCTCCATCCAGCGTCCTTAAACGTATTTTTAACTCGAAGGTCACAAGAAACTCATTTTGCAATAAATGTTCGTTTCCCATAAATCGTACACTTTCTAAAATCCAATCTCACCCCTCCCCTCCAAATCTTCCCCATAACCCCTCCCCTCCAAATCTTCCCCATCACCCCTCCCCTCCAAATCTTCCCCATCACCCATCCCTTTCAAATCTCCCCCCTTGCCCCCTCCCTCCTAAACTACCCCCTCACCCCTCCCCGCCAAGACACCCCCTCGCCCCTCCCCTCCCCTCCTAGACTCCTCCCTCACCCCTCCCCTCCAAATCTCCCCCATATCCCATCCCTTTCAAATCCCTCCCCTTGTCCCTTCCCTCCCAAACTCTCCCCTCACCCCTCCCCTTCAAATCTCCCCACCCTCATTGCTTCTCAATTTCCCCCCTCTCACTCCCCCTCCTCAAAGCGTCCTCCCCGCTTCTTCCCCCTTCCAACTCTCACCTCCATCTCCCCCAACCTTCTGCCTCGCTCTTCCCCCTCCTCAAATAACATCTCATTGTGCCTCAACCAATCACCATCAAACCTTTTGTCCGCCCCATCCTTCCCTTTCTCCGAGCTATTCTGAAATCTCTGACACACCTTCAACAGCTCTCCCTACCTCTTCCACCTCTTCCACATCTTACCCTACCCCTCCTCCCCCCTGTTCTGTATCTGATGCTCCCCCTTCTTCTTCATTAACGGTATGGACCTCAAACATCTGGGGCCTTCGTTCAAGCTTAACTGATCTCTCCATACAGGTTGCTTCTGTCAAACCAGACGTGATCTGCTGAACATAAACTTTCCTCCTTTATGATGTCTCTGATTCCTTAGTATCTCTCCCGGGCTACTCCCTCCTCCGGTATGATAGACCTGAGCCTCGTCCTGGAGGTGGGGTTGCTATCTTTATCAAAAACTCTCTTCCTCACTCGCCCTGCACTGCACTCTCTCCACCTCACCCCCAGGAGTACTCTGGCTACGGCTTCCTCTCCGCTCCCACCTCTTGTTCATATGTGTGTTGTACCGTCCACCAAACAGTGATGACTCCATCTACATCTCGCTGTCTGATAATATGGACCAACTTCTATCTACTCATCCCAACTCTCTCTTCCTCATATGTGGTGATTTCAACTGTCATCATGCCAGTTGGCTGGGTGTGGGTACCTCTCTCACCAGCCATGGCTCCTCAGCAAAGGACTTCTGCGACTCACTGGGACTGACACAATCTGTCAATTTCCCGACCCGGATCTCAGTCAACGGAACATCTTCTCTTCTGGACTTGGTTATGACTAACTTCCCTGAAAATGTCTGCTGCTCTTCTTCTGCTCCAATCGGATCATCTGATCATGTCCTTGTTAAAGTGGACATCTCTCTGACCATCCTCAGGGAGCCTGCTCAGCGTCGACGAGTCTGGCATTTCACTCAGGCCAACTGGCACGGTCTTCAAGCAGCCATCAATCATCTGGACTGGTCTCCCATCTCTACCACGTCTGACATCAACTCATCCTGGGAATTCTTCCAAAGTAAATTGCTCTCTCTCATGCACAGATTTATCCCATCTCGTCTTCAGTTGTCATACCCTTCCTCCCGTCCATGGTACACGGAATATTGTGGTGAGGCTGTTGCCCAGAAACAACTTGCCTTCGTCTCCTGGAAAGCAAATCCAACGGAAGGAAATCTCATTTCCTTTCACAAAGCCCGAAACAAGTGTGTGTCCACCCTCAGGAGAGCCAGGAAACAATATCTCTCCATTCTCAAGACCGAACTCTCTTATCTGTCTCCCTCTTCCAAATCCTGGTGGCGTCTGGTCAAATCCGTTTCTGGTGTTTGTTCCCCCTCCATCCCCTCCCTTACCTCAAACGGCTACACAGCTGACTCCACACGTGAAAAAGCTGAATGCCTCAACTCTGTGTTTGCCTCTAAATCTTGTGTCCCAAACCCATCCCTCTCTGTACCCACCATACCCAGTCGTACCCTGCTGCTCCTGGACTCCGTGTCCTTTCCTCCTGACAAGGTGGAAAAGTTTCTGTCAACCCTCGACTCTGATTCTGCAACTGGACCCGACGGCATCAGCCCACGGGTCCTAAAATCCTGCTCTGCCGCTCTATCTCACCCTCTCTCTGTTCTCTTCACCCTCTCTTTTGCTCAAGGTCAACTGCCATCTGCTTGGAAATCAGCCAACATCACCGCTATGCACAAAAAAGGCACAAAAACAGATCCTAGCAACTACAGACCAATCAGCCTTCTCCCAATTATCAGCAAAGTCATGGAATCCATCATTGCTTCGGATATGAAATCTTTCCTCTTCTCCAATGGCTTGATCTCTGATCATCAATTTGGTTTCAGACCAGGTCACTCTACTCTGGACATGCTGCTTCTGCTGTCTCAACAATGGATGGAGGTCCTCAATGCCAAACAGGAAATTAGAGCTGTCTCCCTCGACATATCACGTGCCTTCGACACGGTCTGGCACCCCGCTCTGCTCACCAAACTCTCCTCCTTTGGTATCCATGGAAATCTCCACGCATGGCTGGCGGACTTCCTCTCTAGTCGTCGTCAACGTGTGGCCCTGAATGGGTTTCTCTCATCTCCTCTTCCTGTTCAGGCTGGAGTTCCCCAAGGCAGTGTTCTGGGCCCCGTGCTTTTTCTGGTCTTCATCAATGATCTCTCTGACTCTCTTGAAAATCCTCTCTTATCTCTTTGCTGATGACTCCACTCTCTGCCGCTCCAAGCCTCTTCCATCAGATCGGCAGTCTGCAGCCTCCTCACTCTCTGAAGACTTGGACAAAATCACAGACTGGTCAAACAAGTGGAACATGTCTTTCAATCCTGACAAATCTCACACTCTTACTATGTCTCTCCGAAAAGATCGACTGGACAACCCTCCCATCTACTTTCTCAACAATCCTCTCCAAGAAGTTCTGTCGCTCAAGCTTTTGGGTCTCACTATCTGCCATGATCTTTCTTGGGAAAACCACATTTCCAAGCTGGCCTCCAAAGCCAGTCGCCGACTGGGCATCCTCCGTCGTGCGAAGTCCTTCCTCGGCACACCTGAGCTCCTCACCACATACAAGGCTTTCATCCGCAGCTCAATGGAATACTGTTCTCCCCTATTGGCCGGTGCTCCTGCCTCACACCTCGCTCGGCTTCACGCTGTTGAAACCAAAGCTTTCAGAATTATTGGAATCTCCCGCGATGAAGCTATCTCTGAGGGCCTTTCACTCACTCACCGCAGGCAGGTAGGTGGTCTTTCTGTCTTCTACCGACTCCTCTCCGGCCTTGCACCCCCAGCTCTCTCTGTGCTCTGTCCCCCAAATATTCCTACAGGTCGCACAAGATCTGCCAGCAACCCTCTGATGGTTAAACTGCCGAAATCTCGGCTCTCTGCTCACCTTCACTCTTTCATTCCTCTTTTCTCCCGCCTCTGGAACAAACTCCCTCACTCCCTTCAATCCCACTCCTCCCTCCAGGTCTTTAAAACAGCTGTTCACCACCATCTCTTATCTTCCCCCATCCAAAACCTTGATCTTTTCTACCCCTGCTAATTCACCCCAGATCCACCTTGTTTGAAATTCCAACTTCTTTCCTGGAAGTCCTGGCAGTGTCCATATGTTTTATATCTCTCCCACCACCCCCTTCCCATGCCCCCCCCCCCCCCCCAAAGCCCTCGCCCTCTCTCAGATCTCTCGATGTCTCCATGTCTCTCGGTCCCTGCTCTCAAATGTTGTGTTTGTGTCCTTCCCCCTCTCTCCCCATCTTGTCTACCGCTCCCGATGTTATATGTTTTATGTGTCGGTTTGTCTTTTTGTGTGATTAATGTTCGCTCTTTCACGAGCCTCGATCTTGTATACAAAAAAAAAAAAAAAAAAAAAAAAAAAAATCTTTAATAGTTCAAGACTAATTTCGCAGTGGTTGATAGTAACTGACTTTGATGTAAAAAAAATAGAATTTGACAACAACAACAACATTTGTCATGTGACCTATGACATAACAACAATATAAGATTTTTGAAGTTGTAAAGGCGTTGTGGGTAAGGCGAAATATAATGTTTGGGGTTATCTATTTATTATGTACTTATGGGATGGAGGGAGGGATGGACGGCGTGTAGTAGAGCTCACACACACACACACACACACACACATATACAGTGGGGAGAACAAGTATTTGATACACTGCCGATTTTGCAGGTTTTCCCACTTACAAAGCACGTCAAGGTCTGTAATTTTTATCATAGGTACACTTCAACTGTGGAAGACGGAATCTAAAACAAAAATCCTGAAAATCACATTGTATGATTTTTAAGTAATTAATTTGCATTTTATTGCATGAAATAAGTATTTGATACATCAGAAAAACAGAACTTAATATTTGGTACAGAAACCTTTGTTTGCAATTACAGAGATCAGACGTTTCCTGTAGTTCTTAACCAGGTTTGCACACACTGCAGCAGGGATTTTGGCCCACTCCTCCATACAGATCTTCACCAGATCCTTCAGGTTTCGGGGCTGTCGCTGCGCAACACAGACTTTCAGCTCCCTCCAAAGATTTTCTATTGGGTTCAGGTCTGGAGACTGGCTAGGCCACTCCAGGACCTTGAGATGCTTCGTACGGAGCCACTCCTTAGTTGCCCTGGCTGTGTGTTTCGGGTCGTTGTCATGCTGGAAGACCCAGCCACGCCCCATCTTCAATGCTCTTATTGAGGGAAGGAGATTGTTGGCCAAGATCTCGCGATACATGGCCCCATCCATCCTCCCCTCAATACGGTGCAGTCGTCCTGTCCCCTTTGCAGAAAAGCATCCCCAAAGAATGATGTTTCCACCTCCATGCTTCACGGTTGGGATGGTGTTCTTGGGGTTGTACTCATCCTTCTTCTTCCTCCAAACACGGCGAGTGGAGTTTAAACCAAAAAGCTCTATTTTGGTCTCATCAGACCACATGACCTTCTCCCATTCCTCCTCTGGATCATCCAGATGGTCATTGGCAAACTTCAGACGGGCCTGGACATGCGCTGGCTTGAGCAGAGGGACCTTGCGTGCGCTGCAGGATTTTAATCCATGACGGCGTAGTGTGTTACTTATGGTTTTCTTTGATACTGTGGTCCCAGCTCTCTTCAGGTCATTGACCAGGTCCTGCCGTGTAGTTCTGGGCTGATCCCTCACCTTTCTCATGATCATTGAGGCTCCACGAGGTGAGATCTTGCATGGAGCCCCAGACCGAGGGAGATTGACTGTCATCTTGAACTTCTTCCATTTTCTAATAATTGCGCCAACAGTTGTTGCCTTCTCACCAAGCTGCTTGCCTATTGTCCTGTAGCCCATCCCAGCCTTGTGCAAGTCTACAAATTTGTCCCTGATGTCCTTAGACAGCTCTCTGGTCTTGCCCATTGTGGAGAGGTTGGAGTCTGATTGATTGAGTGTGGACAGGTCTGGAGACGGCTTTGCGGTCGGTCTTTGCGGTCTTTGTGGTCGGAGACGGTCTGGAGACGTCTTTTATGCAGATAACGAGTTCAAACAGGTGCAGTTAATACAGGTAATGAGTGGAGAATGGGAGGGCTTCTTAAAGAAAAAACTAACAGGTCTGTGAGAGCCGGAATTCTTACTGGTTGGTAGGTGATCAAATACTTATTTCATGCAATAAAATGCAAATTAATTACTTAAAAATCATACAATGTGATTTTCAGGATTTTTGTTTTAGATTCCGTCTTCCACAGTTGAAGTGTACCTATGATAAAAATTACAGACCTTTACGTGCTTTGTAAGTGGGAAAACCTGCAAAATCGGCAGTGTATCAAATACTTGTTCTCCCCACTGTATATATATATATACACATATACATAAGGACATACTGACGAGACAAACACTTATCACAGCCACTGAGCTTGGGGAAAGTGCCGTCACTACCGTCGCTTCCCGGGATACTCTGGGTACCAGCGACGTCATAACAATGGCGCCACTTTTCTCACCGTACTCAAGAGGAATTTCGTCCTCCCCGTGAATGCCAACCGATGGCGATTGTCCGTGCTCTATCCTTTTCAAGCAAAGAAGCAGCACGTAACATTTTATAAGTCCTTAATATGACTTGAACCGGTCCAAACCAAATGGGTGTTTTTTAGGAGACACCATCTCCTTACTGGATGGCCGTTGGCTACCTACAGACGCTCATCCGCCCTTTGGCAGGTGTTGTTTTTGATCCTGGCAGGGTGTCACAGTCACCCTCCCCACTAGCAAAGCCAATGAGAGGTGTCGGTTTAATTGCCGACAACCCGACCATGCGGTAGCACTGGGTTACCTGTTACCAGTGGCAGTCCCAAAAGACTGATCTCACCAATTTTAATAGATTGTGTAAAGATTGGTGGTTGTAGTTTTCCCTGAACAAACATAAGGGTATTGGGGATGCGTAAGAATAACTCGATGGTATTCATGGAATACTTACCCTGTGCAGTCAACTTGGTGCGAGCCAACTCTTCTGTTTTTGAAGTGTTTTTTTTTTTTCTTTGATCTAATATGGCTGCCAGACTACATGAGCGATGACATCATCAATTTATATTCTCTAATATAATTGCA